>NC_139515.1:60112913-60522913 GCF_947247035.1 Vipera ursinii | reverse complement strand
TGTCTTAGCTTGTTCTGCTAATTGACTTACATCCTCAGCTTGCCAAAGGTCAGATGTAGTAGTCCTTGGTCCCAAAAAAATGGCACACCCGTGGTTTACTTGAAACAATAATTATGGTCAAATTCAAACTTCCTTGTGAAATTGGCTGCATTGAATTGGATGAAAGTAATACAACTTGGTCCTCTCTAGATATAGATTGCAAGAGTTACAAATAAGACTGGAACTGTTTTCAGCTGAAAACTGAAGCATCTGGCAACAATAACCCTAGGGATATTTTGTGACTCAATATAATATAATAAAAAATGAAAAAGGGGAGAAAAACTCAGTGCTAGTTTAAAAATGAGATATTTGGTGTTAATCTGTTAAAATTAAGTATTCATTCCCTGCAGCTGCTAACCATCTACAATAATAATATGTGTAGTATATAAATTCCTTGGGTTTTTTAATCAGATTTTTGATAGGATGGTGAACTGAATTTTTAGTTCAGTCATTTAGATAGAGAACGAATGAGGATTGAATCACAAATATATAGAGTTGGAGAATGAGATAAGAAGAAAGGGAAAATACAGTAAAGCTATAGTAGGATGGATGATGAGCTCCTTAGAGAAATGTTTAAAGAAGTAAAAGGCAGTGTATCAAGCAGTATGTGAACATGCTAGAAGCACGGTTAAATAAGTATGAAGAAGAACAATAAATATTGGTGTAAAAACTAGGTTTTATATATTTTTCCCTTGTATTTCTTTTGTTTACTACTGTTATTCTGTTCTTTGAATAATGTTTTTGATTGATGGGATTAGCCTGATGGTGTGTATATCTCATGAAGCTTTTTAATATTTTAACTGCATATGTTAAAAGGATTGTACTAATATTTTTAAAGCAAGTTTGATATTACTTCAATATCCATTTGTAGTAGTTTAATCTGACTGCAAAGCTGTTTGTCCCGATTAGAATTAATCAGACCTCTTAAGTATTTTTAGATTGAACAAGCATAAATTGAAATAAATGTTTTATCTGCATTGTAGGCCTCGTTCAAAGCTGCTGTGTTGTGGAAGCAAATGCTGGAAATACAATTTCTTTGGTTTTGGTTAACATGAATTATAGCATTTTTTAACTGTATTGCAATTCTAATAGTAAAGTATATCTTTTCTTCCTAATATGAAAGGCTACATGAGAGCAGTCGTTACATGGTGAAACAGTTTTAATTTTAAAGGTCTGAATACTTTACTGTTTACGCATAGTAGCTAGCTTGGCCTAGACAGTTATATCTCAAGCCAAAATCCATGGAAACTGGTTCATAGCAAAGCATAACTGTTTTCATATGCTGCCCACACCAACCAATAACCACTTATTTGCTTGCTTTCAGCTGCACTAAAACTCTTCTTTCTTTGCTTCTTTTTTTTGGGGGGGGGGTTAGGGGAGACCAAAGTGAGTCTATTCTTAAATTTATTTTTCTATAATGCTGTTTAGATTAGATTGCTCAAACAGAATTGTGCTTATTTTGTTTTATGTAAGGTAAACACTTATTTTTTAAAGTTTCTCTTGATTTCTGAAGTTTGCATTTTGTGGCTTCTCAAACAAGCATTTCTAACTTTAGAAATCTCTCCATTGTTTGGCTTCGCTGCTCCAAATTACAAGAAAAAAATCCTGAATAATATATATATGTAGGTGCCTTTTCCTAGAGATACATATACAGTTTTTAAAGTAAATGTATGTGGTGTTTTATATAAACTTGATTGATTTGATTGATTGATTATCTGCCTTTAGGTCATTTTTTTGGACTCCTAGGAATCATGTAGATGGACAAATCCTGATCATGTGACCACAAGACACTGCAACCATTTTAAATGTGAGCCAGTTGCAAGCACCCAAATTGCAATCAAGTGACTATAGGTGTGGTTCAATGGTTGTAACTTTGAGGACAGGTCATAAGTCACTTTTTGCACCATTGTAAATTCCAACTGTTGTTGAATAGTTGTAAGTTGAGGGCTACCTGTATCTTCACCCCTTTGTATTATAATTCTGGGATAGATCTATTGCCAATTGATGTGTGATTTATAGTAATTATTAAATCTTAGTCCAAATGAAGGACTTGAATCCTGAGACTTGTGCCTTTTCCAGAGCTTGCTTGCTTGCTTGCTTCCTTCCTTGCTTGCTTGCTTGCTTCCCATCAAGTAGTCTGGAACACAAGGTTAGTTCAGTACCAGGCAAAAGGACTGTTTACTAATCCATTACATTTATTAAAGAAGCTAGGAAAGAAGAGTCAGGGATGATTAGTTGCAATTTGAGATAAAATGAAAGGCAGAGTTTACTGAGTTGATTATTGTGGACCCACAACGCAGATTTCCAATTCTGTGAAGTAGAGTTGGGGTAGGGGGAATGAGTTTGCATTGGAGTGTAAAGGAATATTGTAGAATAAACATACTACAAAATACATGTTTCTAACCAGTGATCAGTTTCTAGAAATAGCAACTATTTCCAAGCATTTGAAATGAGCAGTATTGCTGAATGGGTGAGAAGAGAATTTTGAAGCATAAAAAGTATAATAATATTCCATACCAACACATCCAACAAAAAAGATGAAGAGGCATGAGTATTTCCAATATTAGCTACTATTTCTGTTGACTGATTATGGTTATTGTATGTTAATATCTAGGGACACAGTGGGTTAGGACGCTGAGCTTGTCGATCAGAAGGTCGGCAGTTTGGCGGGTCGAATCCCGAGTGCCGCGTAACAGAGTGAGCGCCTGTTACTCGTCCCAGCTTCTGCCAACCTAGCAGTTTGAAAGCACGTAAAAATGCAAGTAGAAAAATAGGAACCACCACGGTGGGAAGGTAACAGCGTTCTGTGCGCCTTTGGCGTCTAGTCATGCCGGCCACTTGACCACGGAGACGTCCTCAGAAAAGCACTGGCTCTTCGGCTTTGAAACAGAGATGAGCACCGGCCCCTAGAGTTGGAAACGACTAGCACGCATGTGCGGGGGAACCTTTACCTTTTTATATTAATATCTACTGAATTTAATTGCAAATTTAGAACAAAAATATATCCTGTGGGAATATTTATTTATCCTTCCTCCACATTGTTACTGTACAGAATTTCTGCAGCTGTTTCTGGGGGGTTCCCCCCCACTTTATAAAATGTCTTGCTAAAGGAACAGATTAGGGACAGATCTTCAGGAAGAACATCCATTTGGTTGCTAAAAGTTGATAACAACTTGAGGGCATATAATCAAAATCAATAAAATGCTTTGTTGAATGGATGCTCTTAACAATGGCTTACAACAGTTCATTTAGTGACTGTTCAAAGTTACAATAGCACTGAAAAAAATGACTTGACCATTTTTCACATTTACAACTGTTGCAATATCCCCATGCTCACATGATCAAAATTCAGATGCTTGGCAAGTGGTTGCAGTGTCCTGGGATTATGTGATCCCCTTATGCGTCCTTCTGACCAGCAAAATCAATGGGGAATCCAAATGCATTTAACAACCCTGTTATTAATTTAACAAATGCAATGATTCACTGAACAATTGTGGGAAGAAAAGTTGTAAAATGGAGCAAATTCACTTAACAAATGCTTTACTTAGCAACATAAATTTTGGGCTCAATTGTGATCATTAACTCGACTATCTGTATCTAGATTTTCCTAGTTCAATATTGTGTTTGCCAAATGAAGAGACACATTAGTAGATAGGCATGTTTTAAGTGAACCTGGTTTCAAATTGTTTCATTTACAAATTTTATTGTAGCTCATGATTTATTTCCTTAATTAAGAGACACTTGTGATAACTATATAGACCCAAGTACTTTGAAAATTACCTATAAAATAAATGTTACATAATTGCAAAAAAAAGGAAAGGAGTTTATTAATCTAGCTGCTCAATAACATTTTTTCCAAAGTAGGATTGTAGGAAGATAATAGAGTATTCCACTAGCCTGAATTCACTGTGAAGGGCACTAAACAGTTAATTTGGTTAAATAAATTATAAAGCTATGCTAGTAATATTTCATCCTGTTTTTACGTATTCAACATGGATTGTGTAATTTCTATAATACTGCATGCTTTATTTTCAAATAGTTCTAAGCTGTTGTGTGCTATATCTAATTACAGAAGTGATATAGTATTACAGAATATATTTACTTATTACAGAAACTAAATTCTATTCACATAATCAGGAATTAACATTAAGTGTTTCTGTTAAGGAGTTTGTAATTCTAAATTTGCAAATATGCCCTGCTTTTTATTTTAAACCAGTAGCACAGTGTGCTGAAATTGCTTTTCCTTTTAATGGACAGGATGTGTAAGAATATGAATTGCAACAGTAACAAGCTCTAATTTTTCAGCATATTTTGGGATTAAATGACAGGTAAATAATATTGTTCCTTGCCAGACATTTTTACCTAGATATAGCCTGTATTTTCCATCCGTTTAAATGAAAAATAAAAATAGAAAAAGCGTGAATTGATTATTAATTGTAAGTTTAAAGGTTTCATTTGAGAGAAAATAATTTCAGCCTGTGGCCAATTTTTATTAAAACGTGGAGCTTTGTAGGGTATATTGCTGAGTAGTAGTAGAAAACGAAGCGTACTAGTTACACTTTGCACAAAGGAACGAAAGAAAAGTAAACTGCGTTCTCTATAAATTTCCTACCCTGTTCCTGATTGACAGTGTATGCTGGTCACATGATTCGTCTCTATTTGAAGGTCACAAAAACCTGCTTCCTTAATGGGGTGGAGAGAGAGAGAGAGAGAGGAGAGAGAGAGAGAGAGAGAGAGAGAGAGAGAGAGAGAGAGAGAGAGAGAGAGAGAGAGGAAAGCCGAAGGGTGCGCGCAGTTCCGCGCTTTTGTGCGCGCGCGGCCGCGCAATCGCGATTGTGATCGAGTGAGTGAGTTCAACCCAAAATGGCCGACGGAGCTTGTGCTGGCTTTTGAACGTTTCAATTTGAGAAACTAGAAATATAGCAGAATCATTTTGAGATCTCGTCACTTCCATTTTTACCCCCGTATGCCTCAACTTGCTGGATTTAAGCACTGTTGCACTTTATGAGGTCAGTAGTTTATATGTGATTTTTGTGCAGATTAGCGTAGCTGCTTCATTTGATTTTGCAGCACGATGTTTGCCTCGCATAAGTGGTTTGATCTTGTTCAAATGCATTTGCCAGATCTAGGAGAAGATCGCTAAAAGGTATACGTGGCAAATTATGGAAACATTAAATGACTTTTAAAAGTCTTTTGAGTATAATTAGCTGAATGTGCTTAGTTATATTAAATCTTAAGAATCTCATCTGAGAGTTATGTTTTCTCTATTTCTTTACCTGGAAACATTCGTGTCTTTTGAGGCTTTTAACTCTGGTGCAAAAATTAGCATAAATTAAATGTGCTTATATTCTTTCTTGCTGTTATGATTGGCCAGGGAAGGGGGAGGTGCATATTTTTATAATGCTTTATATTCTAGGGATTCACAGAAATCAAGTAATGCAGCATTGCAGCTTTTAAAAGGGATTTGAAGTAATTAATGACACAGCTTGTGGGTTTTTCTGGAAGGGGCTTATGTTTCGGAATCTATCAGGCAAAATGTACCTAAATATTCTCTTGTGTCTGGGTTTATCCACACCCCAAAAATATAATTATTTTACGTCTCTTACATTTTGGATTGCAGTGGGAATCAAATGCTTGTTCCCTATAAACATGACATTAGAGTTCAGAGGAAACTCTTGTTACTAGTTGGTCCTTGCTAGGAAAGGTTAAGTTTAAAAGTATCAAGGTGAAATACTAATGCAATTTAGATTAGTTTAAGAATATATTTTAGACAATATGCTATTGCAAGTGAAGTTTATATGGGAAGAAAAATGAGGCATTCCCAGCCCCAAACAGGTGTTTTTCTTAAATGAAATGTCTTGTCTCTTTCCTCAAAGGGACCAGAACAATAGGCACTTTAAAATTTATTTTCTATGAAGGAAGCCGTTTCCTTTTTCATTGAGAGTGATATATAATGTATTTCTCTGGGTAGAACTGAATAGAGCAATACACATTTTGATTGTCATAAGGGCCTTGTATTTAATTTGTATCATGATAGTGTAAGATATAGGTGGGGCTAATCCTAATGATTCTACTGCAATTATCAGAATATTGCTTGAAATCTCATATTTTATACTAGCCCATGCAATGATATTAAATATCTATTATGTCACAAAACAAGGATCTTATTAAATTTTGAGCTTATTCCACAATTGCTCATATGTATGTTGAGTTTATATTGTGTGGAGAAAATAAAATCTGTTTTTGAAACTATTAGATTGAGAAGCACTCTATATTATATTGAAAGTGAATTTATTCTTTCAGGTTGTTATATTATAATGTGCTGACATGCAGGTGTATATGTGATTTACTCAAGTCAAATAACCTTGGTTTGGTTTGAGGGTGAGTATATTAAGTATGAAATTGCAGTTTGTGTGCTTCTAGTATATGCCATACAATTCTGTATCACTAACTAGTGATGAAAATGGAATAAACCATTTGAAATACAATGTATGGAAGTGCAACAAAGATAATAGATACTGTTTTGAGCTAGACAAGTTATCACCCTAACAATTTAATTGTGTCATTTCTTTGGGAGAGATGCAAAAAACTGTGATCTGAGCAGTTAAGAATTTAAAAATGATGATTTGTGTATAATGGTAACTTAATATTTTGGTAAGCATAAATTTTGGTTGGTTTAATACTTAAAAATGTCTTACTGCTAAGCAGAGGCTTTATAAATTTTATAGGTATGATGCAGAATAATTGGAAAAGCAGCTGACATTGCTGCAGAATGCTGTCAAAATACCTGGGACAGTTTGTCTACCATTGAAATCTATGGCTTCGGTACTGTGAATATCTAGATGCTCAATGAATCTTTTCCAAATTGAAATATATATTTCTCAGGAAATGTATGGCAAGGTCTTTTAAATAGATAGAGTTGGTCCACAGTTATAAGATAGAAACAAATATGCATAATAATTAGTTATAATTAAATAAAAACGTTTCTAATGAGTGTGTTGTAAAAAGAATATAGAATAAAAAAATAGATTGGTGTCTGCTCCAAGGTCCTGATTATCAGTCATTCAGGTTCCTCAGAGATCATAATAGAAAATAAAAGTAATAGTGCTACTATAATATTGCTCTAAGTAATTAGTTTTCTGTGACATAGTATCATTTGAACATTGAGGTTCCATTGAATTACCATGGGCAAACACAAGAATTGTGGCTTCTTTCAAATTTCCCAAAGTCTTCTAACCAAAGGATTTTCATGCCTTTTTCCCCCTTGCCCCCGTTATCCTTTTAAATTAAAAAAAACACTCAAACTCTTTAGCTTTTCAGTAGAAGGAAGACTGATCAATTTAGTGATCTCTCTTTAGACTCTTTTTGTATACTATTGTTTCAGCTTGCAATATTTGTTCAATAAATAATTCTAGTGCTATACAAAATGTTACTTCCTAGATTCTAGCATTTGTGATGACTTAATATCTGGGTTTAGCAGAATGCCTACAATGGATGTGTGGATTTAGTATTTCATTAATAATTGCATTTCATTTATTTTAATTATTGATAATGTTCCATTTTAAACATACAATTTTCCCTTTTATAATTTCCTGATTTCAACATGGCAAAGTATTCTTGATGATAGTAATTCTTTCTGAGCAAGATGTGCTATAAATCAGCAATATGTTATTTAAGAACTAGTGTAAACAAACTACCTTGATTACCTTTTGTTTCACATTGTGTTAAAATATTGTGGTTTGAATACATTATTTCTTATTTATGTATAGAAAATTAGTTCAAATTCCAATAAAACTAAGATCTGTTCAAATTTAAAGGGGAATCGAATTTCTACAAAACCCAGAAACATTTAATTCTGGTATGTCAAAGAGCACACCAGTATTTCAGGTCAAAAAAGAGCGCTGGTTATCTGAATCAGTTTCACTCTGGGTACAAGTCTGGTTTTGAGATGAAAGCAAATGATTGCTTCCAATCTGTATCAGGGAAAGGACATTGTAATCTGATCCTTCTAGTTCTTCATCTCAATGCCATTCACTGCAATAACCTTCCAAATTGGCTTTGGGTAGCAGGAGGGCGCCAATCCTGTCTGAGAGTTGAGTCTCAAAAATGAATATGGCAAACTTTTTAATGTTATGGTCTTTGAGTTATGAGGTACTGAAATATTCCATTTTGTCACCTGCATATTTCATCATACAGATCAGGCAAAAACTGCCGGCCCATGGACCGGATGCATCACGCCAAAACCCCACCCACCCCATTGCTGGCAATGGGGGAAAAGTTGTGATATGTCACGTGATGTCGCAAGTTTGACATGCCTGATATAGATGATGAACCATGCTGAAGGAAGGAAAGGGGGAGATCATGAGAGATTTGCACTTTATTGGCAACAATGTGGAAATAATTGTTATCCTAGTTATATTTCATCTAGTTACAGCCCTAGTATTTCCCAGGTTTCTCCCACTCAAGCCTAGCCCAGTCCTATTTAAGTAAATTTAGTTTCCAAGGCCTGCCAAATAGAGCACAGAGGCAGTGAGGCTAGCATATCTGAATCAGTATTTAATTCAGACAAGATAAAAGTACTTTGAAGAAACAAGTTTGCTTAAATGGTTCAAGAGATTTGCTGGATACTAGTTGATATGCCACTGCCCATGTAGAATTAAGCCCAGTTTGTAAGTTCTTGATTCCTTACTATTGAAGTTGAGATGGTAGCAGTAGCCACAAGCACCTTTTTATTAAATATTATTTGCATATCAGTGGTAGCTTTATATAAAAAAATACTTAGCTTTATATATCTATCTGCTAGAACCCAGTCTTGTTTACTATAATGTGTTTTTGTGTAGACTTGCTTTTGAAGGTATTTCAGAAATTTCAGCTGGAACATGAGGTATGTAAGGGGTCCCCAACCTATGGGCCGTGGCCCACTACCGGGCTGTGGTCACTGGGCCACGGGACAGTGCGCGCACTTACCCGCACTTGTGTTAGCGCCTGCAGACCCATTTGTGCATGTGCACAGGGCTAACAGCAGTGGCTAGCACTGGTGCAAACAGGGCCACTAGTACACCCATGGGTTGCACAGCCCGTTTGCACATGTGTGCAGGTGCTAGCAGTGGCAGCTAGCACCTGCACAAATGAGGCCGCTAGCCCTATGCAGGTGTGTGTGACCCTATTTCCACATGCATGTGCGCTCACACACAAACTTCCCAGCTGCTCCCTTTCCCTCCGGGCCTCCAGAGTGAAAAGGTTGATGACCTCTGTGGTATGGAATCTAGATGGTCAATCATTTTAGCTGATTTTGTATCAACTGCATGGGTTGGTGCTACAGTTCTGAGTCCCATTCAAAATACTGGATGTTTAATCCCTAAATGACTGGACCAGGTTACCTATCTTTATAAATGTACAATTTTCTTAAAAAGATTTCCATGGGTAGCAGGGTTTTATTGTCTGTCATTAGAATCAATAGCATACTTCTTTAAGAATACCTTTCATGCTGTGGAATTTTCTTTAAACAGATTTGAACCTTAAATTGGTGTCATGATCAATTATGGAACTAAACTTTTTGTACTGCCCTATAAAACTTTATCAATAAAAATACTGTAGTTGAGATCCAAGCTAATAGATATATTTTAATGTACTTGTACTGACCTGAATTTTCCTTCTGAAATCAGTTAATTTTAAATACAAATTAATGCAATTTTTAAAGTGCAATTAATTTACCCCAGTTATAGCTAATGTGTTAAAATGGTATTTTATTTTACCAGATTCATAGAAACAGGAAATATGGGACATATATTCTAAATATGGTTTCATAATACAAACCATTAAATTTCTAAGAATTTTAAAGCTTTGTTGCCTTAGCAAACTGTACATTGCTTCTTATGTTGCATATCTTGATAGTATGAGCATTATCAAATTATTGCATGCATTTTGTTGACATTTAAAATTGTACATATATACTTTTAGTTGCAGGTATTCCACAGTATTAGGGAGATCAGTGTTAATGTACAGCTCATGCTTTTTGTAAATATTTTGCCTTTATTCCAACAAGGTTTCCTCAGCACAATGGTTCAAAAGTAGGCATTCACCAATATATATAAAATCTATGCAGTGTTACTCAACCTCAGCGTTAAGATGTATGAACTTCAATTTCCAGAATTCTTCAGCTAGTATGCTGGCTGGGGAATTTTAAGAATTGAAGTTCACACAACGCTGCTGAGGTTGAATATATGGAATTAGAATTCTGTACAATTCATCGATCGATTTAATTAAGAGACTTTACAGGCTACCCAACTCACTGTGACTGTATGGTTGATTGGTGATTGGATGCATCTTGAGAACTATCAATTGATTCTCAGGTGGGAATGGAGTTAGCTCTATTCTGATTGTTCCTCTGCGTTATGTATGGTTTGAATCAGGAGCTTGACTCAGTCTGTTAATGGTTTCTTTAACTGAGTGCTTTGCTTCAAGGAATTCTCTGACTGTTCTGCTATTTCTGTATTTTCCCAGTCAATATATGTTTTAATTTGATGGCGTGATTGAAGTTAGGTACTTGTGGTTTTGACTGTTGAACGTGCAATTTTTGATTTTGTGAAATTTATCCTCCTCATTTACTGACTACAATTTGTCTTCTAAATCGTTAAGTGAACATGTGACTAAGAGAAAGAAGCCTTGAAGGTCTCTGGTTGCCAAGCTCTTGGATACAGTTCTCTTGTATAACTATGACAGTGCTGGTTTCATGCCAGCCAATGTAGTCAGCACAGAAAATTTGGCTGTAAATGCACACATTATCAGAAATGATTTTTGATGATCTCTAAACAAGGTAGCTGCTAAACAAGTATAAAATTTGAGTATTTTTCTACTCTACACAGGATTCTTTGTAGAGTTTCAGGGAAGCAAGGACTATAGTGATAACTAGTGGCTGCAGTGATTTTTCAGTTCTTATTTTTGTTTCCTGGTGCATTTAAAACTTTCCATGATTATTTATTAGTATTATTGAATGTCAGTTGTCTGAGGATGAAAAAATATTAATATCAAAGGCTGGGAAATAATTAATACTAATTTCTCTTTGATTCATCTAAAGCAGTGGTTCCCAACCTTTTCTATATCCCGAACCCTTAGAACGCTTCTGATATATTCTTGCACCCCTTACAAAAGTTTGAAATAATGGCAACGAATTATGCATATACACTATAATTTTGAAATTTCTAAACCCAAGTTTTCGCACCCCCAGAATATCGTCTCGCACCCCAGTTAGGAACCCCTGACCTAAAAGAAAATAAACCAAAGTTAGCAAGATACATGGGAAACTTGTTTAACCTTTACCATGAAACAAAACTATTTAAAAGTTTTCTCCTTGTATTTCTGAATTATCAGTAAACATCCATAAAACAAGCACAGACTAACTTAATACAATAAACTTTATTGGAGAAGCAACATTTCTTCATTTATGTCCATTTATATTCATTGTCAATTTTAATAATTGATTTTGTTATCCCTATGCAAATCCCTTTGCCACAAATTAAATATAATAGTTTGTCAGGTGCAAATTTTTATATGAGGTTTAATCAGGAAATATGCCAGTTTTAAGATTAAGGCAGTCAATAATCAGTGAAAACCTTGGTTTATGTTTCAAGCCTTCTCAGTTCTACCACTTGTGCACTGGACCTCTGCATGACTTGGCTAATAAAGAGAGGTGCTTGGGCACTATCTATAAAGCTCTATATTAACATAAGGCCTGAATGTATAAGCAACTAGCTTTCCCCAATAGTTTCTGCTTGTCCTATCCAGACAACTAAGGAGTGCCTACTGAGGACCAGATACTGGGTGTCAAACTGCCAGCCCACGGCCGGACGTGTCATCCAGAAGCCGTGTCCACCCCATTGCCGGCAATGGCGAAAAGGCTCCGATACGTTGCGTGATGTCGCGAGTTTGACATGTCTGAATTGTGGAGTCTACAATGCTCTCTGAGCTTGTTTTCTTGCAGATGCTTCATTATCAAACTAGGTAACATCATCAGTGCTAGTAGGGAGTGACGTTTGCTCTCATTTTATATTCGAATGGCTTGCCTTGTCAGTGTTGATGGGTGTGTGGTTTTGGTTGGTCCTTGATTAGGCTGTTTACTATTAATTTGTTTCACAGTTTCTTGATTAGAGTATTGTTTGCTCCTTGATTATTTGCCTAAATCTTGGTATTAATCTCTGCTCATCTGGGTGCTGATTTCTGGTGAGGAGGACTTTTTGTTGAAGTTGTATGGCTATCCATTTTGTTATAAGATGTTGTATAGCTGATGTGTTTCCTTTTTCTAATGCTCAGGGTTGCTGTAGTGCATTTGTGCTCATCTAAATAGTGTTCTTACATAGCTTCTCTTGTGGCAAGTTGGGTTGTGGAGCACCTGGTTGATGTGGGTAGTTTTAAGGTAGATTTTGTTTCTAATTTGCCATCAATATCTCTGCTGATAAGGATATCCAGGAAGAGTAGCATGTTATTGTTTTCTTTTCCCATGGTGAATTTTATTCCTTTGAAGATGCTGACCATTTCATGTGTGTTCTCTGTTTGGTCCTTTATTATGACAAAAAAAAAGCAACTTCCAGAAAAAGTGCCTGACTATTCAACCCTATATAGCCCAATCAACACAAGCTGTGAAAAGGATAACACTGCCATAACATCAAAAACATCTGAGAAACCAGCAAGGTATTATTACAATTAAATGACATTTTTCTAATACACAACCAACTAAAATCCTCCAAAACATCCCAAGTAAATCAAAGACCTAGCAGCTCCAGTACAGTAATTAAAAAAATCTGTTGTCAGGTCAATCCACCATCATCTACTCACTTTTAAAAAAATGTTAACAGTAACCCCAAGTACAGAACCCTCTGTTAACAGTTTGTTATTGTATTTAACATGCAGAAAGTCCCCAAACAGCTTCTAATCTGGTATGAACTTAATATAATCCATTGTCTCTAATCAATGCAGTTAATTAAACCATCTCAGCCACTTCATTCAGTGTTAACATACATTCTTTAACAGTTGGCATCCCTTAAATTGATAATCTTTTTTTTCTTTTTTCTTTTTATTGAAAAGTTTTATAAAAAGTTACAATATAATCCCCTTCCCAACCCCCCCTAACCCCCCTCCCCCACTTCCCAAAGCTGATTACAGGGTTACAAATATATAATAATCATAATCTAACTAACATTAATCAACTATATAAAAAACCAAATACATAATACACTTTAACCCGCCTTTAACATAATTACCAACATTCTAAAATACCCAACTTCTAGAAAAAAAATTAAATTATAACAATAACAATCTAAAATTTACTCATAAGCTAAATGGAACTTTTTAGTCCCATATTTTTTCTGAATATAATCTATCCATCTTCTCCAAACCGAAATGTATCTCTCTTGTGAATGATCTTTCAAGTAAGCAGAAATCTTAGCCATTTCTGCTAAGTTTGACACTTTAAGCGTCCATTCCTCTATAGCAGGCAGACAATCCTTCTTCCAGTATTGCCCTACCAGTAACCTCGCAGCTGTTATCAAATTCAGCATCAAATTAATTTCTTTAGTGTCACAGTCTGTAATAACACCCAATAAAAATAATTGTGGAGTACACTTTATCTTTCTCTTAAAAATCTTTTGAATGTTCCACCAAATTGTAATCCAAAAAGCTTTTATATTTCTACAAGTCCACCAAATATGAAAATAAGTAGCATCCAAACTACCACATCTCCAACATTTGGGCTGTAAATTAGAATACATACAAGACAGCTTTTTAGGATCCAAATGCCATCTATAAAACATTTTATAAAAAATTTCTCTTAAGTTTTGAGCTTGAGTAAATTTTACATTTCTAACCCAAATTACCTCCCACACATCCAATGGAATCGGTTCTTGAATATTTTGAGCCCACTTCACCATACAATCTTTCACCAATTCCGTTTCCGAGTCCAATTCTATTAAAGCATTATAAATTCTCTTTATATGCGCTCGAGTTTGATCTTTGATCTGTTTTACCAAATTTTCATCCATCAGCATCAAACCAACCTTCTGGTCTAACTTCCACCTAACTTGCAATTGAGTATAATGAAACCAAGACTGTACAATATTTTTTTGTTTTAGCTCAGCTAGTGACCTTAATTGCCAGTCACTCCCTTCCAATCTAAGTAATTGCTTATAAGAAATCATATCCAAATTCACACCCATAGATACCCCCTCTATTGCGTGTCCAGGAATCCCCCAAATTGGTATTTTATAATTTAACTTATAATAATACTTTTTCCAAACACGCAATAAAGCACTTCTTAAAATGTGAGATTTAAAGGCCTTATCAACTTTTTTATCATAAATCAAATATGCATGCCACCCATATAATAAGTCTCATCCCTCAATATAAAGTATACTTTTATTGGTCAAATTAAGCCAATCACTAACCAGTGTTAAAACCACTGCATCATAATATAATTTCAAATTAGGCACTTTAAGTCCTCCTCTTTCCTGAGCATCTTGTAAAATCTTAAGTTTAACTCTCGGTTTTTTCCCCGCCCAGATAAATTTATTAATACCCTTCTGCCATTCATCCAAATTGGCATCTTTTTTCAAAATAGGTATCATTTGAAACAAAAAGAGAAACTTTGGTAAAACATTCATTTTAACAGCTGCAATTTTTCCCAACAAAGATAATTGTATTTTTTTCCAATTATTTAAATCCTTTTGTACTTTTGACCATAACATCTCATAATTATTCTTATATAATTTCACATTAGAAGCTGTAATATATACCCCCAAATATTTAACCTTTTCCACAATTTCATAACCTGTCAATTTTACTAACATATCCTTCTCATTCATAGTCATATTTTTAGATAAAATTTTAGTCTTATTATTATTCACCTTAAAGCCCGAAACTTTTCCATATTGTATTATAATTTCCATCAAATCTACAACCGATTCAATCGGTTGAGATAGTGTAACAACCAAGTCATCTGCAAATGCTCTTAACCTATAATCATTCTGTTTTATTTTTATTCCCTTTATTTTAGTTGATTCCCAAATTTTAATCAATAAAATCTCCAATGTTAAAATAAACAATAATGAGGGGACACCCTTGTCTTGTACCTTTTTCAATTTTAAATGCATCTGTTAATCCCCCATTAATTATAATTTGCGCCAATTGTTGTTGATATATGGCCTTAATAGATTGCAGAAATTCATTCCCAAAATTCATCTTTTCCACAACTTTCAATAAAAATTGCCAATTCAATTGATCAAAAGCTTTTTCAGCATCCAAAAATATCAATGCCTCAGGGACTTGGTTATTCTTATCCAAATACTCAATTAAGTTAACTAATTGTCTTACATTATATTTCATATATCTTCCAGTTATGATCTATATGAACCATCTGTTTCAAAACTAACATTAATCTATTTGCCAATATTTTTTAAATTGATAATCTTTTAATAACATAGGAAAATGAAAACCTGTTTGCAGTCTTTGTGGATATTTGATGTTAGCCTTTATCATGAATCAACACTCTTTCTATGGAATTGCTAGCCTTTTGCCTGGTGGCTTTCTTTTATAAATATGCAGAATTTTGTAAAGAGGAAGTACTTAAACTATATAATAGGGAAGTGTTGTCAAATTCAAGCTCATTTATATAAACTTTAGTTTAAGAAAAGAGGATTAATATGGCATTTTCTTTTTAACAAGCAACTCTTTCTCATTTATCTCACAGATAAAATGGTGAAACGTCTTATCTAAAGTAACCTCACTTTAGTGTTTTAAATATTCTGCCATGCACAGAATAGCTGAGGTAATTATTTGGTAGAAACCCATAGAAAATTGGTTGCCTGCAATCTAATGACTGGAACCTACGTGTTAATTGTCTTGATGGTATTTCTTCCACTGCGTTTGAACTTCTATTTCAGACGTGTCAAACTCGCGACGTCACATGACGTCGCGCAACGTATCGGGACAGTTTTGCCATTGCCGGCAATGGGGTGGGGTTTTTTTTTTTACTTCATTGTGCATGATGTTATTAGCTGGAAGGATGCCCAAGTATTTATAGTTATTATCTTCATCCAAACTCTTGATATTATTTCCATAGGGCATCTTAATTCCTTCAATTTTCAGTATGTTTCCCAGTTTGATGGTGAGCCTGGCACATTTGTCCTGTCCAAACTTCATCGTAATATCTTGGCTGTATATAGGGACAGTGTTGAACAGTGATTCTCCAGCATGATAGATGGAGAATCCACGAATGGGTTAACTCTGTCTTCCTGCCCAATTAGGCTAAGTCAGTCAAACCTACCACGCCTCTCCTGGCCCAGGACACCTCCCAGTCACGACTTAGTCTGTCCCCAAAAAAGACATAGCAAATTTGGCTCCCAGAATCCTGCTGAGTCTTCTCTTCAGAGTAATTTGAACAGGTCGTAGGTTTTTTTCCCCCTTAGTGGATTCTTCTCACCCCCTGCGCTGGGATTAGTGCAGTATCTGGCTTCTCCTTTCCGTTTCCAGCTTCAAGCTCTGTCTGAACTGAAGCCTTCCAAAAGCCTCAGGCTTTCATTTTTCGGCGGCCGCCATTTTGAATGCCTGCTGTTTATTGTCAGTTTGGGGGGAATTTTTCTCAGTTCAGCTGTCTGTTTCAGAGTGTCTGAAATTGCAGGAGCTTGTGAAAACATCTCTTTTTTTCTAGCTGCAAGTTCTGACTAAGCTGCAGCCTCTTCTGACTTCTCTGGCTTTCGTTTTCTCAGTGCGTTTATTGCAGCCGCCATTTTGAATTCCCTTTTTGCATTTTGCAAGTCTGTGGGGAGGCTTTCACTTAGAAATTCTTCCTTGCTTGTTTTTTTCAGCATGCCTGAAGTAGCAGAGGCACGTGAAGAGTTTAACATTTGCTTGCCTTCTATCCGGTCTTGAGGGGAAAGAACAGATTCCCTCCTGTGCTCATTTTCAGTAGCGGCTGCCATTTTGGGTGTTGCTATTGTCCCAGTTTTTCCGGAAAGCTTTTGGCTCAGTTTGTCCTTGCCAGCTCAGGGGGGGGAGGGGGTGGATTTCAAGTACCCCCAAACTACAGAGTTGCAGTTTGCTTTGTCAATCCAGGGGAAGCTGGCCTCTGAGGCACTGGACAGGAGCAGGGCCCCTTTTCAGGCTTCTTCCTTCTAATCATTGCAGAGGGCTCTGAGTTTGGATTCCTTCTGCCGGTGTGCCAGTTGTCCTTTAAGTAGGGCCTGCAGCCACCATTGCCATAGAGTACTTATTGATCCCCGGGAGTGGCACGCAGCCTCAGATCAGTACTCTGCTCCTCTGTTTGAGATCCCTCTCAGCATTCCACTGAGATATCTCCCAATTGTGATGGCAGACAACACTGCACCTCAGGCTTCACACGGTGCCCCCAACACTCCTGCGCAATCAAAGCATAAGTCCTCCAAACTGGAGGCTGCTGGAAAGGTCAAGGCCAAAGCCAAGGCCATCTCTGGCAAAAGGTCCTCCAAGGTGGCAGAGAAAGAGGCCAGCAGGAGGCACCAGGCCTTAGAAAGACAGTTTGCCAAGGCCCAGAAACAGGGCATGATGGGTGCTAAACAGGTCTCTTCTCTGGCAGAGGAATCTGTATTTGGGCCACAGCTTGCTTCTCCTTCCTCGTCTGCCCAGAGGGTCTGGTCTCCGGAGGGGGATGATGATGACTGTTTTTCATGCTGACAGGGTGGTCCTTTGATTGGATCCCTCCTTTATTCCTAAGGTCAATACCTTGTTTCATAGAGCGCAGGAAGTCATTTTGCCGGATTTTTGTCCTCATCCATCTCATGCCTTGGAACGGCAATGGCACAATCTGGACGTCCGCAGGGCTTTACGTCACTATATTAAGCGGACAGCATCCTTTCGCAAGTCGGAAGCCCTCTTCGTTTCCTTTCAACCGTCTACTATGGGGCGGAAGGTTTCTGCCTCCACTATAGGCAGGTGGATCAGGGCTTGTATTGCAGGGGTGTACCAGTCTCATTCCCTGTCAGTTCCCAGGGGTATCACTGCTCACTTCACTCGTAATGCTGCAACTTCTGCGGCTTGGGCAACACAGGCGTCCATTGAGGACATTTGTAAGGTGGTGACTTGGTCTTCGCCTTCCCCTTTCGTGAGGCAATGTAAACTGGATAGGTTTGCCACCGCAGATGCCTCATTTGGCCAGAGAGTGCTGCAACAGGTAGTACCACAGGGTGGGACACAGGCCCAGACTGATTCCCTCCCATAGGGACAGGGCAGCTTTGGTATGGCCCATTCATGGATTCTCCATCTGTCATGCTGGAGAAGGGGCATTGTCTTACCTAAACGCTTTTTCTCAGCATGATGATGGAGAATCCACACCCACCCTTAGTGTCCATCAGGTCCTGTGTCAGGGGTATGGGAGCCAACACGTCGGACTGTCATCATTTGCTTCGCCTTCGTCGTGACTGGGAGGTGTCCTGGCCCAGGAGAGGTGTGGCAAGTTTGACTGGCTTAGTCTAATTGGGCAGAAAGACAGAGTTAGCCCATTCGTGGATTCTCCATCATCTTGCTGAGAAAAGGCGTTCAGGTAAGACAACGCCCCTTCTATTTCAGATATTATTTTTCTGTATCATTGCAAATCATCCAGGTAAAAGAGGTATCCTGGCAGATGTTTTTGATGTTTGTTTGATTGATAGCCATGGATTAGTTATTCAGTATTGTTGATAGGAGAATCAGTGCAATGACAAAATAGTAGTGGTGATAGTGAGTCTCCTTGAAAGATTCCTGTCTTGATATTACCTCTCCCAATCTATCCTCACTGACCAGCAACTGTGTTCTTCCATTGTGCCATCAATATTTGCACAAAGCTTCTGATGTTTCTACTGACTCCTATTAGTTCCAAGCACTTCGTTATCCATTCTTATGGCAGGGAGTTGAATGCCTTCTTGTAATCAATCCACACTACATTCAAGTTAGTCTTTCTTCCCTTGCAGTTTTGGGCTGTTTCCCCTCAAATGGAAAAAGCTTCTTTTCAACCAGGCACTTTTGGACTACATCAGTTACCGTACCAGTTAGCAATTTAAAAGTTGTTGGTAAGCAGGTAATTGGTCTGTAGTTGTCTGGTGCTGCCCCTTTTTCTGGATCTTTCATTATCAAGTAGATTTTGCCAAATGTTAGCCACATTTCCTTGCATTATGTTGTTACACTGCTTGGCAACGAATGGGTGGTAGACCAGTCAGATGTTTTAGCCAAAAAACATGCAGTTCATCTTCACCTAGTGCTGACCAGTTCTTGATCTTCCTTGTTCTTTTTTCCATTTCTGCTGCTACTGCAAGTTCTTTCAGCTTCTTTTTTCTTCTTATCAACCTCCTTTAACCAAATTGCATTCTTGTTGTATTTCTTTCAGTACTGATCTTGCTATAACTTTCATAACTACAAAAGCGTCATCATTCCTTGCTTGTTTTTCATGTCCTGAGTGTAGTCTTCTGTCTGAAAGTGTCCACTCTCAGTTCAACTCAGTTTACTTATGCCCAAGATGCCAATTTTTAGTCATTTCATTTACTCTTTCAGTGGGTTGAGATTTGCCGTTTTCATACTTCTCAATGTTCCATGTTCCCCGAGGCTTAGAGTTAGGCTCTTATATTTTGTTTCCTCTCTCCTCCTCTGGCATGTCTGTGTGGAAAAGATAGGAACCATCCATTTCTACTTGTAGTTAATTCATTTTTAAAAATCTGTTTGCTTTAGATTATTCTTAAAACGTGGGAGATTAGTAATGGAGAACACAGTCTTTAAAATAGCCTAATTCCTAATCATTTAAGAATTGTTGCTGCCAGGGAGGGGAGAGTGCACCAGTAGCTACTGTGACTGGGCTTGGGAGAAGGGTGTGTGGATGACCCCAAAGTGTGCTGGACCTGGTGATGGCTGCTGCTAGGTGGGGAAGAGTGAAAACAACTTACCAAAGAGATTTCTGATCTTCCCTGACAGTTTCCCCATTGACTTACTTGTGGGAAGCTGACAGCAAAGGTCACAAAAAGTGGTCATGTGATCGCAGGAGGCTGCAACCATTATAAGTGAAAACTGGTTGCCAAGCACCCAGATCACAATCACATGACCGAAGTCCAGTGTGCTGGAACTTCAGTACTACTTACTCAGCACTGCTGTAACTTTGGTCGCTGAATGAGTGGTTGTTAAACAAAGTTTACCTGTTAAATTAATTGAAAGACATTGTTTGGAATTTTCAGCTACTGCAATAAACTAACATACAACACTAGAACAAGCAATATCTATATGGTTTGCAGCAGTAAATCATCAGTTTGTAGAATTTGAACTTGATGTTCTTGATAAAAAAAGAATTATACTTTTAAGTAATCAAAGTTTTCAGAGTCCTATTTATAACTATTTTCTAGATGTTTCTGCTTCTCCCTTTTTATTACCGTAGTTTCCGGCGTATAAGACTACTTTTTAACCCATGAAAATCTTCTCAAAAGTCAGGGGTTGTCTTATACTCCGGGTGCTGAAAATTTAGGGACAGGGCTGGCTGGAAAACCTGGAGCGGATCTCCCATTTAGTTGCGCAGGGAAAGCGGGACCAATTGGAGAAGAAGCTGCAGTCTGTGATTTTTCACAGGCTGGGGTCTGGGCGTCTTTTCTTCTAAATTTGAAGACCAGCTGTAGTATATCCCAACTTGAAAGGCAGGTGGGGAAGCCAGCAGCCAGAGCAGCAGCTTAGCTCTAAGGACACATTTGATTCAGGAACTGGGCGGGCTGGCTGGAAAACCTGGAGCGGATCTCCCATTTGGTCTTTTTTTTAAAAAAATCCCATTTATATCCTGCCCTTCTCCGAAGACTCAGGGTGGCTTACAATTTAAAGCACAAATCAATGTGCTTAGCAATAGCCTTCATTCTGTGTATATGCCTGTTTATTAGGGCTTTCACACACACCCCAAGCAGCATTATTACAAAGTCAGCTTATTGCCCCCAACAATCTGGGTCCTCATTTTACCTACCTTGGAAGGATGGATAGCTGAGTCAACCTTGAGCCTGGTGGGATGCGAACCTGCACTAATTGCAGGCAGCTTGTGTTACTTAAGGCTCTGTGCAGGGAAAGCTTTAGAGTGAATTAGGAAAAGTGAAAAAGCGAATTAGGAAAATAGGGAACGGTTGCTGGAATTGGGTATGTGTAGTTTAACGAAGAGAAGGGTGAGGGGTGACATGATAGCAGGGATCCAATATCTCAGGGGCTGTCACAAAGAAGAGGGAGCCAAGCTATTCTCCAAAGCACCTGAAAGCAGGACAAGAAGCAATGGATGGAAACTAGTCAAGGAGAGAAGCAACCTAGAACTAAGGAGAAACTTCCTGACAGTTAGAACAATTAACCAGTGGAACAACCTGCCTCCAGAAGTGGTGAATGCTCCAACACTGGAAGTTTTTAAGAAGAGACTGGACAGCCATTTGTCTGAAATGGTCTAGGGTTTCCTGCCTGAGCAGGGGGTTGGACTAGATGACCTCCAAGGTCCCCTCCAACTTCTTCTTCTTCTTCTCTTCCTCCTCCTCCTCCTCCTCCTCCTCCTATTATTATTATTGTTGTTGTTGTTGTTTAATCCACTTGCGCTGTTTTATGTTTACATGTTTGATGACAAACAGCCTTATGTTTATAAGTGACAGTTTTCCTACTAAGCACCTGCATGTCATAAGCATTTGAATTAAAATTACCATATTAAAATCAAATCTGATGTTTTTTTAATTTTTATTTGGTGTGCGTTGGAAGAGGGGTAGTCTTATACGGCAAGTATAGCCCAAACCCTATAATTTAACAGGAAATGTATGGGGTCGTCTTATACGCCCAGTCGTCTTATACGTCGGAAAATACGGTAAAAAAAGTTGAGTTTAATACAGTTAAGTTTGTGTATATGTGCACTTTTTCTGACATATAGCAAATCACATATCACATTTGGAGATGTAGCCATAATATATTTTGAAAACTTTCAGTACTCAAAAAAAGAGGAAGAATATGTGGGAAGAGGTGTACCTTGAAATATTTCCTAAAATATTTTAAAAGCCAGTTGTATATTATTAATAACTGCATTTTCTTTGAAATTCTAACCTTAATCTATATAGACATTCACATTTATGTTCTGTTGTGATAAAATCTACATTGAGATAATTATCCTATTAGAGATTAACTTTGTCAATCTTCTGAAGAAAAAAAATCTTATTAATTCATCAGTTTTCATAGACTGTAATTGTGTAATCATAAAAGTTTGCAGCATTCTATAATGGTCACTACCAGCAAAGCAACACTCCTTTAGTCCTATCTTCTCTAGGCTGAAAAATTCAAAGAACGCCTACATAGGAATATCACTAGACAACAAAGATTTTGCTTCCTGAACACTTTTGGGTGTATCATATAATTTTTTGGCTGCTAATCACGAAAATAACCTGCAGTTTAGCCTCACACATACAATTTTATAGAAATCTCTTTACACAGCAGCAATATATATCCTTCCATACCTATTGACTATGACGCACACAGGAAAGAAATATATGAACACATAGAACCGTTGTTGAAGTACATCCTGTATATCAAGTAGAACTGAAATATCTGTAGAGATCTAAAAGTAGTGGGTCTGGTACTTGGAATGCAGCTTGGATATACCAAGTACTGTTACATATATGAATGCAAGAGCCATGCCAGCAGCCATGCAAGAGAGTCACATTAAAAAGAAATAGACATTCTGCCATGCACTCTTCCACATACCACTGCTGTCCACCATTACTGCATGTCATTGACCAATCTGACCTTTGTTGTCTTCTTCTTCCTGCTGATGGCCTGGGATCCAAGCAGTGGCTGAATGTGCAGCCTTGGGATGATAATGTGAGGGCAACAGTGTAGTGGAGCCTTGTCTGCTGAAGGGAGCTTGCCAGTCCTAGCCAGGAAGGAGGCAGTGGTATGGCAAGGTGTGGTGCCTTCCATCAACAGGCAAGGCAAGAGAGTTGACAGCGGCTGTCTTGGTGAAGGTGGTAGCTTTATGAAAGGCATTGTTTGGGGTGGGGCAGAACTGGGAGAAGGGGAGGGACACAGGTTTCTGGAAGACACAGTGTGTACTTTGCAGCTTGTGTTGCAAGCACTGCTGGAAAACTGGCGTAGGATTGTAAAATGTGCCACACCACACAGCACAGCACTTCCCGTGAAGCCTCCACCTTCACCTGGAGAACCACTGCTGTCTTGGCAGGTGACAGAAGGGGCAGCAGGGCTACATGCAGAGTTGAGGGCACCCAAAAGAATAGAGATGGGGAGAAAGATAAGCAAGTGGAAGGAGATTAAGCGAAGGAAAGTATGGTAGGACATCAGATGTCTGAGGTCCTCACCTAACAACAGCAGTTTTGTAGCTTAGGTACAACATTGCTTAGGGCAGGGCTTTTCAACTTTTTTACCCATTGTACTACTTTTAGGATATGGCAACATCCAAGTACTACCAGTCACCTAGCAAGGTGTCAAAAACTTGATGACCAAAAAAAAAAGGAAAAAAGTGATGAAGTACAGGTAGTCCTCGACTTGCAACAGTTTGCTTAGTGACTGTTCGAAGTTACAATGTCACTGAAAAAAGTGCCCCCCAAGCCACAGCCGAGCAAGACACCTGCTGCCTGCCCAGTGGTGGTCTTCGTCCTGTCTTGAGGTTTTCATTGTTGTGAGCATTTCTGTTGAGGATTGGGGGGGGGGGGTTGATTTTTATTTTTCCTCCTCTGCTGGGTGGTTGCTTCACAGGACCCTGGGACACTGTGACCGTCATAAATATGAATCAGTTGCCAAGCATCTGAATGTAAATCACAAGACCCTGGGATGCTGCAACATTCTGGCCGATCCGTGCTTCTTCTGGGCTCAGCAGAAGCACCAGGATCAGTGCTGCTTTCCAGCTGGAGCCTGGCCCTGATCCTGGCGCTTCCACTGAGCCCTGACAGCCCTGCAGCTCCAGCCATCTCTCGCTCAGGCTTCTGCGGTGATACCACCAGTTCAGCTCATTCCCCTCCCCTAATACCACTTTTCTAGGGTGGTCGCGTACCACCTGCTAGGTGGCACCCGTACCACTGGTTGAAAAGCCCCGGCTTAGGGGCAGAAGTTCCAGTTCCAATTGTAATCATAAATCAGAGATTGCCCAATTTAAATTGTGTTTAAATTGAAACTTAAAAATGAACACTTTGTAAAAGTGTTTAAAAGATAAGTAAAACAGCCCATCTGTATATCGATTATTGCAAATATACAACTTAAAGATGGAAATTAGCAGGCTCCTTTGGATTTCTGCTAAGAAGCAACAACTGCATTATTACTAAACTAAATTAGATCTATTCATGTAGGGTTTCCCATCTTTATCTACTTATTTTTTAAAGAAAAAGGTAACTCCCTAAAGCTCAGACATGTAGCTGAATCCTTGGAAAACATAGGGAATTTGTACATAGAGAGTAAGTATTTATATTACTATATGTCTCTCAGGAGTTTCAAATTCCATACCTCTCAGTTATATAATTCCTTCTTTCTCTCTTTATATTTAAAATAATGACAACATCAATATAGCACAGAAAAGCAAGATAAAATAAGTAACAGTAATTAAAAATCATTTTTCATGGGAAAAGTGCTTTTTCACTGCTCCGTGAAAAAAATATTTTAGTTGTCTTAAGGTGCATGTTTTTTCTTTCCTCAGCTAAGTCCTAGTAATCTTGAAAATAAGTTTTCACAGGAGAAGGAAGAATATAATATGACTTTGCTTATGGAATTATTCTTATTGAATTTGCTCTTATACATTTTTGATGTGGAGTAGTAACAATATAGGGATGCGGTGGCTCAGTGTGTTAGGACGCTGAGCTTGTCTATCAGAAGGTCGGCAGTTTGGTGGGTCAAATCCCGAGTGCCGCGTAGCAGAGTGAGCGCCTGTTACTCGTCCCAGCTTCTGCCAACCTAGCAGTTCGAAAGCATGTAAAAATGTAAGTAGAAAAATAGGGACCACTACGTTGGGAAGGTAACAGCATTCCGTGCGCCTTTGGCGTCTAGTCATGCCGGTCACATGACCACGGAGACATCCTCGGACAAGCGCTGGCTCTTCGGCTTTGAAACAGAGATGAGCACCGGCCTCTAGAGTCGGAAACGACTAGCACGCATGTGCAAGGGAACCTTTACCTTTACCTTTAGTAACAATATTGACAAAAACGATGTCATGATTGGAAAACAAGCTAGTCAGTCAATTCTTTTTGGATCATCATTTTGTTGATCTGAAAAAAATGCACCCTCTATTTGCAGAAACATGCTTTGAAGACAACAATCTAGACATCTGAGGAAATGACTGGATGAGGAACATTCCCATACTACATAGTTGTTTCTTTACAAAAACAGTATTATTAAGTATAAGTTTAAGCATAACAATGTTATTAAGCAATATTTAATTGGTAATTAAATTGCCAATACACAACAGTAGCAAATCTGGCTTATATTTTAGTTTGTTCAGCCTCATGCAAAATAGAATGATTTCCTGAGATTTAAAAATGCCTAACATTTCCGTAAAATTAAACTATAAAAATGAAGTAGAATTTGTATCATTAGAACAGTAATGGCACTTTAGCTCTTGTATCTGAATTATTTTACAAGTAATTTAAATACTGGTAGTCCTTGAGTTATAACTGCGATTGAGACCAAAATTTCCACTGCTAAATAGTGCTGTGATAAAGCATGATGCCATGTGACAATCTTGTCGTTCCCCATTGCCATCATTAAGCAAATTCCACTAATCTTTAGTTAAGGACCCATCCCAATTAAAGCCATGCTGGGCTTGGTCCCTCCCAGACTCGAGCCTCAGTAAGGTAAGAGGCTACCTTCATGTCCACCCACCCTCCCACCTACCTATCTCCCCTCCTTCTCTGTCCTTTTGGCTACATTACACCTTGCTTTGTGCTGTGGCAAGCAGCCCCAGAACTATGAAGCTCTTGGGCTGCTTGCCACATAGATGCTCAGGGCTTCTTTGCATGCCACAATTATGAGACTGCAAGAAGCCCCTGAGCAAAGCCTCAGCCACCTTAACCAGGCCCAGCAGTACAGTGCAAAGCTCAGGAACCCCAAGCCACACAGTGTAAAATCCCAAGCCCAGTTTCAGCCACCTTCAATGCCCTGCAGTCTACAGCCCCACCTGACTGCTATCTTCTTGCTCCCACTGCTGACAAGACATGCCTGCACAAGGCCCTTTGCAAGGCAGCTGCTGGTCAAGTGAAGCCGTGTTCTCCAGTTCCAGCAAAGAAACTGCCATGTGTGACCTTTGGAAGGAAGCCTTGTGCAATCAGCAGCTGCCTCGCAAGGGACCAGTGTGCGCATGTTTGTCAAGAGTGAGAAGACAGCAAAGGTTAACTAGGGTGACTGATCTTTGAATGCAAGGGGCCAAAAAGTATAGTTGGGAGGAGATGGGGCAGGGGGAGTTGAAGCATCCCTGTAGTTGTAAATGCAGGTGGACTGCCAAGCATCCCAATACATGGCAACTGATCACATGACTGGGGGATTTGCAATGGCCGTAACTTTGGGGAGTGATCATAAATCCCTTCATTTAGCACCACCGTAACAAACAACTGCTGAACAAATGATTGTAAATCAAGGACTACCTGTTCACCGTCTAGTCTCTACAATGTTTAATGAAGCATCTGCTGTTTGAGCAACATATTGCAAAGTCCATATCAGTTTGAATCAGGAAAATCTAACATTCCCTAGCAACCCTTTTTTTCTGATGTGCCTCTTATAACATTGCCTTCATCTCAATCTCAACCTATATTGGAGGTAGCTTAACCTATCCTTGGGTGTTCCAGGATTAAAATGGTGTTATCTTCCATAAGACAAGAACGCTATCAATTTCAAGGTGTGCAGATGCTGTTGTGAGTTGTTATTTGTAATAGAATCAGGTGATTGTATGCAGTGGGATCCGTCTCGCAGTCATCTTTTTTTTAAGAAGAAAGGGAGTTTTCACACTGAGCTCTTCCACTGTGCACTCTACCTACTAGAGACTCTGCAGACTCTAGTTTCTGGGAGAGTAAGAACAGTAAACCTATACTCAAACCCACATGACAGGTAATCCATGATGTGGAAGATCAGTAAAGGGGGAAAAATTTTCTTCGTTACTGGGCAGCTCCAAAGATCATCTGCTGGTTAAGCTTCTTTTGACAGAAGGTTTAGTGTGTGCTAAATCAGCATACCCTTGAGAGAAATGTTGCCCAGTAAAATGGGAGAGAACATTCTGCTTTACTCTTCAGCCCCACTTCTATTGGCTCTCTGACAGGGGAGCAGGCCACAGTGGGTTTAGCTTGAAAAGAAGTCTGCCAGGAGCTGATTTTCCAAGAGGCCCACTAAAGCAGTGCTGATATTGGCGGACTGTTTACTACTGTCTAGTTGCATTCAGAAAGGAGGAATGCATGTATTTCACACCTGAAATTAGAATTCAAGTTACTTGCTATTAAGCCAGAATAGAGATAGAATATGAATTGACAGGAAATGTTTTATACCTGCCAGCTCAAGGATGGGTGGGTAGCACTTTTAACTGAACCATAATGAAAAGTCCTAAGTGACAACATGAGGTAAATTTACTTTGTGGAGATGCATACTTTAAAATAAGTTTATCTTTTCTGTGTTATTTCAGACTCAGGGCAGGCATATTTCAGACTCAGGGCAGGCTGCTGCTGCTATTTTGCTTTACTGGCTTATACAGTTGTTTTATATCATTACATTTTTAAAAATACTGTAGCATATAGTAAAATTGAAGCAATATATAAATAAAAATAAATCACTTTATATTTAGTGGTGCCTTTTAGATATTAAAGAGGAGAATCCTTGTAACACTGTGGGACTGAAGGTCATGTTGGGGCCATATTTTTTATTGGAGTATATTTACCTGAAGGTAGTAATATACATTCATGGAGAAGCATCCCACAAAAATAAGTACTAATTATGTTGCCAATTTTTAACATCAGTTTGAAATTAAGAAAGTACAAACTGTGAAGGTTAATATACATATACATACTAATATACATAGAGTATAGGACAGTTTTATTTTAGATCAGCTAATCCTATAATTGATGAAAATATTTACATAATGTAGAGTCAGTCAGTATTACAATATATTAGTCTCTTTGGGAATAGAGCACACACTTAGGAATAAGTTTTAATTTTAAACTTTAACAGAGAGAAGGAGCAAGAAAAGGAAGAACAGTTAATGGAAGACAAGAAAAGAAAAAAAGAGGATAAGAAAAAGAAGGAATCTACTCAGAAGGTAAGGGTATTTGGCTCTTTGTCATTAAGTATTCATTTTTTATAATCAGCAGCTCACTTAAAATAACTGCCTTTATGCTATCTACATGTTCTACTTGTCCAGCCTTCATTCAGTTTTGTACTCACAATAAGAAGCCTTTGAGTACACAAGATGCTTCTTGAATTTTGCCTACAGCCAAGTGATGGTTTGCCATGTATATTTTTCTGCTTGTGTGTTTATCTAAAAACAATTGCTATTCTTGTTGGTAGGTAAGATGAGTAGAAAACATGAGGATATCACTTTAAACAAAAACAATCTAGAGAATTGGTTTGGGTCTTGAAGGGAGTTCCTTTATATATGTAACTTGTAATATATTTTAATTATTAGTTATATAATAATAGTTATTAGAGAACAATATTTTCTGCTTACTTTTCTTAGCAAAACGTATTTGAACTAATGCAGGTAGTCCTTGACTTACAGCAGTTCATTTAGTGACTGTTCGAAGTTACAACAGCATTAGAAAGTTACTTATAACCATTTTTCACGCTTACGACCATTGCAGTCTCCACAGACTGAAAAAGATTCAAGAGTTGCTTTTGTAAACAAACTCCTGCAGGGTTCTTTGTTTTTAGTAAAAAGAACCACATTTTCATTGGTTCATTGAAAAACCTCTAGAAGTTAGCTAAGAAAGTCTCTTGCCTAATATATTGGGGGACAAATTGATTCTATCTTGGAAGTAATTCAGTTACTATCACATTCATCTTAAGATATTTTGTTAAAGAATATTCTGTGAAAATTTGCTTAGAAGAAATAATTTTGGTTTAATCTAATATTTGTAAAGGACTATTGTTTGTATATAACAGTATTAGCACCATTTTAAAAACACTATTGCTTTTCTAGGTTGTCTATTTCTCTGGTTCTCAGCCTTTTAGGAATGTGTTAGTGATTTTTCCCCCCAGCCTAATTATGTGTATTTGAAAATAATTGCTAGTATATAGATAATTAGCTGGACTTAAAAACAAATCCTATCACCAATTTCTGAGAGCTACAAAATATAAAGTTCAAATGATTCAATATTTGTAGACATCTACCATTTATCTTTAGATACAAAAATATACAGGAACCAAGATAATTTTACCAATCAAAAGATGGCAACTTTGCCAGAATATGAACCGTAACCTTTTCTCTAATCAATTGCTGGTAATTTCAAGAAAAAGTTATGATGATGATGATGATGATGATGATGGAATTGGATATGTGTAGTTTAATGAAGAGAAGGATGAGGGGTGACATGATAGCAGTGTTCCAATATCTCAGGGGCTACCACAAAGAAGAGGGAGTCAAGCTATTTTCCAAAACGCCACAGGACAAGAAGCAACGGATGGAAACTAACCAAAGAGAGAAGCAACCTAGTACTAAGGAGAAATTTTCTGACAGTTAGAACAGTTAATCAGTGGAACAACCTGCCTCCAGAAGCTGTGAATGCTTCAACACGGAAAGTTTTTATAGGGCTTCCTGCCTGAGCAGGGGGTTGGACTAGATTACCTCCAAGGTCCCTTCCAAATAATAATAATAATAATTATTATTATTATTATCATCATCGATCATCGCACAGTCAGCCAGATGTTCAGACTGGATTTGGCATTTTTGTCTACCTATCGAGTCCTTACCAAGGACCTGGGATAGGCAGATATGGATGTTTGATGGTATTATAGTTGTTGTTGTCATTACATATATTACTATCATAAGAAGATGTAGAGTTTTTCATTTGCTGTTTTTCTGAGATTTTATAGACCAGGAAGTCATGTCTAAAACAGGAGCACACAACCTGATTTAGGATAACGGACATATTTAATAAGCAGAAGCTTGTGAGATAAATGGGATAAAAATAATACTATAGAAATAAAATAAATGTGATTTCAGATTCTATTAATTAAAAATTAAGTAAAACTAATATAGTTGATTGCATTGTATTTACCTACATGGTAATTATCAAAACTTTTTCCTGCAACATCACATTAAACTTTATACCTAATAAACCATCCAAGAAGTTACTATGAAGTTGGATCTCATCACCTTACCCCATCCACCATGTAGTTCACACTTGATATTATATTACACCATGTGCACAATTATTAAGCAAGTGAGTATTTTGGAGGATTGATTTTCTTGAACAACTACGGTGCTCTCGATCAATCCAAAATGTTAATAAACCTCAAACTTAAATATTTAAGGAAGTAAAAGTGAGGTTTTGGCTTTCTTCAGAGAATACGTGTGCAGAATTATTGGGCAACTATTAGTGTGCAGAATTATTATGCAACTAAATGAAAAATTGCCAATCTCACTTGTTTATTGGCATCTGTTAAAGTGAGAATAATAAACAAGCAAAATGTACAAAAAAAATCAGTGACCAATATAGCCACCCTTCTTTTCAATAACAGTCATAAGCCTTCCACAGATGGAGTCTTGTCAGTTTCTTGGCCTGTTGACAGAAAACATTTTGTGCAGCAGCAACCACAGCCTCCCAGACACTATTCAGAGAAGTGTATTGTTTTCTTTCATCGTAAATCTCCCGTTTAAGAAGGGCCCACAACTTCTCAATAGGGTTTAGGTCAGGTGAGGAAGGGGGCAATGTTATCATTCTTTCATCTTTGAGGCCTTTACTGGCTAGCCACACAGTGGAATACTTCGATGCATGTGACGGAGCATTGTCCTGTACCACTGCTTGAAGAAAGTGTCTTCTAAAAACTGGCAGTAGGTTTAGGAGTTGATTTTGACTCCATCTTCATCCCGAAAAGACCCAACTAGCTCATCTTTAATACCAGCCCATACCAGAATCCCACCTCCACCTTGCTAGCGTCTAAATCAAAGTGGAGCTCTGTGCCCGTTACTGATCCAGCCACAGGCCCATCAATCTGGTTCCTCAAGAGTCACTCATCTCAGTCCATAAAACCTTTTAAAAATCTGTCTTCAGATATTTATTGGCCCAGTCTTGCTGTTTCAATTTATGTGTCTTGTTCACTGGTAGTCGGGCTTCAGCCTTCCTTACCTTGGCCATGTCTTTGAGCACAAGAAGCACCTTGTACTTGTTGCAGTTCTAGAATATGACAGCACTGGAGGATAATGGGTTCCTGATAACTTCATGTTTGATTCTTCTCAAATCTTTGTCAGTTAATGTGTGTCTTTTTTTCCTGAACGTGTTTCTTGCGAACCTGTTGACTGTTTGCAACAAAACATTTGATGGTTCTGTGATCACACCCCAATTTCAAGAATACTGCATCTCTCTGAAAGACGTTTTACAATTTTTGAGTTTTCAGAGTCAGTTAAATCTCTTTTTTGACCCATTTTGCCTGAGGAAAAGAAGCTGCCTAATAATTATGCACACCTTGATGTAGGGTGTTGATCTTAGGCCACACCCTCCCTCTTTACATAAATACACATCACCTGATATGCTTATATCCACTAACCATTCAAGTTTATACAGCTTGGAAGGGGAAAATATGCATGAAATTGATGATATGGTCAAACTACTCACTTGCCTTATAATTGTGCACAAGTGTATTTCTACCTTTCATGGGTATCTATTTAATTCAGATGAGCTGAAAAGACTGTCCGGAACTAGTGAGAGAGACTGTATGAAGTTCTTTGGGATGGCATTCAGACGTTTGTCCATTATTGCTAGTAGTGTGCAGTAAATTGTGTTGATTTATTTGGAGAAGTAAATACTGATAATGAGTGATAATTTCATAACTATTTTCCATTCAATTTATTAAAATATTCCTATTTAAAATTATGAGGGTGTAGTTATGACTTCATTCAACCTTGAACATCCCACATTTCTTCAGGAGCTCAAAAAAGTTATATGATAATCTTCCTTCAGTTAACCCCACACCTTTGTGAGATAGCATTGAGTTGACAGTAGAGGTCCATATTCACCCAGGAAAGATCTCTAACTTAAAAAATAAATATAGATTTGTCCAGGCCTAGGTTATAATATTTACCAGTACAATACATTTATTTTGTGACAATAAAAGACACTTGTTTTATAAAGACAATATGAATAACAGAATAAACAAGTTGAAAGGCACTGTGCAGGTCTTTTTGTCCCACCCTCTGCTCAAGCAGGAAATCCTATACCAGGGGTAGGCAACTTTGGCTCTTTTATGACTTGTGGACTTCAACGGCTTAGGAATTCTGGGAGTTGAAGTCCATGAGTCATAAAAGAGCCAAGGTTGCCTACCCCTGTCTTATATCGTACTGTGCTGCTGCTGAGTTTAATATTTAATCTTAAAGCAAAGTGGAAAAGTGTGATACTGATTTTCCTGATCTCTGGCCTCTTAACAACTGATACTAACAAGCTTTTCATATCTCCTTTAACTAAATAAAAGTTAAACTATATGATTTGTTTCTATCAGTTGAACTGAATGGCAGCAAAAAGGAAAGTTCTTGTTGTATGTACCTTATTCTGGAGATTTGGCTAAGCTGGTTCAAACAGTGGTCACATTATGACTTTGTTGCTATGTAAATACCCAACATCATCAAGATTTAGCAACAAATCAGTACATTATTTTGAGATGAAATCATGACATGTGTTGTTCGAGGGTAAGGAGCCCACCATTGTCTTGATTTTTAAAATATATAATCAACTCTTGCAACATACACTAAGGAAATTTAATATTTAATATTTTATTCTAAAGTAAGCATTTGGAATAGCAAACGGTAGAATTCAAATCAGAATATTTATATTGCATTCAGCTTTATTTAAAGTTTGCTTGTTTTAGAATCATACCAATAAAAATTTAATAAAAGATATGGCACATATGAACCTAACTATTTTTGTGATTCATATGGGAGACAAAAAGTGGCTTGATCATATGAGATAGCATATGTATATGTATGTACACTCATATCCATATATTAGAGAACCAGTGTGGCATAGTGGTTAAGGTGCTGGGTTAAAAGTTGCAAGGCCCAGGTTCTGGTTTTTTAGACACAAAATTGGATTCAGGGTTTGGAGTCAATTACTCTCTTAGGCCTAGACAGGAAAGTTGAAAAGAAAGTTATCAAGCACACTGGTAGAATACAGTCTACAATCTAAATAAAGAGGGCTTCGACCTGCAATGGATTGAGTAAGGCTGACAGTTTTAACCTTTTTTCCAGTTTACTTTATTATGCTATTTAAACTAAGTAAATTATAGTTACTACTGATCTCCAACCATGATTGATACACTACATATCACAATTTTGAGGTTAATTATAGTTATAATTTTTCAGTTGGGATGTCATGGCAAGTTGCGGTAATTCAGAAATGAATGAAGGAGCAGACATCTGAACTGACAGTGGATCTTGATGTTTTTTTTTATTATGGTTTGGGAGAAAAACAATTAATAGTGTCTGCAAATGGTGGCTTATTGCAGTGAAATATTTACAACACTTTGTATTAATTTAAAAATCTACAGTAATGGAGTTAGAATTATAATGTTTCTTGTTTATCAGGTAAATGTTGAAAAATAATGTTTAGCTTAAGCGATCAATTGGCTGGTGGTAAGATATGTACCACACTAGGAGGTGGATTGTGATTCAAGATACTATATTGGGATTAGAGAGTAAGTAGCTATGGATATACTGTACTGTACTGTGGTTCTGACTTAGAACCAGTGGTCTGTGGAGCCCTGAGGTATCATGATGTCATCACAGGGTCTGTGAAGGCTTGAAGAAATGTTATGATTTAAATATTAAGTTTTGGTGGTCTGTGAACAAGGTCCATGGCACATAAAAGGTATTTAAAGAGGGGCTATGGTGATGTTGTGATTCAGGGTCAGCCTGTGGGTTCGGCAGTTGGGTCGGACGACTCAGAGGAGGAGGAGAGGGGTGTTGAAGAGCTTGCTAATGATGGCCTTGAGGCTCCGCAGAGCCCTCAGCCAGGCCCCTCCCACCTGGTCACGACGGAGACCCAGCTGTGTGAGCCTGACAGCGTGGATGAAGATGACCCACAGCTGGCCCTGTTCAAGGACGCAGGAGGCAGTCAATCAGGAGTAAACAGAGGAAGGCAATGGGGCACCTCGGAAGGAGGCAGAGAGAAGCCACGCCCTGAACTGTATATAAGGGGAATGCGTGGGAGGGCTGGTTTGCTGAAGGCAGCCGCTTGATTAGTTCCTTTTTCATAGCTCCTGTTTCATGGTTGGTGTCTTGTTTTGCTGTTTTATGTTAATAAATTTGGCAGGCTTTATTCCAGCCTCTTGCCCTTTGTAAAGGGGTTGTCCCTGCCTTTTCTGCAGGGCCGGTAGCAGGCTGGTACAAAACAGGTGAAGAAAAGGTTGAGAACCACTGTTCTAAGTGATTTATGTAGCCTGGATATTTAACAATAGAAGTAACTAGATTACATTTATATATCCCCCTTCCTGTTATTAAAATGAACAAAGTTTAGGATAAGTGAGATTGGATTATGGATGATTTATGAACAGATTTTCCTTTTGGTACTAATTCTTTAATCTTAAATATATGTCTTATATCCGCTTCCTGATGAATTAAATAGTTCAGTGGAAAAAACAACACCTTCAGGATTTAATCTATATTGTCACATTCCATAGGATAGTTCACTTTTGTATTTATATGCTTTATATGTGGCCTTTTCTTCAGAAGGTCAGGTCAGCTTGTTTGGGGTTGACATGCATTTTATCACCACCACAACACCTCTGTGGGGTGGTTTGAGTTGAGATTGATTGGCCCAAAGTCACTCAGTAAGTTTCCATGGCTGATAAGAATTGAATATGGGATTCTCCAGTCTTAACCCAGCATCATAATAGCTACATCACATTATTTTAAAAATGCGTATATAGTATATCTACTGATAGAAATAATGAGTTGCTGGACTGAAATTTTAATAGTTTTTTAAAATTTTGATAACTTACGAAAACCAAATGACTTTTATTTTTATTTTTACTTATAGGTCACAGATCAAAAAACCAAAGGTAAGAAGCTTTAATTTTTTGAAAGTTATAGCTTTTCTTGCTATTTTGAGCAATCATTTACTTCTTAAGAAAAAAAACCATACCCACATTTATTTCTTTTATAAATAACTCAAGGCAATGAACATACCTAATACAACTTCCGTCTCCCATTTAACCACAAAAGCAGCTTGAACCAAAGATACTTTTTTGAACTATGCCCAAAATGTTCAACTTAGGTCTTTTTGTGTTATCTAACATAGATGTTGACACTTTTTCTTAGCAAAATCCAATTTGTACTTTGATCCTCTGCTAGGATATTTCTTCTCAGATTTACTAGCTCTTTGATTTATTGGGAATTAAGAATAGGTCTTTAATTTATTGGGAATCTTTGCTGGCTGGCTTGGAGAGGTGCTTTTCATGGGAATTTGATATGTTTGTTTTCCAACATATTTTTAGCTCTCCTGCTTACAATCCAATTTTAACTTTAAAACATTTAAAGCAGAAATAAATGTTTTAAATAACTAAGTAAAAACATGTAATTTGCATTTATTGTAACTTTTATTACAGTATAATTTATTAAAAATGTAAAGATAGCCTCTAGAGAAGCTTCATTTGCTGAGAGGTGGGTTAGAAACTGCTACCTGCTGAGATATACTTATATCCAATTTCACTTAAAATGCTTCATACTTAACACTGAAAAGAAATGTATCCCATGTAAAAGCTGTACGTATAAAGTACATCAATTTTATTTATTTATTTATTTATTTTATTGGATTTGTATACCGCCCTATTCCCGTAGGACTCAGGGCGGTTTACAGGGCAGTTAAAACCATGAATACAAAAAATTAAAAACAAATAAAACAATTAAATTAAATTCAAGCCCCAAGAGTAAATCTAAAACCCAGTTAAATTAACAACCCCACAGTCTGGACCAAACAGATCGAAGAGCCAAGTTTTCAGGTCCCGGCGAAATGAGCGAAGGTCGGGGGCAGTCCTAAGTTCTGTGGGTAGTTGGTTCCATAGGGCAGGCGCACCAACAGAGAATGCCCTTCCCCTGGGAATAACCCGCCGGCATTCATTAACTGGCAGTACCCTGAGAAGGCCCTCCCTGTGGGGGCGCACAGGACGATGGGAAGATGATGCCGGCAGCAGGTGTTCCCTTAGATAGTCCGGACCCAAGCCATTTAGGGCTTTATAGGTCATTACCAGCACCTTGAATCTCACCCGGAGGGCAACCGGAAGCTAATGCAGCTCACGGAGAAGAGGTGTTACACGGGAGTATCGGGAAGCTCCCATCAAAACTTGCGTGGCTGAATTATGCACCAGTTGAAGCCTTCGGGTGGTCCTCAAGGGCAGCCCCATGTAGAGGGCATTGCAGTAGTCTAACCGGGAGGTCACGAGCGCATGAGTGACTGTACGTAGAGCATCTCGGTCCAGATAGGGACGCAACTGGCGCACCAGGCGAATCTGGGCAAAAGCCCCCCTGGTCACAGCTCCTATATGATCTTCCAAACTGAGCCGTGAATCCAGGAGGACTCCCAAGTTGCGAGCCCTATTAACAGGGGGTAACACCTCATCCCCTATTGTTAATGATGGAGAAGGTTGGTCAGCCCAAGATGCCGGTATGAACAGCCACTCAGTCTTGTCAGGATTGAGACGAAGCCTGTTTCTCCCCATTCAAACCCGGACCGCCTCCAGGCAACAGGACATCACAGTGAGGGCATCACTGGGTTGGGTCGGAGTGGAAAGAAAAAGTTGGGTATCATCAGCGTACTGGTGATACCCCACCCCGAAACCATGAATGAGCTCACCCAGCAGCTTCATGTAGATGCTGAACAGGAGGGGAGAGAGGACCGACCCCTGAGGGACTCCATAAACGAGAGATCTCGGGGTGGACCTCTGTCCTCCCGTCAACACCGACTGCGAGCGGCCCAGGAGGTAGGAGGAGAACCACTGTAAAACGGTGCCTCCCACTCGCAGCCCCCTGAGACGCCGCAGTAGGATACCATTTACTCTTTAAACTCATTTATCTCTTCATTTCCTATTTTACTGAGACTGAAGAGATTCTTTGAGGCTTCTTCGTGGCTTGTCTAAATAATATGTCATCTGATCATTTGTGACCAAATTATCTCTGAACATGTTTTGTACTAATAATTAAAGCTATACGGTCCTATTTTCTCTGAATACTAATCTTCCCACTTTTTTAAAAGCTATATCTACTTAAATAGGATATCTTTGAAGATTTTGATAAAAGATTGTCAAAGTTATTTCATGTTTATGTATTTTTAAGATTGTGTTAGGATGTGGGAACTTTTTTAAAAAGTATTCATGCATTTCTTATGTCTACTTTTTAGTCTGAATTTGTCAAATGCTTAAACATATTTTAAAATCATAAAATGAAAAAGATGTAAGATCCTGAAAAAATAAAAAGGTTTTTCTGTCTATACTTCGCAGAATCCAATCTAATATGAAGAGAAAAAATTTTAAAAGCTATATTTCTGTCACAAAGTAGTTCTTTCTTACAGTGTTTCCAGTATATTTGTCCCACTTAAATACAATGGTGGAATATAGTCTGGTTTCCCAGGAGGGAAGGCTGCTTTCCAGAGGGCAAAGAGGCAGCAGAGCTTGGAAAATTTGATCGGCAAGAAGAGGGTTTAAAACTGCTCCTCCTTAGCAGTTCCCACAGTATATCTATAATTATGCAGACGATTGCTTTAGTCTGTCAAGTTTTTGTCTACAGATGAAGGACAGTAAATAAAACTATTCAGAAATAACTCCACATGTCATTCTTTGTTCTTGGTCCTGACAAATACTGATAGAATAAACATTTTTTAAATACTATCTGAAATGAAAAACAATAAAAATCAAAGTTTTTCTGTTATTTTAGATCTAGCGGTTGTAATAATTGCTTATTTGCTTTCATTATTTTTTAAAAACAAATTTGTTCATATTTATAGATTTGTTTCTGGATGGATGTTTCAGTGATGCTTACTTGGGAAAAAGACATTTAGCCTTTCAGTTTTGCATTCTGGGGGGAAAAGCTTCAAAAAATTAACAGATACCACTTTAACATATTAATTCATAAATCAGTTTGGGAATTTTGCTTATTTAGATTCTGTATCCCAATTTTTTAATACCTAAATTTTCCTTAATTGAGGAATCCCCAGTCCCCATACCCAATTAATGAAGCTCCACGTGCATTTGTTTCCTTGATTTTCCTATGCTGCTAAGGCTTTAACATTTGGATTTCAGTTTGCATTCTTCTCATTCATATGTGCACACATACCATGTTTCCCTGAAAGTAAGACCTGGTCTTGTACTATTTTTGCTTCCAAAAGAAGTATTAGGTCTAATTTTTGGGAAGTGTCTTATATTTTTTGTGACAGTTGCCTTGCCTCGCGGCAGTGGCACCAACAGCCCTGTCCAGCAGGAGCCCGTGTGGCTGCCAGCCCACTTCTGCTGTGGCCATTCACTGCAGGAGGCCGCATGGCACATTGCGCCTCTGCCGGCACAATGAGGCAAGTGGAGGAGGGGGTGGAGCTGCCCCAGACACCCTGCACCCGCTTCCTTCAGCCACCCCCCAGCCAGGCCATTCCTTGCTCGGCGACCTTCCCTTTCACTCCTCTCCCAAGCCGGACTACCATGCTATGGAGGATGGGCGAGGTAGGCCCGGTCCACCGTTTCAGAGCCAGTGGTAAGTGATGGCGAAAGGCTCCGCTGCTGCTGTGAGCCACTGGAGAGGCTTTCTTTGCACTTTGCCCCACAGATCACCTGCCCGGCAGCAGCAGCAGCCTCCTTCACCAACTCTCCCATAGCTTGCGCCATAACTGGGTGGCACAAGCCTCCCCCGCCACCTCCATCAACCCTCCATCGCCGCCACTGGAGAGAACGGGGAGCAGAGTGGGTCTGCGTAGCGATGCAGAGCAGAGAAGAGCACTTGCTTGCTGCCCTGCATTGCCCCACGTCTCCCTTCTGGAAATGGCAGCCCCGTTTCCTGCCGCTTCTCCCAGCTCTGCTGTAGAGCTTGGAGCACCACCACTCAGCATCTCCCTCTTCCTGAAATTTCTTCACTAACCTGCTTTCCAGCTCTGGCATGTTTCTCTCCTGCTGCAGGGAAACTGATTTTGTGAGACTAAAAAAAGTTTAGTCAGACCTTCCAACTTCTCGCAAGATTTTTTTTTCTCGAGAAGTTGAAAGCACCACCCCCCTCCCCCACCTGCCTTGCCTTGTTGTGCTGCAGTGGTGCAATGCGCCTCATGGCCTCTGGCCCCATTGCAGCAAGCAAGGTGGGACAAAGTGAGTGGGGTCCTAATTAGGGCTTATTTTTAAGTAGGGCTTATATGAGGTCCACCCTCAAAAATAGGGTAGATCTTTTTTTCAGGGTGAGGCTTATTTTCGGGGAAACATGGTTTATACTAACATGCAATCTGCTAACTTTTAGCTTAGTTACTTTAGCACAAAAACTTATTTATTGATGCTGAATGCTCAAGGTGATATTCCTAAATTTATTTTTTTCTTTGAATTTTCTCCAATAATGGAATACTGTGAATTAATATTCTAGTACTCGACTAGAAGGTTGGAAGTTTGAGACCCAAGTATCTGTGACGGGGTGAGCTCCCGTTCTTGCTCCAACCTAACCGTTCAAAAGCATGCAAATGCAACTAGATAAATAGGTACCACTTTAGTGGGAAAGTAATAGCATTCTGTGTATAGTCGTGGTGACCATGTGACCATGGAAGCCTCTTCGGACAATGCTGGTTCTCTTCGCTAAGAAACTGAGCTGAGTACTGCCCCTAAAGTCAGACTGAACAGGGGAAATATTTACTTTTTTCCCCCTCTGGTGGAGAATATCATCTTGTAACTATAGCCTGTGGACAAAAGCTTTTAGTGGATTCTTGGCAAAGTTCTCCAATTTTGATTTTTTTTTTCTTTGTGAATTCATGTCATAGTGATTCTTAATTTTCTTCATGCTTAAAGTTAGAAATATTTCAATAGATCTTATTTATTGTGATTTTATGACACGGTTAAAATTTGCAAACAATGCTAAATTCTACCAATATTTTTTCATTATAGTGCCCGAAGCGACAAAAACAAGTTTAAGCCAACCAGTGACCGCCAGCCCAATTGGCAGCTCTCCATCGCCACCTATAAATGGTGGCAATAATGCCAAAAGGGTGGCAGTGCCGAATGGTCAACCGCCAAGCGCTGCCCGCTACATGCCTCGGGAGGTGCCGCCGCGATTTCGTTGCCAGCAGGACCACAAAGTGTTATTGAAACGTGGGCAGCCCCCTCCGCCATCTTGTATGCTCCTTGGGAGTGGAGTAGGGCCTACTTCCTCTCTAGCACCTGGAGCAAATCCAAACAACGCACAACCAGTAACAGGAGTGCTACTGCCATGTGACAGTGGAACTGCAACTGGTATGAAACCATTAGCATTCTGCTTTATTATTTTGCTATCTGTGCTATGTCATATATTTTTGTATTTTGAATTTAGAAATTGATTTTTTATTTACTCATTTATATTCTGAAAACTTTGTGGCAACATTTGAAAGAGAATCACAGTAATTGGGAATAAGGTGGGATACAAATCAAATATTGCAATAAATATTTTTAGAAAGTTTATTTTAATTATTCCCATAATACTAGGTAAGTAGTTTTTTATAAAAACAGATTATATTTTTCCAGCATATTTCCTTAGAGAGAAATGCAAAACATCCTAATTTCAAATTATTCTAATTTTAGGCCAGAGATTTAAAATCTTCTGAACCTGAAAATGTGAAAATTAGTCCATATGAATTCCAAAATAACCTGATACTAGATCAGGTTGTTACCAGGACTAATGAACACATTAAAGCTATCCACTGCCCAAAAGAGACTTGTTTCTAGCAGGAGAAACAACCATAATGAAATTGAACATTCAATTATGAAATGAACTTGCATTTTGAAACAGCACAGTCACTAGAATTTATAATGCTGTCATTGTTTTTAAGTCAAAACAAAAACATTTTTGTTTCCAGCATGAAACAAAATGTTTCTTTTTCAAGACCTCTCATACGGAGTGTCTGGCATTGTATTTAAGTTGTTTTGCAACGTGATTGGAAATCAAATAAATAAAATAAATGTGATTGGACATTTTTTCCTCCAAATCTTTCCAACCTAGCCAGCACAGCTGTGAGGACTAGTCTTTATTGCTGATAGCTAGGCCAGATTGGATGATGTGAGTATTGAGAAGAAATAAGCACTGAACATGTCCAGATAATAATAATAGTAATAATAAAAAAGTTAGAAGGGACCTTGGAGGTCATCTAGTCCAACCCCCTGTTCTGGCAGGAAACCCTATGTCATTTCAGACAAATGGCTGTCCAGTCTCTTCTTAAAAACTTCCAGTGTTGGAACATTCATAGCTTCTGGAGGCATATTGTTCCACTGATTAATTGTTTTAACTGTCAAGAAATTTCTCCTTAGTTCTAGGTTGCTTCTCTCTTTGATTAGTCTCTATCCGTTGCTTCTTGTCCTGCCTTCAGGCACTTTGGAGAATAGCTTGACTCCTTCTTCTTTATGGCAGCCCCTGAGATATATTGGAACACTGCTATCATGTCACCTCTCATCCTTCTCTTCATTAAACTAAACATACCCAATTCCAGCAACCGTTCCTTATATGTTTTACCCTCCAGTCCCCTAATCATCTTTGTTGCTCTTCTCTGCGCTCTTTCTAGAGTCTAAACATCTTTTTTACATTGTGGTGACCAAAACTGGATGCAGTATTCCAAGTGTGGCCTTACCAAGGCATTGTAAAGTGGTATTAACACTTCACGTGGTCTTGATTCTATTCCTCTGTTAAGATGGAATACGATAGATTGAAGCTGAATTAACCTGCATCTAAGTTATAGTTGCTTGTTGTTTTTTAATTATTGCTGTGAAGTTAAGATAGTTAGCTAAGTTTTATATATGTACCTGCTTCATTTTGCATGTCACTCTTGTAAAGGTAAGTGTGTGAGTTACTTTGCTTCAGGGTCACATAACAGTATTAACTGTGTAAATGTAAAAACATTCAGACCCAACTTGTGAGACCTAAAAGACTTACCGTAATTTCTCTAGGACTATTTGTGAGAAACTGCATTTAATTCTTATAAATTCCTGGTTGTGCTATTGATAGCATCTAATCACTTTATCTTTTGTCAGCCTTTATCTTTAATTGCCTTTCATTATTTTTAAGCATCAGAATCTTCTCCAATGATTCTTGCCTTCTCATGTGTTCAAACTACCATGTTTTCCCGAAAATAAGACCTATCCCAAAAATAAGACCTAGCTTGATTTTTATGCATGTGCCTAATATGAGCCCTGCTCCCCAAATAAGCCCTACTTTTGAGGCGAGGCGCACATGTAAAAATCAAGCTAGGGCAGGGGTGGAGCAGCCCACGGGCCCCACACCCTCTTAGGACCGTTGCAGCCAGGCTTCCCACATCCTGATACGTGTCTCATTGCTGCTTGAGTTCTTCTGCAGCCACTTGCAGCTGCACGCCATGTGGTGCATGGCACCGCTGCTGCCACTTGCAGCAGGAGGCTGCGTGGCTCGTTGTGCCATCGCTGCTGCTAGCAACAAGAAGCCATGTGGCTCTTCGCACCAATCAGGCCACTGCCGCCAGTTGCCACTGTCACTGCTGCTTTTCTTATAATTCATGGTGTACACATCAATTTTCTCCCAACATTGAAATTCAAAGGCATCAATTTTTCTTTGTTCAGCCATTCTTAGGGTCCCATTTTCATACCTATATATTATGTTTTATAGCTTCAGTCATGAATTTCTTTACACGGGAAAATAATCTATTATACTTCACCTTCATGTATTTGTTTGGGTTGGCGTTGCCTATTATTTAAAACTTGCTTTCTGTTAATGTTGAGCAATAGTATACTACTGCTGTAGTATCTTCTTTCACCTCCCATAAGGGATTCCTTAGGTTTTCCTTGATTTCAGCTGTCAAGGTGATATATTTTGCATATAAATTAACCTTGGCAACTTCTCTCCTAATTTTGAACCATTGAATTGTTTCATATTCTGTTCTAACTGTTGTTTCCTTGGTCAACATACAACAGGTAGCTGAGTAACCTGGCATTTTCTTGTTTTAAAAGGGTAGGTCATACAGTAGTTTAAAGGGTAGGCCCTAGTCCACATAGTCAGTAACTCTAGTATAATCAAGAAAGCAAAGAATGCCATCTTTTTGAAACTCTGTGATATGTCATATGATTTCTTGTTTTTAAAGTTGTAAAAACTCCCTCATCTTTTCCATTATCCATCAGAAGTTAGCAATGTAACCTTGGATGCCTGTGCTTCTGGGTCAGATTTGTATTTCTGTCAGTTCTTGTTCAATGTATTATTCAGTTTTGGATTTCATATTTTTACTAGCATGTGAGATACATACAATAAATGATTTTACATGTAGAAACACTGGAAAGTGATCTGTGTTAAACTGGGGAATGATCTCAAAACAGCCTGTAAAATGAAATACATTTCCAGTGAAAATTATTTAATTTTCAATCATTCTGACCAATCCAAAAGATAAATTCAGAAGGGAGAGCATAATAATAATGAGCAGGAGAAGGAGGTTGGAAGGGACCTTGGAGGTCATCTAGTCCAACCCCCTGCTCAGGCAGGAAATCCTAGACCATTTCAGACAAATGGCTGTCCAGTCTCTTCTTCAAAACTTCCAGTGTTGGAGCATTCACAGCTTCTGGAGGCAGGTTGTTCCACTGGTTAATTGTTCTAACTGTCAGGAAGTTTCTCCTTAGTTCTAGGTTGCTTCTCTCCTTGATTAGTTTCCATCAGTTACTTCTTGTCCTGCCTTTGGGCACTTTGTAGAATAGCTTGACTCCCTCTTCTTTGTGGCAGCCCCTGAGATACTGGAACACTGATATCATGTCACCCCTCATCCTTCTCTTCATTAAACTAGACATACACAATTCCAGCAGCCATTCCTTATATGTTTTAGTCTTCAGTCCCCTAATCATCTTTGTTGCTCTTCTCTGTACTCTTTCTAGAGTCTCAACATCTTTTTTACATTGTGGTGACCAAACTGGATTCAGTATTCTAAGTGTGGCCTTACCAAGGCATTGTAAAGTGGTATTAATACTTCATGTGATCTTGATTCTATTCCTCTGTTAATGCAGACTAGCACTGTGTTGGCTTTTTTGGCAGCTGCAGCACACTGCTGGCCCATATTTAAGTGATTGTCCACTAGGACTCCGAGATCTACTACTATTGAGCCATGGTACCACCTATACTATACCTGTACATTTAGTTTTTCTTGCCTAAATGTAGAACCTTACTTTTTTTCCCCATTGAATTTCATTTTGTTAGATAGCGCCCAGTGTTCAAGTCTGTCCAGATCCTCCTGTATCTTAAGCCTGTCTTCTAGATTGTTGGATATTCCTGCCAGCTTGGTGTCATCTGCAAATTTGATGAGTTCCCCATTTATCCCCTCATCTAAATCGTTGTTGAAGATGTTGAAGAGCACTGGGCCCAGAACAGAGCCCTGGGGCACCCCACTACACACTTCCCTCCATGTAGATGCATTTCCATTGAGGACCACACGCTGAGTACGGCCAGTCAGCCAGCTACGAATCCACCTGGTGGTGATCACCCACATTTTTCTATCTTATCAAGTAGTAGGTTGTGATCTACTTTATCAAATGCCTTACTGAAGTCCAAGTACCGTATATACTTGAGTATAAGCCGACTCGAGTATAAGCCGAGACCCCCAATTTCACCCCCAAAAACTGGAAAAAGTTGGTGACTTGAGTATAAGCCGATCCGCCGTTCTGCAAGCCTCCGCCGCCGGCTGCTTCGTTCCGCAGCGGAAAGAAGCAGGCAGGCTGCTTCGTTCCGCAGCAGAAAGAAGCAGCCTGCTTCGTTCAGGCTGCTTCGTTCCGCAGCAGAAAGAAGCAGCCTGCTTCGTTCAGGCTGCTTCGTTCCGCAGCAGAAAGAAGCAGGCAGGCTGCTTCTTTCCGCTGCGGAAAGAAGGCTGCTTCGTTCCGCAGCGGAAAGAAGCAGGCAGGCTGCTTCGTTCCGCAGCGGAAAGAAGCAGGCAGGCTGCTTCGTTCCGCTGCGGAAAGAAGGCTGCTTCTTTCCGCAGCGGAAAGAAGCAGCCTGCTTCGTTCAGGCTGCTTCGTTCCGCAGCGGAAAGAAGCAGGCAGGCTGCTTCTTTCCGCTGCGGAAAGAAGGCTGCTTCTTTCCGCAGTGGAAAGAAGCAGCCTGCTTCGTTCAGGCTGCTTCGTTCCGCAGCGGAAAGAAGCAGGCAGGCTGCTTCGTTCCGCAGCGGAAAGAAGCAGGCAGGCTGCTTCTTTCCGCTGCGGAAAGAAGGCTGCTTCTTTCCGCAGTGGAAAGAAGCAGCCTGCTTCGTTCAGGCTGCTTCGTTCCGCAGCGGAAAGAAGCAGGCAGGCAAGGCACGGAGATCCGGAGACCTGCCGACGTTTGGGGAGGTTTGGGGAGGTGCCCAAACCTCCCCAAACGTCAGCAGGTCTCCGGATCTCCTCCCCAAACCTCCCCAAACGTCGGCAGGTCTCGGGATCTCCGTGCCTTGCCTGCCTGCTTCTTTCCGCTGCGGAAAGAAGCAGGCAGGCAAGGCACGGAGATCCGGAGACCTGCCGACGTTTGGGGAGGTTTGGGGAGGTGCCCAAACCTCCCCAAACGTCAGCAGGTCTCCGGATCTCCTCCCCAAACCTCCCCAAACGTCGGCAGGTCTCGGGATCTCCGTGCCTTGCCTGCCTGCTTCTTTCCGCTGCGGAAAGAAGCAGGCAGGCAAGGCACGGAGATCCGGAGACCTGCCGACGTTTGGGGAGGTGCCCAAACCTCCCCAAACGTCAGCAGGTCTCCGGATCTCCGTGACCTGCCTGCCTGCTTCTTTCCGCAGCGGAAAGAAGCAGGCAGGCAAGGCACGGAGATCCGGAGACCTGCCGACGTTTGGGGAGGTTTGGGGAGGTGCGCGCGCACCTCCCCAAACCTCCCCAAACTTCGGCAGGTCTCCGGACGGCGGCTGCTTGGGAGAGGTGCGCGCAATCCCGGAAGCACCAAAGCCTCGGCCGCGCACAAGTCCTCGGTAAGTTTTTTTTTGTTGACTGGAGTATAAGCCGAAGTGGAATTTTTCAGCCCAAAAAGTGGGCTGAAAAATTCGGCTTATACTCAAGTATATACGGTAATTCCTCTGATCCACTAATTTTGTCACTTGGTCAAAAGAATGCAATAAGGTTTGTCTGGCATGATCTGTTTTTGACAAACCCATGTTGGAATATAGACTTAAGTTGTGTTAGCTGTTTGAGCCAAACATAGCCCTCTCTAGTTTGGATTACTATAAAGGCCTAACAAAGGGGAATGCATCTTCTTTAGTTTGGTGGCAGCATTGATAGCATATAAATATTATAACAGCTTAAACTGTTATTAAAATAACAATTTATTACAGCATGAACATTGGAAAAGGTAGTAGGAAGTTTAAATATAAAGCAGTTCAATTCAGACCATAGTTCAATGACCTGGAATTTCTATCTTGACAGATTAGGCAGACACTAATAGCTTGTACGCTGCAATTTGTCATAGCTATAGCAAGTTGCTTAAAGGAGCAAAGGCTTCCTGGCGTTAAACACAAAGTGGTAGCAACTTAACAATCCAGTATATCCTTGGTTCTACTCCTTTCGGCATCAACATCTTGTACCCAGAGAGTATGCACAGAAGCCATTGAGTTTTAAATCTTTGGGTATCCAAACTTCTTAAAGCATTATGATAATGTATCTAGAATGAGTTCTACAAAAGGCTGGTTTTACTATATACTGACCTCTGGACTCTAATTTGTGTTATATTAACAGGGTGATGTAGAGGTTCCCAGTGGGGTATTTTGAGTGATTACTGCATGCATAAAGACACAGTATTAAGAGTACACATCCCACATGCACACTATTTCCCCACGAGTTATTTTGATAGTATGCTAAATAGTATGCTAAGAATTATGTTTGGCTATCTGTATTTTTAGTGAACAAGCTGAATACATATAGTTCTTCATGCTCATTTATATTGATAGATTGTGTAACAATTTTTATTTATTTATGTATTAGTTAGATTTGTCTGCTGCCTATCTTTCTATAGGGCAGCTTACAACAATGGTCCCCAACCTTTCCAGCTTTGCGGACTGGTGGGTGGGAGAGGGAATGGTTCCATGTGAGCGGCGGCAAGCCCTTCACAGAAATGGAACTTTGCATGTGCGCTCTCCCGCCACTTGCATAGCCTGGGGTTGGGGACCCCCGACTTACAATAAGAAAAATGAAGAAAAGTGAAAAAAAGTGTAAACAGAAGTAAAATAATAGAACAGTAATATAAACAATAACAAAGAAACAACAATGCATCAAAATGGTAACTAAAAATATCAATCCTCTTTGTTCTCTTCTGTGTGCCAAAGCTTATTTTCTCTCAAAGTTTCTCCATTGATGTTTCACTTTTATAGGTGTGAGATCTGAATAAACTAACCACAGCTAAACAACACTCTTTGCTGCCTTTTTTGCTCATATTGCCTGCATTGCCAGGTATTCAAAAGTCAAGCTTATCACAAAAAGATTCTTGTTATCTCCAATAATTTTTTTGACAATAGGTCTTTACTACTTCATACACAGCAGACCCAATGATCCAGAAAGCCATGATTTAGATAATCTGCTGCCCTTGAGTACTAACTGGGGGGGCTGAAGCCTACTGTAACTATAAAGTTAAAATCCTGCTCAGTCTTTTCAACGTTTCTAATACAAAGCTTGAAGTCTTAGGATTGTCTGATCAATCAGCTGAATACCATGCTTACAAATATAAAAAATCTTCAAAGCTCTCTGACCAGGTCTGAGGAGAAGCGGGTCTAAAGTGACACTGGTAACTCCACTTTGCCAGTTTTATCAGAACTGATAGCACACTGTTTTGCAGTATCAAACCATATCTGCCTCAGCATCAAATATTTATTCCAAGCTCCATTCCACACTCTTCTTCATTGCTCACCAATTTCAACAAACTGTAGTGAGTCTTTTTAGCATATGGAAGTACAACTGGGAATCCATTTCAGAAGGAGCTTGTTACCATTCTCTACAGTGCCATCCATTTCTTTCCCAGTTATTAGTATCATGACCTTGTCTTAAGAATCTTCTATGGATGAAGAAGAGAAGCAGGAAAGAGCTTTATCAAAATGCCAACTCTTTGCTGCCGGTCTAAGCAAAGTGTATATGGTACCAGGAGTCAGCAAAGACATTGAGACAACAGCTCTTATCATTCCCATCCAAAATAACAGTTCATTGACCAAGGTCTTCTTCCACCTAGTTTGTGAAGCATGCAGGCATCTAAGGAAGAAAGAAGCGAGTTCTATGCCTGGCAGTGGAAATCTGAGAAGAAAAGCTAAATTGGATTATGGCTAGCCATACTCCAACAAGAACAGAAGCTCCCTGGAGCTAACAGTAATGGCACTTATGAAGGTCTTATGACAATTTCTACTAAGAGTTTCTTCACTACTAGACAGCTTCCTAGACTTGGTTGATATTTGGATTATCTGTTTTGCTGATTGCTCTTACATGGCATTTGCCAAGTAAGAAAGCCTTTATATATAAAATAGTTGAATTTTATTTATAACCTAGGGTTAAGCCTGATGTTGTCATTGCTCTTTAAGCTGTTAAGACAGGGGTCTTCAAATGTGGCCCTTTCATGACTTGTGGACTTTAGCTCCCAGAATTCCTCAGCCAGTGTGCCTGGCTGAGGAATTCTGGGAGCTAAAGTCCACAAGTCATAAAAGGACCAAATTTGAAGACCCCTGTGTTAAGATTAAGAAAAGCCATTTACAAGGCTTGGGCATTCAGTAACAGGTGCTATTCTGGTCTAGGTATTCTGAAAATGCCTTTTCAGATGTAGTCCAGCAGAGATATTTCAAGAATACTATACTGTACAAACAACACGCATTGTATCATTGCCAATAATGTCAGTATTTATCTATGCAAACAGATAAACAGAATGGCCACAGAGGCAAAAAAGCAATGGGTGCAGGTGTGTATTCTGATTTCCTGCAAGCTGTCCCATAGACTGTGCTTCTGGGAAGCTGGCAGGGAATGTCAGAAATCACAATCACATGACTGCAGGGACACTGCAGCCAAAACTTTGTAAATAAAAGTGGTCTGAAGGTCTTTGAAATTCCAATTCAAAAGGAGTAATGGCTCCCAGATTTTTCATGCAACTTTAAGTTAGTGGATTTAAGATACCTTGATTCAAAAATTGATGTGCTCTGATGCATCATTTGGATTAATTAAAGGGTACAAACAGCCAGGCAATGAGAGTTTGAGTAGTCCATAGATATTGTGGTCTTCCATTCACCTGTTCGCTTTCACAGATTTAATCCAATAAAAATAAAATAGAAATTTTCTTCCTTATGGTAAGTAAGATATGTTGTATTCTTGATTGCTTTTCTCCAGTGGAATGTTGAATTTCCTTCTTAGCACTTTGATCATTTCCAGGCTAGGTATTATTCCAGAATCAAGCATGGAAAATATTAGTAGCCAGTTCTCATGCTGTAAGTGATCTGCTTTCTCAAAAGAAACCCTTAGGCAGTATGGTTCTATCTTCAAACTCATATTTTCCAACTGTTATAAGGGCTGAAGCTGACAAGGCAAGAACCAACCATTCTTGGGCCAGTTGGAACTGTTAAATAAGCATTGAACAGATCTTTTTTTTCTAGTTATTTTCAAAACAGGACTTGGGAATATCTTGTTTAATCACATTTTTAAATACTTTATTCTCATTGCATTCAACTTAGGTTTCTCTCACGTAGTACTGATCTCCAGATAAGAAAATGAACAGAAGCATGCATTTCTTATTCATTTTTATTTTATTTATTTATATCCCTCCTTTTATTATTTAACACGAGGGAGCGAATATACTCAACATACCATTCTCCTATTTTCCCTCATAACTACAACTCTCTGTGGTGAGTTGGGCTGAGATTAACCAGTGGAATTAACCAATGGAACAACTTGCCTTCAGAAGTTGTGGATGCTTCATCACTGGAGATTTTTAAGAAAAGACTGTACAGCTTTCTGTCTTAAATGATATATGGCCTCCTCCTTGAGCAGGGAATTAGACTAAAAGACCTCCAAGATCACTTTCAGCTCTATTCTGTTGATTGATTGATTGATTGATTGATTGATTGATTGATTGATTAAGAGTGACTGGCCAAAAGTCACTCAGCCAACTTTCATGGCTAACACGGGATGTGAACTCCCACTTTCTAGCCTGGTACCTTACTTTTTTCTTTTGGTTGTAGGTTATACATCCACTGCATAAGAGACCATATGCACATTTCAGAATTTTGAACAATTAATGTCTGCAGCCTTATTATTTTTCAACATTCTCACAAGTGAGATTATTTCCTTTTCATCAATTTGTTCTTGGACACTAATTTTACAGGTAGTTTTCAACTTACAACTATAATGGAGCCTTTCCAGTATGGTCATAGGTTTTGATTGTTAAAAGTAGGTCATCCATACGGCTGACTTGATTTTACGACCTTTTTTGCAGCTGCTGTTCAACAAATCACCATAGTCATTAAACATATCCACGATCATTAAGCAAACTCATTGTTTGCTATGGAGCGTTTTGCAAGAAACAAAGTAAATGCCGAGTTTTGGCAAAAGGTCCGTAAATCAGGGTCATGTGACTAGTTGTAACTCAAGGACTACCTGTATAGCATTCTACCATTCTCTCACTGCAGCTTCCTTCCAAATAATTTCATGAATTTTATTTTTAATTCCGTTCATTTTGTTGGAGGCTCTTTTTTTTAGCTTCATTTTCCAAACAGTTTTTAAATCTTTCCATAAACATTGCACTGCAATGTTCTCTTTATATTCCTTGCAACACTCTTTTTCTTTGTCTAAATCTTATACAATTACTTTCTCTCAGTCTTGGTATTGCAGCAATGATTATCTTATCTACATTTCCCCCATCTAAGTCTATTTCACCTTCCTCATTCGACTAAGCATACTTTTTCATTAATCATATTAATATTCCATCTCCTATTTCTGTGGAATTCTGTAATTGACTGTTTCAAGCAGCTTTCCACATCCTCTTTCTATAATTATGTCTCTTTTTCATTCTGATGGAAGATTAACTTATCTTCTAATTCAGGGGTCGTCAACCCCCAGGCCATGGCTTGTTCAAAACCAAGCTGTGTGAGCGATGGACAAGTGCATGTGCAATGTTTCATTCGTGCAAGCAGTGGGTTCTTGCATTTGTGCATGAGTTCCTCTTGTGTGAGTGGACGGCATTCATGTGAGTGGATCTTTGCGCATGAGTGCAAGTGCCCTCCACTCAACATGCGAAGCTCCATTCACACAAGTGAAGGGCGCCCGTGCCCACTGCTTGCACCAATGAGCTGTGCTCCCGCATGTGTCTACAACTCACACACCTGTCTCCCCTTGTGCCACCCTCCCCGGCTGCACCTGGCCAGGCCACTAAGGTGGAATGGTTGTGGACCACTGTTCTAATTCTCATAGAGGTCTCATATATTGTTTTTTGTGCCTTTTTTTACTTTCATTGCTGTTTTTCTCCCAGCATTTTCCTCCATGTTGATTTTGTTCCCAACCCCATTCTTGGCATTAGTAAAAAAAACTCTGTCCCATATTCAGAAGCTCTCATCACTATTTTATCCTTCACTAATTCTCAGTTTTCAGCACAATTTAAATCAATCATACTTTTAAATTTATATTCATCCATCATGAGGACCCAGATTGTTGGGGGCAATTAAGCTGACTTTGTAATAATGCCGCTTGGGGTGTGTGTGAAAGCTCTAATAAGCAGGCATATACATAGAATGAAGGCTACTGCTAAGCTTGTAAGCCGCCCTGAGTCTTCGGAGAAGGGCGGGATATAAATGGAATTAAAAATAAAAAAATAAAAATAAAATGAGTATGTATAAATTTATGCTTAAATTGTACACTCAAATTAAATATTTTTAAAACAATTATTCTCATTCTTTCCAGTAACTTGTACACTCTCTTCATTCCTTCTCATCTATTTAAATTGTCTAGCTTAGCAGAATTTTTTTTTCTCCTTGGGTCATGATCATTCATCAAATTGCATAATTTTACCAAAAACTTGGTTTACCTGGTTCTTTTGTTACCATAATTCATTGGAATATAATATTACTAATTTATAGATACCTAATTTCATAAATGTCTACAAGAACCAATATAGATAGCACTGTTTCATACTTCATGAAAACCACTTTACATTGTTTGTTTATAATTAATTTGCATCTTTACTTCCCTCCAGATATTCATGTCCACAAGAATACACCATTCCAATCATCCTCTTTATTATTCTCTTCTTTTATAATCCTATTCTCAATCTTTAATATTTTGTATAATAATAATAATAATAATAATAATAATAATAATAATAATAATAATAATAATAATAATAAATAATTAATAATAATAATAAAGTTGGAAGGGACCTTGGAGGTCATCTAGACCAACCCCCTGCTCAAGCAGGAAACCCTATACCATTTCAGAGAAATGGCTGTCCAGTCTCTTCTTAGAAACTTCCAGTGTTGGAGTATTCACAGCTTCTGGAGGCAGGTTGTTCCACTGATTAATTGTTCTAACTGTCAGGAAATTTCTCCTTAGTTCTAAGTTGCTTCTCTCTTTGGTTAGTTGCCATCCGTGGCTTCTGGTCGATAAATAAAACAACCTAACATGCCATGTTTATCACCACATGAGCCCAAAGATACTGTCCTCCACTGCACCCATTGTGGATTTAGTTAATTTGGGCTTTCACATTCTAGCAATATAGAGAAGTGTAGACTAGATTACTAGTTGTAGCGGTGCCTACACTACATGCAGAATTCTTTTACAGTATCCAATCATTTTGGCATATTGTGAGCAGTATAATACAAGTACAACCAGTACTAATTTTACTCCAACACTCAAACTATTCAGTGCAGATTAGGATCTCTTATCTGGAGACTTTAACTTGCAAACCCACGTACTATAGTCTACATCCAACCAACTAGGAAGTATATGCAGCAAAGAATATCTTTCACAAGATTGTGAAAATTTAAAGTTTCACCAAATTTGCCAGATCTTACATGAATTTATAAATAATTTGGTCTGTTGCCTTTTTAGATTCAACAACTGGAGGTGCTGCTGCTTCAAATTATGCAAATTCCACTTGGGGTCCTGGAGTGTCCTCCAACAGCACCAATGTCAACCCTACTCACGTCTGGGACAAGGTGATTGTAGATGGGTCTGACATGGAAGAGTGGCCTTGTATTGCTAGCAAAGATACTGAGTCTTCTTCCGAAAACTCCACAGACAACAACAGTGCCTCAAACTCCAGCTCAGAGAAGAGCGCTCTGCTGGGAAGCACCAGTAGCAACAAAGGAAAAGGAAACCAGTGCCAGTCTGGAAGCTCTGGTAATGAATGTAATCTTGGGGCCTGGAAATCCGACCCCAAAGCTAAACCTGTTCAATCTTCCAGTCCTTCAGCAGAGAATAATGGTAGTCTAGCAAGCTGGAGAAACTTGAGTGGACAGGATAGAATTGGCCCCAATCCTGGCTTCAGCAACTTTAACCCAAATAGCAACCCATCTGCTTGGCCAGCACTAATTCAGGAGGGCAATTCAAGGAAAGGGACTTCAGAAACTGATAATGGTGGTTCAAATGCACAGATTAATTCAACAGGTCAGACTTCTAGGGAACAGCAGTCAAAGATGGAAAATGCGGGTGTTAATTTTGTCTCTGGCAGAGAACATGCTCAAATCCACAACACTGATGGACCAAAAAATGGAAATGCTATATCCTTGAACTTAACTTCACCAAACCCAGGAGAGAATAAGGGAATGTCCTTTGAAATGGGCTTTGGGAACCCCTCCAGGAGCACTGATACCCCTTCACAAAGCACTGGAGAGAGAAAAACTGGGAATATTGGGTCTTGGGGTACAGCTAGGGGGCCTTCTGGAATGGAGAGTGCTTCTAATCAAAGTAATTCTGGAAATCATGGGAACAATGGGAAGGATAGGGAAGACTTATGGAAGGGAGCTTCTGTTCAAAAATCGAATGGGTCAAGAAATGAATCTTGGGATAATAGTAATAGATCTACGGGTGATGGGTCTTGGACCGCTGGCCCTCAACACTCTGGTGAAAGTAAATGGAATGAAGGGAACAAAATGACATCAGGGATGTCTCAGGGAGAATGGAAACAGCCGTCTGGGTCTGATGAACTGAAGATTGGTGAATGGAATGGTCCAAACCAACCAAATTCTAGCACTGGAGCATGGGACAATCAAAGGGGCCACCCGCTTCCTGAAAACCAAGGTAATTCCCAGGCTCCCTGTTGGGGAAGATCTTCTAGTTCTGCAGGAAGTGAGATTGGAGGTCAAAGCACTGGAAGCAACCATAAAGCAGGAAGCAGTGATAGTCACAATTCTGGACGCCGATCATACAGGCCTACACATCCTGATTGTCAGGCAGTTTTGCAAACTTTATTAAGCAGGACTGATTTAGACCCCCGAGTGCTTTCAAATACTGGTTGGGGTCAAACTCAAATTAAGCAAGATACTGTTTGGGACATAGAAGAGATGCCAAGAACTGAAGGAAAGTCTGATAAAGGTACTGAGGGGTGGGAGAGTTCTGCCATACAGACAAAGAACTCAGGGGGCTGGGGAGATGCACCCAGCCAAAGCAATCCAATCAAGTCTGGATGGGGTGAGCTTTCAACTCCAACAGAATGGAAGGAGCCCAAAAACACTGGAGGATGGAATGATTACAAGAACAATTGTTCTAATTGGGGAGGAGGAAAACCAGATGAAAAAGTCACAGCATCTTGGAATGAAAATTCCAACAAAGACCCAGGATGGAATGGGCGCCCACCTAATCAGGGATGGTCTTCTGGGAAGAATGGCTGGGGAGAAGAAGTTGACCAAACAAAAAATGGCAATTGGGAAACTTCAGGAAACAAGTCAATAGGTTGGTGTGAAGGTGGCCAGAATGAGATTGGCACTTGGGGTAATAATGCAAATTCAAATTCTTCTAAATCAGGGTGGGATAATAGTAAAAGAACTCCATCGTGGAATGATACTGGTAGACAACCCAGTTCCTGGAATAATACACAACAGCACCATCAGCAGTCAGAGGTGCCCAGTTCCTGGGACCCACCACCACCTCCAGCACCACAGCCTCCAGGTAATGGAAGGCTACCCAATTCTAACTGGAACAGTGGGCCACAGTCAACTGTCTCAAAGGATGAAGAACCCAGTGGCTGGGAAGAACCATCCCCCCAGTCAATTAGTCGTAAAATGGATATTGATGATGGCACCTCAGCATGGGGAGACCCCAGTAGTTACAATTATAAGAATGTGAACCTGTGGGACAAGAACTCGCAAAGTGGACAAGCTTCACGAGAACAGAACCTCCCTCCTCCAAGGCCTAGCAAAGTAACAGCCTCAGGTAAATTTTTGCAATGATCTTCATGATGATGCAAACTGTTTATTTTTTTACTAAATGTAGATCTACAATAATTTTCAAATAGGTTCTGTAGTTTGTCATATATCTAATGTGTCCTTGAAATAACAGACTGTAAATGTTGAATACTATGTTTATGAAATGCTTACTGTTTATAGGCAATTTTATTCTTGTGACTGCTATGTCAGGAAGAGGAATTTTGGGTTATCTTTTAACTTTTAAAAAAGAATAGAATGACCCAGAATGTGCCAGAATCTCATTCACATTGGCCAAAGAATCAGATTCCTGTATTGTTCTCATTACTAAGTCATGCATAATGCATAGATAATGTAAATAAAATTCATAAAGTGTTTACTTCCAGAAACTATGAGCTTCTTGTTAAAATTTGGGTTAAGGGGAATACAGAAGCAGCAGAAGATGAGTTCTCCCCTAGATCAGGACTGGTTGGTTCCATGGAACCTTCAGGATTGTGCACTTTTTTATTGCTAGATGTGTTTTTTGATATAATCTACAAATTATTGGATATTTAAATTTTTCTTATTACTTCTCATTTAGGAAGGGAGCATGAACACACAAAGGATAGATTTCCAAATCTCTATCCAACAGATTGGTGCTTTTCAGGCTAAAACTGTTGCATCAGATTAACATGTACAATTTATTGTTATAATATAGATTGGGTACTTGTAAATATTCATAACAGTAATAGTAATTATTTTGTTACAGAGGCTGATATTAATAACTTTATCTATGGAGAACATTTGAGCAACTTATGTGATGCCAGTTAGTTATTTTGTTTTTCCAGACATCGGAAGAAGGAATTAAAACCATATCTGCTTGTATTTTCTGAATGTCATGCACTACTACAATCATGCATATATAAGAATATGTTGTTATATTTTTGCCAATATTTTTCTGAGCAAATTGTGGGTTACATAGGTTATATATGATCATGGTGTGATATATTCCATATATATCATGTTAACATTTTTCTGATCACATTCAGAGAATTCTTATCTGAAGTTCTCCTTTTGTCTCTGTTACACTCAATTTGTGATTACGGTAAATTGAATTCTATTGACTGTAAATTCAAACCTTACTTTTGATGTAATAACTGTAATGGTGACAAACTGTTAACTTGATTCTTTTGATTTAGCATGGTAATGTAGGATTCAGAATAGGTACTAAAACTGTTGTATGATAAAGTAGAACCAGCTGTGTGGAAAGAGAAAGCTTTACAGATAATCCTCAACTTATGACCATAATTGAGCTCCGAATTTCTGTTACTAAGCAAGACAGTTAAGTGAGCTTTCTTGCCACAATTGTTAGGTGAATAAGTTAGGTTAGTAACACACGTCAAGTGAATCTGCTTCCTCACTGAATTTGCTTGACAGAAGGTCGCAAAAGGGTATCACCTGACCCTGGAACACTGCAGCCATCAAAAATACATGCCAGTTGCCAAGGGGCTGAGTTTTGATCATGTGACTATGGGGATGCTGCAATGCTCATAAATTTTAAAAGCAGTCATAAGTCACTTTTTTCAGTGCTGTTTTAACTTTGAACAGTCACTAAACAAATGGTTGTAAGTCAAGGCCTACCTGTATTTTGAGATTATGTTGCTCTGAACATTAAAAAGGCACGTTAGTGAATAAATAGCCTAGAATGAAAACTCTCTCTGTATTTAGTCTGGAACAAAAGCACACCTCCTGCACCAGATAATGGCACCGCTGCTTGGGGTGAACCAAATGAAGCCAGTCCTGGTTGGGGTGAAGTAGAGGATGCAGGGACTTCTACCGCATGGGGAAACGGATCCTCCAGTGCATCAAATGCCATGAAAACTAGTAAGTACTTCGTAGTTTCCTATTTTAAAACAACAATAATGTTATTTTTTTTACTTAAAACTAATTGTTGAAAACTCTAAAAATAGTTCCTAGAAAATAATATAGTTTTATAAAAATATTTTAGAATAAAAACAATACGTGAATAATGTTTAGAGACTGAAATAAAGGACCACTAGTGATTATGATATGAAGTTATTGTTAAATGTCAATGACTTCATATTATAAACACTGATGAGCCTTTCTGAATATTAGTGCTGATATGGACTACTAGATTTAGTTGCTATTTTATTCTGATTTCACTATTTACTGTTAATCATGTAGTCTAGAACTAATTAGAAATCTCTAGTTCTTGTAAAGTAGAATATAGAATTATATAGAAGAAATATGTTTCTTGTAGAAGTAGGAGAAAAGCTATGTTAATCTCTGATTACAGAAAATCAGGAACCTGGTAAAACCTTTTCTGATTAATCATCTAATTTTGCCTAAACTAAGAATAAACAATTTCCTCAGTGAGGATAAATGCATTGGATACGTTGTTTCTACTTGGAGGGGGTATTTTGAAGATATTTTGGAGCCATATAGGAATTTAATCATGAAAGCTAAGATACAAAGCTATTGAAGCCATACAGTATACTTAAAATATAGATATAAGATGGCTGGAATTCATCTCACTCACCAGAATATAGGCAGCTGTATTCTGCAACAACAGTACTTTCTAAGTAGACTTCAAAATATAAAGCATACTATAGCACTGTATCTTGATGGTGGTGAGGACATGAGTTACGATCCCCATGCCTTCTCGCTCTCTTCTTAAAGTTTGACTTTAATTTACTTCATCCCATTTGGGTCTTAGATACCAAACACTGGGTCAAGTCTTTCCCAGCCATCCCATAATGACATTGTATAGCTAAGTATCATAAGCATGCAGATAAGTGTCTCATTCTAAATCTGTGGATAAGTTCTCATACAGGCGCATGTAGTTATTAAAAAGGGAAACAGAATTGAGTTCAGCAGAAATCCACAAGGGAATATTTGATAAGTTAATCATAACCATTCCAAACCCAGAATCACATCTCAGGAGAACTTCTGCAAAACAATACTTCAGTTCCCTAACTCTTGTAGGTTGAGCCAAAAAGATCCAAATCAAATAGAGATCAAATAGGACAAGGAGTGTTATCCACCTTTATCCATGTCTTTATAAATTGGCATCTATTAGGGTATCATTGCCATTTCAGCATTAATCCCAGGCATGAACTTTGACTGAAAAGGATCCAGACAAATCATCTTTCTCTAGGGTCCTCTGCAATTAAATCCACATTCACCTTCTTTAGCTGTCTAAAAAAGCCAAATTCAAGGAAGGCTCTTCAATAAGGATAAACTAATGCTTCCTTAAAGGCAGCATCCGGTTCTATCCCTCCTCTGAAGCAGTATTAATTGGTTCCTGAAACCAGGAATCCACTACTGTTACCTTCCATAGACCACCCAAAAGAACCAAAAGGTGCATGGATCTAAACTAGACATGTGAAACGTGACGTTGTGCAACATATCGGAGCCTTTTCGCCATTCTCATTGCTGGCAATGGGGTGGGCGCGGCTTCCAGATGACGCATCCGGCCTGCAGGCCAGCAGTTTGACATCCCTGATCTAAAACATCTCATGTAACTAGTGCTAGAGAACACTTTATCCATTCTATCAAAGTCCACAAACCACAAACCAAAATGAGTCTTAGATGTCAGTACAAGGTGCTGTCTCATCACTTTTCCTGCATGTGAGAAACCAATCCTTTGCTCAGTTTGAGTGACTGTTAGTAAAATGGTATCCAAAAGTGTCATAGCAGCCTGGTGTTAATTGTTCTTGCTCACCTTAGGTCTGACATGTCAAACACCATACCCGGGGGCTGGATCCGGCCCGCAAAGTGGTTTCATGTAGCCCGCGAAGCCACCCTGGAAACAGTGAGGGAACAGCCCCCACTGCCTTGGCTCTGGCCCAGAGACCCTCCTTCTGTCAGAGACCCTCAGATCTGTCCCACTCCAGCCCAGGCCCCCATAGGCACCCTTGATGCGAATGATGTAGAGCTGGCCATGCCCACCCAGTAGGCCATACGTACTCTAGCCACGCCCACCCAGTAGGCCATACCCACCCGGCCCCTTGAGGGCAACCGCAATGCTGATGCGGCCCTCAATGAAATTGAGTTTGACACCCCTGCCTTAAGTTATCTTAAACAGGGCTGCAGGACAATAGCCTGCTGATAAAGTAGGGGTTGAAAAAATGGGTGTTTAACCACAGTAATTGCCATGAAGTAGCAGACACTATGCTTAATCAAGTTTACTTTTCATCTTCCTCTACCAATGTTCTCATCCTTCTCCAAACTGGATTCTCTCTAGATGCATGGACTTCCAACTTTCAGAATTGTCAGCAGCAGCTCCTTGATTTAGTTGTTCTGGAGGTTGGAATCCATACATTTGAGAGTATGCAAGTTGCAAAAGGCTGACTGATGGAACATCTGTCTTGGATCCATATTAATATGAAGTGCAGTTAGGAACTAAATTATATGTTTAAACATGCTTATATAAACTTAACTGGATGGCAGGTGAAGTTCTTGTGAGATTGACAGAGACACTCCTCTAAATAGAGCAGTCCTGAGTATTATAGGCAACTAGGAATTTAATTTTAGAGCAGATTTTAGAATTACAGTATTTAGTCTCTGATGTAAACATGCAGATAAGCAGTGTGGAAAGAGAAAGCAGGAGGGAAAATGAGCACTCAACAATCAAGAACACAAGAGTTATCAGATATAGCTGGAGTCAGTGTGCTAATATTTGCTAATAATATTCTTAGGCATGTAGTATCTAGAGTAAAAACATAGATACAATATGTTTAGAGGACTTTTTTCATTCAAGAACATGCCGTACAAGCTGTTGCTGTTTCCACAAGAAAAAATAGAAATCTAAAGTCTTAAATAAATAGATAGGAAGCAAATTAAGTTATCTCACTTTTTCAAGATGGGGGTAGATAAATACAGTAGTGATTTATGGACTAACAGTGTTAGTTCACTTTGGATAAATAGGGATTTATGGACTAACAATGTGAGAAGAGGTCCTTGGATTACTAGTTTCACTAGATCCAAAGAAGTGCTTGGGGATATTTTTCGAGCCTTTTTCTGGATAAATTGGAAGAATAAACATGTACAAGACCAGGTCTAGGGTTTTTTTCCTGTTACATTTTGGCACTATAATCCCAGAAGGGAGCCTCTAAATGCATAAAAAGGTGGCTTGTTGGGGGACTCAAAGTGTGCCTTTTCTGCATTTCAAATGAATGAAAACAATCCATGCTTATTTCCATGCTATTATTTCCACCAACACATAGGAACTGATTTTAATCTCAAAAACAACTTATTACCATGGTTTCTCTGTAACTAAACAAATCTGTGGCAAATGTTATAAAAATTATTCCTCTTTTTTAACTTGCTACTTTTACGTATGTTAAATAATCTTTTATGATCAGTATTACTCTTAATATGTGGTTTATTTTGTATTAGTCCCTGTACATGTTTATCATTTCTACAAAAAATACCACAGTAAACTGGGGAATTCTCTTTATTTTTTAAAATGGAAATTTAGCAAAGTTGTAATTAAAATATCTTAATATATATGCTCCCCAAAGGGACTAGCCCACCCCATTATGCCAGCAGAAGAGGCCTGCTACAGATCCTGTCTCTTAAGAAATTCCCACAGGCAGGGTCAAGGAGAAGAACCTTTTTCGCCATGGCCCCATCTATGTGGAAATCTACCACCAGAGGTGGGAACTGCTCCCACCCTTTTGGCCTTCCAAAAGAGTATTAAAACACTGTTTTGCCAGTTGGCTTGAGGTTCCAAGAGGGGGTGATTATCACTGTGGAGATGGTTGACAGGATAAGAAGACCTCGTCTCTTAGTTTTGGTTTTCCTAAAGTTTTAAAATTTTAATCTGCATAGTTTTTATATTTTAATTATTAGAAAAATAATTAAAACAAATATACATTTTATAACACATAAGCTACCTTGAATTGCCTTATAGGGGAGATAGGCAGCATAAAAAATTAATAAATTTTAAAAATATTACCTTTAGCTTCAAATAACAGTTTTGAATGAGTAAACATCTTATTAGTATTAGTCAGTAGTTGATTAGAATTATTTAATCCCAGAAGAAAGGATTGGCTGCATTCATACTTAATGCTAAGCCATACATTATGTATGGCACATTATGGTTTAGGGATATGCAACCCCTACCCATTTTAATCCAGATTTCTAATGACCTTTTGGTATGCTGGGACTAGAAGAAGCTGACTACAACTAGGAACTGAGTATATCGTTTACATTCAAGGAGAGTTTGAATAGTATTTCAGCTTAATTATACCCTGCTTTGCTTTTTGCAGAATTGATTTTGCAGAATTATCTGTCATTCTGTGTAATCACTGTAATAAGCAACATAATGTAAATTGGATTATGATTAGCTTCAGAATTGCCATTCAGTTTATTCTCACATTTGGAAATAGTGGAATAATTCACTAGTAAAAATGTTTGGGGTTATTATAAAAGAATGGATTGTCTTTTAAAATGGAACGATAAGTGATACAGCTATAGCAATAGCACTTAGACTTATATACCTCTTTACAGGGCTTTACAGCCCTCTCTAACTGGTTTACAATACGTTGCCCCCAACAATCTGGATCCTCATTTTACCGACCTCGGAAGGATGGAAGGCTGAGTCAACCTTGAGCCACTCAGAATTGAACTTCTGGAGGGAGCAGTGAATGAGTTAGCCTGCAGTATTGCATTCTAACCACTGCACCACAAACTGTAGTTATAAAATGGAAATTATAACATTTTATTCATAACCCATTTTTAAAAAAATATTGAAACATGCTGGCAAGAATATATAGAAAGAAAGAATTGCAAAGCCAGACATTAATGTTATCTTAATATTCCTTCCACATATTAATATATTTTACTGTCAAAGGATAACATTAGTTATGAATTATGTAACATGAACTATAATGATTATAAGTTAAAAGAACTTTCTGGCTTCAACCTGAGCTGAATAAAACGCCTTTGCTATGCCAGTTTGCCAGGCCTTATGTAATACTGTAATTCTCTTTTTTCCCAAGTTAGCTATGAATATTCTAGCACAGTCATAAAATACTGCTAAGCCTTTAGACAAAATATATTAATTGATTTCTAGAAATATATTCAGAGTGCGATATCTGGACACAGATATATTCTTTTCTTTATGAATTACCAATCTCTGAAAAAAATTAGGACCAAAAGGAGCCCTAATGACTAAATATCATTTTAGCAGCATAAACCACTTTATTTATTCATGCATTCTAATTTAGCATGTCCATATCCCATTTCTGAAACAGTCTAATAAAAATTTCCTTATTTGAGGCCAAGAAGGATAGCACTGGTTTCCATTTTTCTGTTTTATTTCTGTCTTGGTCATTGATCTCTTAGCACCCATTTTGTAGGATATTTTAAGACAAATTAAATCGTAAATATTTGTTCCATACAAATAATATAAAGTGTTGAAATAAATCTGGTATATACTAGTGATTCTAAAATTACTGTATGCTAGTAATTCAAAATTAGTCAAGAAATCTATTTGTTTGGGCCTTTATTTCCAGATTAAAATGGAGGGATCTACAACTGCAAATGATAATCTCCAGGAAAAACTTTAAAAAGTTGACCTGTCGGTTACCAGATCCATGTTAACAGGTTTACTGAAGGTTAAAATCCTTTAGTATCTACTGCTGCTTTTTCGATCCTGGATTGTAAAATAAAATAATAGAAATAATAGACATGGGAAATTTAGGGTGGCTGTTGGTCTTTTTGTTAGTATGTTTTTGACATTTATTTTCCATTAAAGATTCCAAATCACCTCAAGATGGCTGGGGCGATAATGATGGGCCAGTATTAGGAACACGGCATTCCAGCTGGGAAGAGGAAGAGGAGGGAGGAGTCTGGAACACAGCAGGCTCTCAGGGAAGTAATTCCTCCCATAATTCAACTAGCTGGGGACAAGGAGGAAAGAAACCACAAATTAAGGTGGGAAAAGTCTTGTGATGTAATCTTATAGATAAATGAATATCATTCTCTTAAACTGCTAGTGATACAGAATGTTAACTATGTTATATTTGTGCTAAAGAGTAGTATTTTTTATAAATGGCTTGATAATATAATGTATTGAAGGTGCATAATTAACAATGATTTGGTGGTGACATGAATGGATGGGTAGGAATGAGAAGAAAGTAGGAAAAAATGATATGCTAAATGGAAATAGTGAATGATGGTTATCTCCTTAAAAGGTTGATTTCAAACGCATGTCCCAAAGGTGCTTTTTCAGGAGGCAACTGGACTTCCTTGTTTTTTCTTTGAAGACACTTCGTTTCTCATCCAAGAAGCTTCTTCAGCTCTGGCTGGATGGTGGGGAATGGAAGGATTTATATTCCTTGCAGACAGCTGGTCCATTCCTCCCCATCCAGTCAGAGCTGAAGAAGCTTCTTGGATCAGAAGTGAAACATCTTCAAAGAAAAACAAGGAAGTCCAGTTGCCTTCTGAAAAAGCACCTTTGGAACAACTATGACCTGGATGATTGAGAATCTCCATAGACATTTCAGATGCATGGTTTAAATATGTTTGCATACACATATATGTGGCAGAGGGCTGAAAGTTATAAAAACATGATTGGCTTTATTGTTTATTACTTATTTTCTGTAGTTTGTATACAGTTAAACTGAAGTCATAATACCATAAAACCACATCATTAAGATACACTACTCTGAAACAGATGGCAAACAAACTGCAGATAATACTTCTCAAATTTTGCCAGACCAGCCTTTTAATAGTTCTGAAGATAATATAGTAAGAAAGGAGTCCTATATAAAAAGAGTATTAGGAAATAGATTACTTCCTAATAGAATGAAAGTAAAGAAGAAGTAAAAAAGAAGAAGATACTGAAAATTCTTGAAAGAGAGTGATAAGAATTATGTAATGAAGTGCCATAGAAGTATGCTTGAATAGAATGAGAAAATGAAAAGTTGCACATAATGAGAAGTGCATGTAAGAGAACCATTGCTGCAGAAAAACATGATAAGAAAGAAACATGCTGAATATTTTCTGAAATTTATGACACTGAAAAAGATATCAAAAGAAAAAAGAACACACAGAAAAAACTGTAATTTTAATGAAACTGAAAAATAGTTTTGGACGTTGATTGAAGAACCTTCAGCAACATGGATAGAATTAAAAATAAAAGTGATGGAATGATTTAGAATGGTGGAAGAATATTTTATAGATTTATTGAGAATGACAGTTGAAGAACAGAATAGAAACAAATGCTATATAAATGTTTAGTTTTCAAAAAAAAGGCACATCAGTACTGTGAGAATATTGAATGTATAAGTATTGCAACTGGAAAAAATGTTAAAATATGAATGTAGTCTGTTGATAAAGAGACTGACATCTAATGTGTGAGGTTTGCTTATAGCATTTTTGTGTGACCTGTTTTTATGAGTGAATGCTGCATGTATGCATAGTCAATGGAAAAATGCTGCTGTTGTTCCTCGAAAAGAAGGGAAAGGGGGCAAGAATTAATGTAAAAACAACAGGGAAATTGGATTGTTCCTGATTGAAATTCTGATGTAGAGAGTATGAGAGGTGCCAGTGAGCAAAATTTAGGAAGTACAATGGAGCTTTATGGTGGAGAGGGATGTTCCAACTAGAATTTTATTCTTCAGCAGATAATTGAGAAATAGAATTTCTTTTATTCCAGAGAAAGCGTATGATGAAGCATATGAATAGACTTGAGCTATGGAATATTTTTCATGAATAGAGATACCAAATGCAGTAAGACCACTAAGTGAAGCATCTTGAGAATAATTGGAATGCTTAGCAAAAACTCAACATTGAAGATGGAATAAAACAAGGATGTATGACATCTTCTTATTTGTTTGGTGTATTTAAGAATAAAGGCACGTGTCTGGGTTGGAAATATAAGAGTATAGGTACTTTAGTATGGAGATCATGTTGTGTATTGCCTGAGAAGCCAAAAGACTTGCAGTGGATGTTAGATAGATTTGATAATAGTAACTGCAGTTAGTAATTCTATACAGCACCTGTAATGTTTTCCCCTAAATAAATCAGTATGCAATAAGTCCATATGTATTTAATATTAAACTTGATTGCTTTTTGATTAACAGCTGAAATTAGGATCAGCCAATTTCAGTTTTGTGATGAGTATACAGTATAGCATTATTTAAATTGAAGATTTTGCAGCGTAGGATGAAATTTAAACTAATCATTTCTGTTTTCAGTGTTCATTAAAAGGAGGAAGTAGTGATTCATGGATGAATACCTTATCTGATCAGATTTCAAATATGGGATTGTTGGTAAGGCATTATATGTACTTCTTGTTGCAAAAATTATTTACTAATATTTGAAAGGCAAAAATAGTTACCCAACTAGGCACAATTATAAGAAATTCCTTTTTTTCATAAGACACTATATGGTGCAAGTGACTGATTTATAATTATCTGTGAAATTATATTAGTAGTTTATATAACACCACACACACACACACACACACACACACACACACACACACGATAGACAGATATCCTCTATTAACTTCGCCACACAATTGTATAATACTTCACAGATCAATGCCTAGGGGGTTTATAATTTAAAAACAAACACAGAAAAGCAGCACCAGAAGGGGACCCGGGTAGAGGTATAAATGAGGGAGAGAATGTAGAACTATTTCATTTACACATAAATTAACTTAATTACAATAAGATCAGAGATTATGGCAGATAGGACAAGCAACAGAACCAAACACCAGTGATTTAAAAATAGTTGATTTCTGTACTAGTTGAATATTGCTCACTAAACTTTAAAAAAATATAATTTTTATTTTTGTAAACAGTAGGTATTTGGATTCATGTATTGATTATATGTAGATTACAGTTAAATCAGAATGCTGTTTTGTTTTGAAAGTAATACCTATCCTTTTTGCACGCTACCATAAAAGTGCAGGTGAAATGAGTTTCTGTTTTACAAGAATAGGCTGTGAGAAACCATGGCAATCTAAGCACTATTGACCATAGTGCTATCTTTATTTATGTGGTTATAATGCTGCTATTTATGTGCATGTGTTGTTGCTTTCTTGGCAAAGGAGTTATGATCATATGTTGCATATATAGGCTTCTACTTGCTTTCTTCTCTGCATTAGCTTTGGATTGAAAGGCATCCTTCATGCAGTTCCACATGAGAATACTTTTGTCCCCAGGCTTTGTGCTTGTTCCCTTACTGCAGAATAAGAAGCAGTCTTTTTTGTAAGGCCTCTGGGATTGTCCCACTTGCCAAGACATTCTCTCTGCCTATCTGCCCCAATTCCTCTGAAGCCAAATCACTACATTGAATTAAAGCAGCACATTCAAATAGTATAGAACACAGCAGTAGAAAAATAGAAAATTTGGAAGGTTTTTATTTTAGTTGTTTTTAAATCAACTTAAATTTTAAATTGTTTTTACTTTTTAAAAATTTGTGTTGGCATGGCACAGTGCCCTAACCTCCAGCCTGTTTTTCCAGTAATGCACCTGAGCCTTGTCAATTGCCTTCTGGGAAGTAGCTCTTTCTAATACCTACTTTTTAATATAAAAATATTATCAAAATTCTGAACATGCACACTGATTTTTAAAAAAAAAAAAACCTGAGAGGCCCTCTTCTGAATGGTTAACTATGGTTATCAGGAGCCATACTAGCCTGCTGTGTTTATCTGCAGAAGGAACAGGGACAGACCCTATTTTTCAAGTACCCTTCACTTATCACTTGAAACTGCAAGAAGCCCTGAGTTGTAACAGGACAAATCCTGGAATCCTAGCTGACCCAGCAGCATGCCCTATCCCAGCCGAAGCATACCTGGCCTGACTCTATTATATGTGAGGTAGCTGCTAGCCACTGAGGGCTTTCTTCTGGAGGCCACGTGTGCCATTCTTTAAGCTACTCATGCTGCTTATTCTCCAAACCATGTGCCCCGTTTTCACAATCTTTTGGAAAGTTTCTGGTCTTCCTCAGATGGGTGTACTGTTTGGAAAATGGCAGGAAACCCATTCTCACAATGCTTCAGAATTTGGAAGCTTTTTGAAGATCACAAGAATGGGACATGCTATTTGGAAAATGAATGGCATGAATGGCTTGAAGAATGATATAAATAGCATTGGCAAGAAGGCCTGGCATGGCCTGCAATCAGTTTACATACAATGGAATCAGGCAGTGCATTGGCAAGATCAGGAAAGCAGCAAAGGTGAGCTGAACACAGTAGGACCTATGGATCACAGAAGGCAGGGGTAATTGAGGCTTTGCACAGTGATGCTGGGGTGATTGCAGTGTGGGATTTGAAGTGGCATTTCTCACTGATAGAGGCAGCACTGCAGTGAAGTAGAAGCTTGGAGGCAGTGGTAGCTGGCTGAGACTGCTGGACAGTTTCAATTTCAGTTCCAGTCCTGGTGCTACCACTGAGAAGTGCCACTATGGGGATTGGCCATAAGGGCGTAGATGCAGGGAAAAAATAGGAAGGGGAGTTGCATCATCACTGTAGTCATAAGTTGAGGTGGGCTGCCAAACACCCGAATTTTGATCAAGTGACTTGGGGTTGCTCAACAGCCATAACTTCAGGCATGGGTAATAAGACCATTTTTTTTAGTTCTGTCAAAATTTCGAACAATTGTTGAACAAAGGATTATAAGTCAAGCACTACTTATAGGGTGAGTTGTCTTCAGTCTGGTGTTTCTGGTCAGCCTCTTCTTTTTCCTTTTGTATTTAAGCATTATAGACCTCCTGAGAGCCAGATCTTCACATTATGTCTCATTATGGTTTGAACCTGTTCATTGATGTCATGAGTAGGAACTCTGGTTTAATTTGTTTTATGATCCATTTGTTTATTTGTTGGGTTTTTATGGCATTATTAGAAGTCTTCTTCAACACCAGAATTCAAAAGCATTAATTTTTTTCTATCCTGCTTCTTCATTTTGTTTCCATAAAATGTAACAGGGAATGCCTGCTCAATTAGTTTGTTCATCTTCAGTCTGTACTGTGGCTTCTTAACCTGGTACAGGTTTCATATGTTGTGGGATTCCCATTGTTCTAAGTATATGCCTGCTCTTGAGACTTTCTCGCTTAAAATTCAGGTGTAGGTAGCATATAGATTTAGTTTGAACTCAAATAATTAGTACTGCAGCACTATAGCTTTGTGTCTTTTAAAAGTTACAAGAACATTTCATCCCAAATTGCCAAGCAAAGGCTGTACTTGGCAGTATATATTAAACAAATCTAGATTTATCTTTAACATAACATAACATTCTAGCCAATAGAATATCTTAATGACTGGTTTGTTTCCAAAGAGGCTGGGGAATTAGTTTTTCTAACTTTGTGGGGGAGGTTTAGACATTTCTTGCTATATTTTGGATATGTCTTCAGTAGTAAAAAATAAACTACACAGTAAGATACATTATTTTTCATACTGTGCCAGGCTAGAGATTTCTGAGAACTGTTCTTTTCTTTTCCAGAATCAAACTGAGGATACTTCAGGCAATAAGATGGATTTATCAGTAGGTATGTATCTAATAGCACAAGGATGCAGTTTCACTTTATTTACTTAATATTTTAAAAAATAAAACTGAGCAGTATTGCAAGCTTTATGCCAATATGGGTAGCCTTTTTGAATACTTGTGGATAATTAATGTAATTTCCACATAACAATAGACAAAAAAAAGCTGATTTGAAGTGGTAACACCTATGGAGCGTGAATGATAATCTATTTATTTTTGCAGTGATGTTTTGGGAAGTCGTAATAATTTGGTTTCATTCTGCTAAAAATTGTAAACAATTCTTGAAATTCTGTTTGTATTCTAATATAAAACCTCTGTTATTAGATATAAATAATTATATTTTGCTTAGAAGTAATCAGAGAACTTTTAGATTATTATCCATGCAAAACCAGGAAAAGTCAGGGCCTCTGTAATGTGCCAGCCAATGCCAAATCCAACTATCTACACACTTTGTTTCATCTATGTATTCTTCTGTGGAAAAAAGTATAGGATATTTTTATTCATAACAAATTTGTGGACATTTCAGTATATTGTTTCATGGTTTTAGGGAAACTTTGTATTTAGGATTATATATAAATGTACAATTTTTAAATCATTTAATTCAGTAGCATTTTAGCAATTAACAGTAATGTATAATGGTAATTGGCAAGAATACATCTTTTCATACTTCTTCAGGTGGTCTCCAAGATAAGAAGTTTGAGGTAGACAAACGAGGCATGAATCTTGGAGATTTTCATGACATAATGAGAAAGAATCGATCTGGTTTTCGTCCTCCTAACTCCAAAGATATGGGAAACCCAGAAAGTGGGCCTTACTTTGAAAAGGTAAGACATACTTTTTTATGACAGTCTAAAATAAAAGCTTTTACTCTGTCTTAATTTTCACAGGTAGCCATGTTTAAAATTATAGGGAAAATACTGTTTATGTGATATAAATTGAAGATAGTGTTTACATTAGTTATTTGGAAAAAAGGTTCTTTTTATGAAGACTCAATATGTTTGTGTGCGTGGTTGTAAATAACTTCATTTATTATCTTACAGACTTACTGTAGAGTCACCTCTAAGCAAGATGGGTTTGCATATAGGTTTAATAAATAGTATGAGAATACACCCACAGATATACTGGTTCATTCTTTCTGATATATATTTCAGCCCTCCTTTATTCATGATTAAATCTACATTTTTACTTCTATACATAAATCTACTGCACAAGATCAGATCGCCTACGTCCAGATGTCTTTACTATTTGCTGTTCTTACATTTCAAATCCATATGCCAGGGTTATCAACTATATTTTCCATTCCACAGCTTTTCATATAAAGTTTTATAATAAGAAAAGGACTAGACTAGTTTACCAGTATTAATCAGACCCATGTATATGCAGCACTTTCCTACAGCAGAGCTAGCGACTCCACACAATGATACATCTCCCTCACGCTTGCTCCAGAGTCAGAATTAGAAGTTTCTGAGGATTTTTTTTCCTGTGAACGACATACTTGCACTCTTCATTATGTCCCTGCCTTTTCTCTGGAAAATATGCACATCTACAAGCTTACTAGCCACCTTTATGGTAGGATCAGCTAAATATCCATTCTTTTTTTCTGTATTTGTTTTTCTTCCATATGGCCTGCTGCAATTAGTACATCCAATAAAATCACAGACATTATCCATAATCACAATCTCTGACATTTGAGCTAAGTGATGGCATACTTTTATTCCCTCTAATCTCACAGCCTTATTCCTCCCAAGAGATTTAAACACATTCTGCTCTCAACACATACGACTGTTGCAAGGTGCCCATACTTATCCTCCCTTTACTGAGGGTTGTATATTTGTTTTTATAAAATTTCATTTTTAATCTGGATTTTATATTTTTATATTCCTTCTTTTTTATTTTTATTGTTGAACACTTTCCAGAATCGCTTTTGTATAGGTGGCTGTACAAATTTGACTAATAAATAAAGGATTAATTCACTGAGCTAAATTCAATATATTTGTAATATTGAGAAGTGTATTATAACTCATTGGTGATACATTGTGGTTGTGTTTTTTCTAGTATTGAGAGTAGTCAAAATCTGTATAAGATCAATTGGTTTTGATCTTATGCTACTCACAAAATTTCACAATTTCTGGACATTCTGGATAGATCATAAGCTTATGGGTATGCTGGATCACAGCAATACGCACCATTTATATCTTTCTTCTCTGCATAGCCTGGAGTATTGATATGTGGATATTTTACAAGTGGTATCTGTTGTCTTAAAGATTGCAAAACCACTGTGAGTGCAAGTTGTATGGTACATTGGTACAACATGTTGAGGATTTTCAATGTTACCCTAAGATGTGGAACTTTTACTTGAAATAGCATCCTTAAATGCAGTATTTTAATTTCCTTTCTTCTTAGCATTCTTAAGGATTACTTCAGAGTAACATTATGGAACAATAATTATTCATTAATATTAATAATTCTACTTGCATTTAAATTTCAGCAGTTATTGAAGGACTGGGGGGAAAATTACTTACCTCTCATGGAGTTTATATGCAATTCTATTGACAAGAAGGCTTTTAGAGCCAATTGCTGAACTGCTTCTTTTAAGTAAAGTTGGTTTTCTTCAAGCAAATCTAATATTCAGTTCTAGTAAACTTGTCCTTCAGTAGATTCTCTACATTATAAGAAAGTTATTTCGTATCTTATATGACTTTCTTTTGAAAAATTGTTTTCAGATTTTATTTGGGTTAGGATATCACTCTTCATATCTTTAGCAATTTCAGTTTTATATTCTTTATAAGTGTGCCATGTTTTAGCTTTTTGTGTGCTCAGGATCTGCTCATTTCTAATAATTAAAATTTCTTTTTGTTGTAGAACAACTAGTTGCTTGCCAGCATAATCTCTGAGTAACTGTACTGTTGTATTGTCTTATATATAACCTGGTTTTTCCCAATTATGTACAAATTCATTCCATAAGAGTCCATGCTACCTTAATAGCAGCATGGCCAGGGATTTCTACTTATTTGCCAAGTTGCTAAGTGAACTTAGCCTTTCACTTTATTAGATTTAGCAGTCTGAATACTGGAGCCATATTGGATAATTTTTTGGAAGGGTACTTCTTTGTTCTACACTTCCCACCTTAAAGTATAGTTGTTCAGAAATATGGCACACACAAGCACCCTATTAGGAAGACCAGATTGCTTATCTCTAGTTTTAGTTCTTCAAGTGATCTCACAACTTACCTTTCCATTTCTCTGGAGATTCATTATAGTTTTGATAGACTTATAGGTCTCAAAAATAGAGGTAAAATATTAGGAAGAGGTTGATCACTTTGGACCCATAAAGAATTAGCTTTGATCTACAAAGTAATGAAGACTGGATAGAGGCAGAAAAATCAAAATCTTCACTTGACTTATTAACAATTACTTCAAATCCATAATCACAGAGTCCCAAAGTCCAATAAATACTGCTGCCAATGAACCACTAATGATTTTTCCCTGAGACCACAGTTCTAATTGTATCATTTATAATGCTAACACCCTTGCAGATTTTTAGAAATTCTTGGGTTGGCTCATATTCATTTTATGTGTAGTTAACTGCAAAATAAAACTATAAAAAATCTACCATCTTTATTTTTGTTCTCATGTAGTTTTGGGTAATACTGAAAGTGACAGAGTTACAAATACTAGATATTGTTAACACATTGGTCAAAGAACAACATGAAGCAAGCAAATAATCGAGCTTTTATATTCTGCCTAGCCCCAAGCCTAAAGGGGTAAATGTGTACTAAGCATCTATATTAGTTCATCTGCTTCTTAATGTACCTATTTTGGCATGCATGAATAAGGAAGTAGGCTCCCTGATGAGGAGGGAGCTAAAAGCCTTTTGGAGAATTCTGCTTAGGGGTGTGGTTTTTGAGATGTAATTCAGATTATCTTGTTCCTGGGATTTTAGTCCAATATATATGAACAGTCAGTGAGACTGCCTGGGTTTTATGATCTGGAACTGATGGTAGTGATGTTTCTTCTCATTTTTTGTTTTGAAGTCGCCTACTCCTTTCAGCATAGGGCTTTTCCTTCAGGAAAGCAATTTTTCAGCTCTGTTCTGATCTCTGATAGTGTTACAGGTAGTTTTCAAAGATCTCATTTGCATGCATGCCTGAAACACCTCCCCCCACCTTTGGGAGCCACCCACACACCTCCTCCCTCCTGACAGCAGTCACAGTTGCATCACACCTCAACGGCTCTACATGCACCCAGTAGCTGCCATGCTATATTTGCACTACTCTGATCACATGTGCACCTGGCAGTAGCCAGCCTCACCACACCTTAATAGCCATACAGGTAGTCCTTGAGTTACAAATGGAATGGAGCCTTCCCATTCCTTTCATAACTCAAGAATTCATGGGAATGAATCTTGTAACTTTAGCGAGATCACTCCCTGCTTTCGCCCACGCATTCGCTAATTGAATGTGCGGTTCATTAAGTACACACGAGGTATCTCAGGGTGGGGAAGACCATGAGGGTGGGCCCTAGTGATGGAACAGGCCCCCAAGGCCTCCCCGATGCTTCCCTCTGCCTTCCTGCTGTGCCAGACTCACCTTGCAAAGATCTGTCTCATCTCTGCCGCGGTGTCTGCCTTTGAGGAAGATTAGATGGGAGCTGCTGGGTGCAGTAATATTGCACGAGTTCAGGCATCCATCCTCCTTTGCAGAGAATGGGTTCCCCCCAACTCCTTTCCGCCACCGCGTTCCACTCCATTTCAAAGTGCCCCATAGGCGCTCAAACACATTTTACCCAGACGGAGACCTTGGGAAGACTGGAAGGTTTGTCTTCCTGCAAATGGGGCACTTGGAAATGGAGTGTTTCGCTCCATTCCCAAGTACCCCATTTGCAGGCAGACAAAGGTCCCAGTCTCCCAAACGTCTCCATCCAGGTGAAAAGTGTTCCGGCAGTGGCGAAAAGGAGTTGGGGGGCGGGGGACAGGAACCACAAACATTTTTTACCCCAAAAATGAAAGTTTCTGGGATCCATAAACTCGTGAGAGTTCAGGCATCCATTCTCCGCAAAAAAGGATATTACGTTGTGTGATATTACAGCACCCAGGAGCTTCCATCGACTCCTCACTCAAAGGCAACAAAACCACAGTAGAGAGGATTTTTGCAAGGTAAGTGAATCAGGCATGGCAGAATGGAAGGGGGGAGCAGTGGGAGGAAATAGGGTGAATGTTGCAGAACCTCTGCAGTCGTTCGTAAGGGCAAACAACTGCTGTGGTGCTGCAACATTCATAATTTTGGTACTTGCTCGTCAACACTAGGAGGTGCTTATTGTGTAACTTTGATTGAGCTCTGAGTGAATGCTCATAACTCTGGATTACCTGTACATACTCCATCACCCAGCAGGAGCCATCCCCAGGCCTGCTGCACTTCAGTGGCCACCAGCACACTCAGCAGCTGCTGCCTATTTGCCTCCTGGCTTACTTGAGAGCTGCCTGGGACTTGTAACTTTCGAACAGCTTTCACATTGAGTTTTCTTACTAGAAGTTGACTGGAAGTTGCAAGGAGGCTCTTGCGTAACAACCAGAATGGGGAGTGCTGGAATTACTGCTTAAATGTTGCAGTAAAATGACATTGCACTTTACACCTTTATCACTTAGCAACAGGAATTCTGGCCCCAATTAACATGGTAACCCAAGGACTTTCTCTATGTGTCTCAGCTCCTCTTAAGTGTTACTTAATTCTATATATGCTGAAAAGGAACATTTATGATCTGTGAATGGACCATGGGAATTGAGGCAGTGGGTAAATTGTACAAATATATAAATGGAATTTTCCAGAAATCAGAGATACGGGATTTAGACCTTTCATTGAAGACTATTTTCTGTGAGTTTGACATTAACTATGAAAAAAAGATTTAAAATAATGTGGTTGTTTGTTTTGTCTCCTTTTAGACCACATCTCCAAAATAAGTAGTGTAATCTATGAGAAACTGTCCTTTTAATGCTAAGCAAATGCATTTTATGTACTTTTGATCATTCACTGTCACTGTTTCTCTTCTTGCATTCTGTTGCTTCACTAACCTTCAACTGCTACTGATTGGCTAACTACTGCTTCAGCTGACTTTGCCTTTCTCCAATCAAGATGGGTGCCTTGGGGATGAGGCTCCCTGCTCTCCCTTCTCCCCTTCTCCCAACTACAAGCTATCTCCCTCTGGTTCCACATTACCAAACGTCTGCCTTGGGGCAATCGGCTCAGGGCTCAACCCCCAAAACTTCGCTGCTAGACAAGTAAGAAAATCACATTCTTGGTTATATTACTTCTTGGCTATATCCTATATTGATTTTGGAGAGCTGGATTTTTTTCCTCCGGACTCATTTTTAATTAAAATGTGGTTTGTTTATGACTATACTAAAATAAACCAATATCTATTCTAGAGCCTAATGTTTAATCTCTTTTTCTCTCTCTTCATCTTAACCCTATTTTCTAATAATTCTGTATATTCCTTTGTTCCCTTGACCTCTTATTAACACCTTCCAGCAAACCTTTATTTAGAGTCAGTAAATAGACTATTGGGAAATACTACAACTAAAAAGTCAGATTAAATTTGTGCAGGGAAGTCTTTTTCTAGATTCCACAATGAAGAGGGCTATTATGTTTTTGTTTCTACTTTTAAAGAAATGAGTGTGATATGAAATCAGCTTCTCGGAAGGGGATAAACTTGGAAAAAGCTAGTCAGAGCAGAGTGAATTTAAGGTAACCAGCATTCATATGCCCTAAATAACGTAGCACTTAACAGCACATTGAAATATTCCATGAATAATACTAATTAGAGACTATTTGTAAAATATTGATACATTTGAATTGATAGTTACTGTTCTGTTTTTAGGGTGGCAATCAAGGTCTGTTTGGAAATAGCACAGCACAATCGAGAGGGATGCACCCACCAGTGCAGCCGCTAAATCCTTCCCCCAATATTCGGGCACAAGTGCCTCCTCAATTTCTTTCCCCCCAGGTAAGCAGCATAAAAGCTTAATTGTAAATAGTTTTACAACTGCTCTACAGATCAACACAAGAGGTTGCAATTAAACAGTTATAAAAGTAGAATTTTGTTCAGTCTGCCTTTTCTCTATATGGTTTCATTAAAAGCCAGATAATAGATAAACTCACTTTCTACTTAATTCTGAGCAGGAAAATTGTTTTATTGCAATTCTGAACTCATTTTTACATACTTTGCTGTCTCTAGACTGTTCCAAAGGGGGAGGGGGGAAATCTTCCACTGCATTAGCTTCCTTGACAATAAGTGCCTCTTCAGTGCAATAGCTACAGTTGCTTCCAGTTGATAGACTGCTAGAGGTCTATTGTGATACTTGAAGTATACTGAGCAGTACAGTGATGTCTCTAGTTTATATTTACATTTTAAGTTAACTTTGAATAACCTTAGCAATTGAAATAATTACATTTTCTTATTCATAAAAGATTTTCTTTGGTTTAATTATCAGTTTATTTGGCTACAACTCAAATTCAAACTTTTTATCAACTTGCAGTATCAGATGAGCTCTAGCTGCTAATTCTTTTCCATCTCTAGACATTGCCTTGACAAAGACAGATTTGTCTACCATAATATTTCAACAAGCTGTTAAAAAGTCCTTAATTATCCTTACTAATTACAATTCTGCTTTCCCATTAAAACATTGGTCTTAAATACCCAAAATGTTTGTATATATCTAAATTTTAAAACAAAAAAAGTCTGAAATACCCAATAAGGGGGGCATATTTTAGTCCCCAGAGGCAGGTTATTCCATAATTTGGATATAACTAGAAAAGCATTACATTGTAGGAAATAACCAGTTATTCTGAGCATCCTCCTTTGGGATTAGTGAACTAAATGAATCAGTTCTACCTGGAGTAGGTGTTTAGGTACCAAGCCTTTAAGGATTCTGTAGGTTAAAAGCAGAGTATTCCATGTACCAGCAAACAACCAGGTGTTGTCTGGAATCCATCTAGATATATCGGATGCCTAGAGTGAACCATCCTTGTCTGACTTCTCACCATGTGGAGACTCTTCTAAGCAGTGATTCTCCAAATAACCAGGAGTGCTCCCATTATTACAAATATTACTGAGAAGTAAACACTAAATTTAACATCTGGACACTGTGTGAATCAGGCTCAAGATTATCTGTGACAAGTCCATGATGGCCATAGACTCCTAAGACCTCCCAGAATCCACCCACCCACGGTAATTGAAATACCTTATACTAAAAACAGAGAAATTCCACCAATGGCTCCAAGAGGAGATCCAAGAGATCAAGAAGAGACCCGCATCAAATTATGCAATATAGTCAGACCCCAATTTAACCCAATGTCACAACTTCACGGTCCATCACCTCTAAAACCGGGCCCCTGTAATAAGCTCTAGGAATATGCCCTAGTACAGGGGTCCCAAATTCCCAGTCTGTGGACCAGCACTGGTCCACGGCAAGCCAGTAATCAGGTTGCACAAACAAGTGAAGCTTCATCCGCAGGATGCAGGCAGCACACTAAACCATACCCCATCCGGTCCACAGAAAAACCTCTCTCCATGGAACTGGTCCCTAGTGCCCAAAATGTTGGGGACCACTGCTCTAGTAACACACTCCTTGTTCAGCGACTACCTCAGTTATCTAACAGTATTAAAAGGTTATTACAAAATCATTTTCCAATGCTTGCACACATTTACAACCAAATTTTGTGCACTTGATATTGTATGCTAGAGAGAGAATAACACTGACATAGCTGTATGAGTTAGTTTTATCTGAATGAGATGGTAGCATTTCACTTAAGGACCTGGTCATTGGAACAGTTGCTTAACAAGGGGGAGGTGTAACCTTGAGGAACAGGAAGAAGACCTGCATCCAAGACAGTGATCAGACGAAAGAAATGTAATTTTTCAAGCTTGACCCTCTCTATTCTCTTGAAGATAGATAATGTCATGCCTGAGATGCTTTTTTAGGTTACATTTCTGTTTCAGACTCAAATTTCTTTTCTCTGACTGTTGTCTTGGTTGTAGCTCTTCTTCCTGCTCTTCAAAATGATCCCTATATCACATTATAACCCCTGACCACTACCAGAATGTCCTGAACAATTATCATTACCTTACATCCTTTGATTTGAAGACTGAGGCATGACCAAAATCTGGAGGGACAAATTTTGGAGAGACAACATCACTACTCTCCTAGGCACTGGGTTGAAGTTGCTGAGCCAGAAGAGATTTAAATACCTTCCACTGGGACAATCTTTCCAGTACAACTCACCCAAGGGTAGTTCTTCTGAGCCTAGAGCTGATCAGATAACATTCACTGTCCAGCTTTCCTCACCATTTGACCGAGACACATCCACCATCTGGCCTCCAACTTCTGTCTCATCTTCGCCCAATCTTGTTTTGTTGGTTCAAGAAAGTCTTAGTTTTGGTCCACCTACCATGTTGCCACCCATCTCCATTTAGCCACTTTTCATCTTTTCATTTCCTTTACCCAATCTTCACAGATCAAAATTCAAACCTGATGAGTAACTTAGATCCTATATTTCTATTTTAATTTAAAAAATAGTTCAATTTTATGTTCAGTTTTCAAATACATTTACCTTTATATGGTGGATGAGGAATAATTAATCCACAACCTCTCCTCAACCCAGTTAACTGTTCCTGCTGGCTTTCTATAATTCAGTTGTGAGCTGCCTTTCAGCAATTCTTCCTTGTAAGCAAAAACTTTACAGTATTCTTACATTTTAGAAACAAAAATGGGTATACCATAAATGATAGTGATTGAAAGTAATTTAGATTTAGAATGTTTCTATTCATAAATGATTTTGTTGTTCTGTTACTTATTGGAAATTTGTTTTTTTTTTCTCTCTTCATACAGGTTTCTGCCTCTATGCTTAAGCAATTTCCTAACAGTGGTCTGAATCCAGGCCTTTTCAATATGGGGCCCCAATTTTCTCCTCAACAGATTGCTATGTTGAGCCAACTTCCACAGTTTCCTCAGTTTCAGCTTGTAAGTAGCTGTTCTCATATGGTGGCCGACTAAATTTTGTTATCCCCCATTCCTGTACATTAGATGCACTTAAGAGTATTTTACTGTGGTTGTATTTTAAATATATGTTGTGGAAATACATATATACACGTAGAAATATGCATGTGCATAAATCCTTAGTAGTAATTTGATAACCATAGTTTTCCAAACATTACATTTGAAACAAGTATAGATATTAAAGAACAACTCTATTATGTAAAGCCTTTGATAAATTAGGCTTTTCTATGATGATGATTTTAATTGTTTTTTGTTTATTTTTCTTATACAAATGTACACTATTCAATTTGAGCTTGTACAAAGTAAACTAGTTTCTTTCCTTCATTCATTTGTATTGAAGGCTTGTCAACTGCTCCTCCAGCAGCAGCAGCAACAACAACAACAACAACAACTGTTACAAAATCAGAGAAAGATTTCTCAAGCTGTACGACAACAACAGGAACAACAGGTATTGTGTGACCTGTGAAATCTGGCAAGTTAATCAGGAAGGTTAATTATTAAGTTTAACTATTTTATCTGACCAAGTGACAAAATTAGTGGACCAGAGGAATGCTGTGGATATAACTTACTTGGACTTCAGTAAGGCATTTGATAAAGTAGATCACAACGTATTATTTGATAAGATAGAAAAATGTGGGTTAGACAGCATCACCACCAGATGGATTCGTAGCTTGCTGAACGGCTGTTCCCAGTGTGTGGTCCTCAATGGAACTGAATCTACATGGAGGGAAGTGTGTAGTGGGGTGCCCCAGGGCTCTGTTCTGGGCCCAGTGTTCTTCAACATCTTCTTCAACGATTTGGACAAAGGGATAGATAGGGAACTCATCAAATTTGCAGATGACACCAAGCTGGCAGGAATATCCAATACTCCAGAAGATAGGCTTAAGATACAGGAGGATCTGGATAGACTTGAACACTGGGCGCTATCTAACAAAATGAAATTCAATGGTGGAAAAAGTAAGGTTCTACATTTAGGCAAGAAAAATCAAATGCATAGGTATAGTATAGGTCAGACATGTCAAACACAAAGCCCGGGGGCCGGATCCGGCCCGCAAAGTGGTTTCATGCGGCCCGCGAAGCCATCCTGGAAACAGTGAGGGAACGGCCCCCACTGCCTTGGCCCTGCCCCAGAGACCCTCCTTCTGCCAGAGACCCTCAGATCTGTCCCACTCCTCCCCCAAAGGCACCCTTGATGCGAACGATGTAGAGCTAGCCACGCCCACCTAGTAGGCCATATGTACTTTAGCCACGCCCACCCAGTAGGCCACACCCACCCAGGCCACACCCACCTGGCCCCCTGAGGGAAACCGCAATGCTGATGCGGCCCTCAATGAAATTGAGTTTGACACCCCTGGTATAGGTGGTACCTTGCTCAATAGTAGTAACTGTGAGAGGGATCTCGGAGTCCTAATGGACAATCACTTAAATATGAGCCAGCAGTGTGCTGCAGCTGCCAAAAAAAGCCAACACAGTGCTAGGCTGCATTAACAGGGATAGAATCAAGATCACGTGAAGTTTTAATACCAGTTTACAATGCCTTGGTAAGGCCACATTTGGAATACTGCAAACAGTTTTGGTCACGATGTAAAAAAGATGTTGAGACTCTAGAAAGAGTACAGAGAAGAGCAACAAAGATGATTAGGGGACTGGAGGGTAAAACATATAAGGAACGGTTGCTGGAATTGGGTATGTCTAGAGAAGGATGAGAAGTGACATGATAGCAGTGTTCCAGTATCTCAGGGGCTGCCACAAAGAAGCTATTCTCCAAAGCGCCTCAAGGCAGGACAAGAAGCAACGGATAGAGACTAATCAAGGAGAGAAGCAACCTAGAACTAAGGAGAATCTTCCTGACAATTAGAACAATTAAGCAGTGAATGCTCCAACACTGGAAGTTTTTAAGAAGACTGGACAGCCATTTGTCTGAAATGGTATAGGGTTTCCTGCCTGAGCAGGGGGTTGGACTAGATGATCTCCAAGGTCCCTTCCAACTTTAATTTTATATATTATTATTATTATTATCATCATTGTTATCATTATCTAGTATTCCTTCCATGGAACATAATAGAAGGCCACACTACCTTTTATTTAAACCTTTCTTTAAATATAATGAATACGTTTTTAATACTCACTAAAACCAAGATCTAATATTGAAATAAATTGAATGTTGTATCAATTTTAAGACTTTAAATGAGTTTAGAAGCATATAGTAATAATAAATACCATCATACTCAAGCTAACACATTCTATTCAGATTATGCAGTAATGGATGTATTACTTGAAAGAGAAAATAAATAATAATCTTGATATTCTTTCCCTTTTCTTCCTGTTTTTTTAGACATTCCTCATTTTTTAAACAAATAAGCCTAGAATCTCACGAACTTGAAAAGTTTAAAAACAGTGTTTTAAACAGCTTTGAAGCATAAGCATAATTTTATTAATATAGGAATAGGTATTTTTAATAAAAATCATACAAACGTTTGCTTTTAGGTCTGATACAAAATGGTCCAAAATACCTTTGCAGCACCAGGTTGCATATTTCTGAGGTCAACCAATTTTTGTTTGTTTCCTTAACTGCAGCTTGCCCGTATGGTAAATGCCCTTCAACAACAGCAAAGACAGCCGGGCATGAAACACTCTCCATCCCATCCAGTTGGACCTAAGCCTCATTTAGACAGTATTGTATCTGGTGGTCTAAATATGGGTCTCTCAGATATATCAACCAAAGGGCAGATTCCTGGATATAATTCAGGTAAATGTTGTAAATATCTGTAATTATTATTTCTTTTCATTTTGACACAATATTATAACACCAAGTATACATGCTGGATTTGCTCATGTTACTTCTTTACTGAAATTTGCCATATTGCATGAAACACTAGCTTTGGCTTCTTTGTCTGCTTAGCATAAACTAGCATTATATTGACAGTTTGCTAATCTTATTTTAAACCTATCTTGCTTAATTTGGACTTTGTAATAAATAGTTTATTTGTACAGGGATATAAACAAGTGATTTAGGGGGTGCATCGTTATAACTATTCATATGGTTCAAAAACTTAATCAGGAAACATTGTGGAGTTAAACTTCAGTTAATTATTGAATCCTGTGCAAGTTCTTAAATATTATAGTGGCATTTTATATTGGATATGGCCTTTTATAGATATTTAATTTTATCTGTTTTCTTATGAAAATAATGAATGGTATGTATAAGAAAATAGAAACAAAAAAGTCAGTAAAGGTCAAGCAAGCATACTCTGATTTCTAGTTAATGGCTGCTACACTATAAATTTCTATACATAATGTACTTTTATGGCTTTTCAACAATATAAATACACTGTCATCTTTTCATGGAGAGAAGCAAACTAGAACTAAGGAGAAACTTCTTGACAGCTGGAACATTTAACCAGTGGAACAACCTGCCTCCAGAAGCGGTGAATGCTCCAACAATGGAAGTTTTTAAGAAGGGACTGGACAGCCATTTGTCTGTAATGGTATTGGGCCATGGTGGCGAACCTATGGCACAGGTGGCACTCAGAGCCCTCTCTGTGAGCACGCGTGCCATCGCCCCAGTGCTAGGCCTTCAGCTGGGTTTTATAAAACCTTTTCGCTTTAGGCCGCCGCCGCCTTGTACAAAAAAAAAGGTTCAATCAATCAATTTCAACTTCTTGTGGGGAAAAAAAAGTTCTCACAAAGTTGGAATTAACTTTTTAGTCCCACCCAGTCTGCCATTAACACTGCAGCCACGCCCTCCCAATGGGCTATGGCCACAAAATTGGCCACACCCACCCAAAGGGCCACGCCCACCCGGCACACAATGATACATAAGTGGGTTTTGGGTTGCAATTTGGGCACTTGGTCTCTAAAAGGTTTGCCATCACTGGTATAGGGTTTCCTGCCTGAGCAGGGGGTTGGACTAGATGACCTCCAAGGTCCCTTACAACTTTATTATTATTAGATTCTACTTGTTTATGATACAACGTATTCTATAGATGAGATGTTTTGTGTTCTGTGGGTTTGGTTCCAAAGTGTTCAACAGACATGTTCCTAGTGAGGAATGAAACCTGACCTCTACTAAATCATCTATAAACCATTGTGAGCGCTTCAAAGGGAGACTAGATAAAAATACAGGAACCTAATCTAGTCACAATTCAGAGTTGAAATCCGTAGAAAATCTCAGTATTTAATTCCAGTTTTCCTTTTCTTTCCATCTGACTGGGATATAAATTACATATGTAGATAGTGATGAGTGGGATTAGAGTTTAAATTATTTCCTGCACTCGGTAGGGTACATATAAGTTATTCAAATAGCTTTGAAGACTCACGATAAGAATGGATTGTGACAAAATTTATTTTAAAAATTCTACCACACATTCTTTTAAAAGTTTTATTTTATCGCTTAAAAACTGGACTTAATTAAATATAAATGAATAATTAATTGTGTCATAGTGCGTACAAAATATTGTGAGGCCATTTCCTGTCATCTGCAAATAATGCTGAGAAAGACTTCTATCTGAAATGCTGGGAATCCCTGCTAGCCACTATTGACAATACCAGAGTAAATGGGACAGTGGTCTTACTTGATGCAAGAGAGGTCTCTACCCCATTAACATGGGAACATCTGGGTTACATATTTGTGTTTGCAAGAACAGGAAAGTCTGATATTCCATGACTTACAATAGTTCGTCACTGGAAAACTGACATGATCATTTTCACACTTATGACCGCTGCAGCATCCTCATGGTCATATGATCAGACTGAATGCTTGACAACTGATTCATATTTATGACAGTTGCAGCGTCCCTGGGTCATGTGATCACCTTTTGCAAGCTTCTAACAAGCAAAGTCAATGGGAAAGCCACATTCATTTAGCAACCATGTTACTAACTTAACAACTGCAGTGATTAACTTAAGAACTGTGGCGAGAAAGGCCATAAAATGGGGCAAAATTCACTTAATTGTCTCGCTTAGCAACAGAAATGTTGGGCTCAATTGTGGTTGTAAGTCGAGGACTACTTATGTTTTTAGTGAATATTTGAACATAATTGTACTGTTTCAATTTCTGTGTTTTGTGTTGCCTAAATTATCATAAGTTAATATATTCTAAGTGTGTGATTGTTAGGTCAGTATGCAGCATGTTCTTTTTTAATGTCAGAATTGCTTACATTACATTAAGGTGCAGGTTAGAGGAGAAAATTCAACAATGTTGTTTGCACAGATTTATTTAAATTGAGCAGAGGTGTATAGGTTTCCTCATTAGCACTATCCCTATCATCATAGTTGCTTATATATGCATTTAAATGCATTGCTGTTTTAAAGGTTTTGGTTCAAGTAGCATGGATTATGGCATGGTAGGAGGGAAAGAAACTGGAACAGAATCTCGCTTTAAACAGTGGACTTCTATGATGGATGGATTGCCACCTGTAGCTTCCCAAGATGCCAGTATGCACAAAAATGGTGAGAAATTCCATCTTAGATGGTCAGAAACGCTTAGTGATACATTCAGAAAGTAACTTCTTTTTGCTAGTGAAATACCTATTAGAATAACCTTAACATGCTACAATAATGTGCTTGAGTCTAGTAGCATTTGTTAAACTAGATCTGATTTTTAATAGATAAAACCTTTGAAGCAAAATTTTATTTATTCATTTATTAAATTATATTCCACCCAACTTGCCATCAAGCAACTCTAGACAGTAATAAAATATACTTGTTGCATTTGATTCTACTTTCTACCTGTATGGCCTGCTTGAATGAATTTATTCCAGCTTTCATATGTATCCAAGGCACAAGTCAGCTATATTTCAATATAGAGAATTACGTAATAGCACTGGTGACAATATGATAACAGCCTCAGCTACCAGCCTGATCATCTTCTATCAGAACATATTTTTCTTCTGTTTTCCAGGGACAATTGTGCCCCCTGGAAAAGCTCGAGGGGGATCTCCCTATAACCAATTTGACATAGTTCCTGGTGACCCACTGGGCAGCCATACAGGTCCTGCTGGTGATAGTTGGCTACCAGCCAAATCCCCACCAACAAGTAAAATTGGAAGCAAATCCAGCAATGCCAGCTGGCCACCAGGTAATTTCAGTGTGCTCTATGAATGAGTAGATGGAAAAGGAATGATATCCCTGTTTATATGTTAGCTTATTTGTACAGTTTTGACTGTTGAGCAAACACTGTCTTTCGATTCCAAGTCTTCCACTATTTGACCATCTGAATTTGTATGAAATTGTTTAAAGTTATGAATAAGCTTTTGTATATTCAAATTCAAAGAATTGTTTTCTACAGTTTACCAAATTATCTGGTATTGCCCCATGATACTTAGTTACAAGTTAGTTGAAGCTGCTGATTTAAATACAAAAAATAAGCTGACACAAATCTTGAAGCCAGACAAGTCGTCATGTAAGATTGGGCTAAAATTGTCTTCTTGTATTCAGTTTAGTTTTTTTTCCTTTTCATCTGCATCATCTTTTCTGTGACATACTCCTTGATTCATATCTCTGTTGCTGATTTCTTCCCACTAGGTATTTGTACAGTTATCAAATACAATATAATACACTTTAGCTACTCCCTTTTGGAGTGAGAACATTATACGAAACAGAAAGAAATATGAAGCCTAATATATCATAGACTGAAAGCCTTAAGAGCCAATTTGGTGTAGTATTGAAGGTATTGATCTAAAAATGAAGGGACTGAGTTCTAGTGTTGCCTTGGGCATGAAAGCTGGCTGGGTGACTTTGTACCAGTCACACTCAGCCAACTCACTTTGTAAGGTGATTGTTCTGTGAAAAATTGGAGAAGGAAAGAGTATTGATAGGTTCTCTGTCTTGAGTTGTATATGGGGGGAAAAACAGCAGGATAAAAATATTTTTTTAAAAAGACCTGAGATAAGAAAATAGGGAAATAACTGAACTAGTTTATACCTATACCCCACATTTCTGACCTTACAAACCATCCTTGATTCCATCATGTTCATACACAACTGCATATATTCTCTTTTGATCTTTAGAGTTTATTAAACTACTCATCCAAAATTGTTTAATCATTTTATCAAGGAGATAAAATGTAGGCCAATGTCACTGTCTCTTAGCTCTAGGAAGAAGGAAATATCAAATCATTTCCAAAAATGTTTCCCAGTCTGCAAGAACATGTTCTTCTCATCACCAGGAGTCAAAGATGACTTGATGGAACAAAACATAATAATATTGGAGTTTCTCACACACCCCCAACAGTCAGCTCCATACATCCTTATGGAGTTAATAGATTCCTAAGGCTTTTCAGTTCATAAACAACATGTAATTTTTTTGATAACCGGATTGAATTAAATAATGGTGTTAACTACATCATATTAAGATATGCATATACACAAACCCATCTTGAATAGTGTAATATTTCTTTAGGATGTTCAGTTCAGTTTAGTAATTCTGGAAGAAAGGGAGAAAATAACTTAGTGAGATTTTATGGCATAACTGTGCCATCACAATTGTAATCAATTTTTTTTTAAATTTTAATATATTTTATCTGTACTAATACAGATTTTTTTTCAAACTATAACATTTTGAGATACATACAGAATTCTGCTTATTGCAGAATACAGTGTATTATTGAAACAATATCATAAACACATTATTTTAAACAGCAGTATTTACTGTTTTGTTTCAGAATTTCAGCCAGGAGTGCCGTGGAAAGGTATTCCAAACATTGATCCAGAATCTGACCCTTATGTGACCCCAGGAAGTGTGCTGGGAGGTACAGTCACAGCCCCCATTGTAGATACGGATCACCAACTTCTGCGGGATAACAGCACAGGTTTGCTGGATTGTAATATATATTCTTTAGTTGCTAGGATTGGAGCCATGCACAATACAGGTAGTCCTTGACTTACAATAGTTTATTTAGTGACAGTTCAAAGTTACAACAGCACTGAAAAAAGTGACCTATGACCTTTTTCACACTTACGACCTTTGTAGCATCACCATGATCATATGATCAAAATTCAGATGCTTAGCAATTGACTCATAATTATGACCACTGCTGTGTCCCAAGGTTATGTGATCACTTTTTGTAACCTTTTGACAAGCAAAATCAATGGGGAAGCTAGATTCACTTAACAACAGTGTTACTAACTTTCTATGGTGATTTAACAACTGTGACAAGAAAGATCAGAAAATGGAGCAAAACTTAACTTAACAAATGTCTCACTTAATAACAGAAATTTTGGGTGGTCATAAGTTGAGGACTACCTGTACAAGCAATAACCTATTTGTTGGTTGACTATGGGAAGAAAAGATTTATTTACTGAAAATAAAAGCTTATTCGATTTATATCCTCCCTTTACTTATTCCAACTCAAGGTGGTATATATAGTGCTCGTTCCTCCTTCTATTTTTCTCACAGTAAGAACCTTATAAGTTGGGTTGGGCTGAATGAGTGGCCCAAAGATTTCTGATGCTTTAACTTTTCTCATAAGTGCTGATTCTTCACTGCACCTTCTTTTTTCCTCTTATGTGACTAGTTTTAAAATCTGTTGCAAGGAGGAAAAAGAGGGGAGAAAGGCTTGTCTGGGAGTGTGACATGTTGGCATAAGTGAATAATTGAGAATTGCCCATGCAAGATAGTAAAATACAAAGTGGAAATCTTGTTTTAACCTCTTAACTTACAAAATGTAAATTCTAAGATATGAAAGCTGCTATGATTCTAATTCGAAAGGCATATACACAATGGAAACAATTTTAACATGTTATATTCATATCATTTATAGAAAGCTTTTTTTCAGATTTGAGGATCACTGAGTTTTCTTCTCCTTTACTTTCCATAGGGTCTAATTCTTCCCTCAACACCTCGCTGCCTTCACCTGGTGCCTGGCCCTACAGTGCCTCTGACAATTCTTTCACAAATGTTCATAGCACTTCAGGTATATATGCCTGTATATTTACAACCCATGTAAGAGAATAAAAGAGAGCTATCTTTCTGTCTGTCTGTTACAATAAAAAAAGAAAGTTATGATTAAAAGATGGGAGCAGAGGGAGCAAGATGTGCAAGGGGGGGAGGTGAAATCTAATATTAGTCCATTAACCACCTCCAACATGATTTAATGGGCTGTCCCATAAAACAGAAGAATAATTGTTTGCTTAATAGTAATGTAATGATAGAGTAACAAAATAAAGTAGTACCAACAATGAATACAGTTTACTTAAACAAAGCAAAAACTTCATCACATCCCTTTAGCAAAGTTTGGAAGGTTGAAAGGAATGTAATCTGGAATAATGTACATGTTGGAGGATTGGTTCTTTTTTGTGGGAACCTCTGTCAAATAAAAAGAAATAACATACATTTTCTTCATAATGTCTATTTTCTCCAAATCTTCTACCACTCCCTCTGTAAAGCATGGAGTGGTGGTCATCTTGTTATGGAAGAAAATCATAAAGTAGCCAGAGACTTGCCTTTATTTTTTTCTTAGTCAAATGTAGAGTTATGAAAGATGACCCAGATGTGCTGCTTCAGATTTTTTTAAAAACCAAGCATCTTATACAAATCATCTTTGACAAAAACAACACTTAATTTGTGACTGTCAATTATCACCTTTTCCTTTTATTTGTTTCAGCAAAATTCAATGATTACAAATCAACATGGTCCCCAGATCCCATAGGACCTAATCCTGCTCATCTCTCTACCAAGTTATGGAAAAACCATATTTCCTCAAGAAACACTACAGGGCTGCCACGCCCACCTCCTGGTCTGAGCAATCCGAAAACATCCTCTCCTTGGAGCAGCACAGCACCCCGCTCACTCAGGGGATGGGGTGCACAGGATTCAAGGCTTGCCTCTGGTGAATACTTTTTTAGGATTACTATATGCCAAGGAAGAGTGTATTAATAGATCAGATAAGAGATTTTTAAGTTCATTCAATGAAAAATTACCTAATTATAAAAATCAATTGAAATTTTATTGAGAAAATAGAATGAGAAAAAAATCATGAGAATTCTAGAAATACTGTGTAATTGTGAGGAATAAGTATAATATGTACTTGAAATAAGTAATCTGTGTAGTCGCACATACCAATTTTGAAAGCATGCAAAAAAAAGTTATTTTGAATACATAGGTGCAAATAAAAATGTTTTGGTGGAAGCTCACCATCAGCATTTAGTACCTTTATTTAAAAAGCTGCTGACAAAAACTTTTCCTTGTCTTCAAAATAATGGAATCAAGTGGATAATACCCCGGGGTCAGAGCCCAGCCCTTGATAGGGCTTACAAAATTTACTTCAGCCATTAAAAATTGTACACTACTTTCTGATATTGGATGCTAATTATTTTAGTTTAATCTAATTTTAGCCATACCCTCCTTGAAACTGATTTAATGTTCTTATTCTTTTGCTGTAAGGTAGAAGTACAGAAAGTAAAGAAAACTTGTTTCCATACCTTTTATGTAATGCTCACGTGTGTCTAACCATCCACTTTCCTTTCCACTGCAGACATTGTGCATTGCTCTTGGCTTTAGTATAAATAGCTGCTGCAGTGATCTGTTAAGTACAAAGCAGGAAGAAAGGATTGAGGAGCCTTGTTACTTTAACTATTGGGTACTTGAGGTGGGCTTGCCATTAAAAAAGAAAAGAAAGCCTTTTCAGCTAGCAGTAAAATGTTGTTAATATCCATCTGATTGCTAAATTCTCTGCAGATGACCGCTTGAACAATTGCAGATAAACAACCAGTCTTAACTTTCTTGGCAAGTTAAATAGTTCCTATAAAGAATAGGATTTAGTTTGTTTCTAAATCATGAATTAAGATGAATACAAATGCTTGCTGTTTTAATATTTTGCAGCCTCTACTTGGAGTGATGGTGGTTCTGTACGTCCCAGCTACTGGTTGGTTCTTCACAATCTCACTCCGCAGGTATTTCTACCTTCATCCCCTTTTTCTTACTAAATCTTGTAGATGATGTGTTGTGCTTTTTAAAAGGCCATTGCCCTGTACTTACTTCAATATGACAATACTTAAAAACCAAAGAATTTATTCTTAAGTGTCAGATTTATCACTGTTATTTCCAGTTCTGCACCCAGTCATAACTGCCAGTTTCTTCCCTCTTTTTTCTTCAGCGAGATTATACAATATTTCTAGTAGAACTGTCAAAACATTTTTGAACGCCTGATAGAATAACTGCCTGTATATGCCTGATTTTAACTCTTTATTATTTTAGATAATTCCAACCAGTACAATTATGCAGATTCCTTCCTTGTATACATAGCCACTCAGCGTATAAAGACTGCTTAAGACTGGCTTCAATTGAGCAACCCAACATTAGGTCCTATCACATAATCACAATCCAGGCACTTGACACCTGGCTTGTGATTATGATATCACAGCGAGCCACATTCACACAATTTCCAACATTTCTTGCCAGCTTCTCACAAGCAAAGTCAATGGGGAAGCTGGCAAGAAGTCCTTCTCTTTCTGCTGCTTTATTGCCTGCCCACACCATAGTGCCTGCCCATGGTACCCATCACCACAGTGCAGCACCCGCCTGCACAACATAGAATCTGCATACAGCACATACACTCCCGTCCACCTAAAGCTTTTATCCATTCACATACTTGCCTGGTATTTCTGCCCTTTTGTGCTTATAGCTCATACAATTCTGGGGTATGACCGCAACTAGGACTGCCCTTGCTAAGAAATGCAGTCAGGTGACGACATGCTTTTCAACCACATTGCTTCACAACAGAAATTCAGGTACTAGTTGCTGCTGCAACTCAAGGACTACCTGTACAATATGCTGCCTGATTGCTTTTCATTCTGTATATTATTTCTAGTATGTTTAAATGATGAAAAAAACCTTGGTCTCTTTATTTGTCTTTGCTATTTTTTCTAAGATTGATGGGTCAACTTTAAGGACCATCTGCATGCAGCATGGTCCATTGCTGACATTCCATCTCAACCTGACCCAAGGCACCGCCCTTATCCGGTACAGCACCAAGCAGGAGGCAGCTAAGGCCCAGACTGCACTGCACATGTGAGTTTTGCAACAATCTACAAACATTCGTTGACTTTTTTTGTCAATATATAACGTTCTTGGTTCATTTGTTTCATTTATGCATTCTACAGGTATGACCGATAATTACAGAAGAATTTCTTTTTGAAAACTATTATTTTTATGCATTTCTTTGAATAGAGATGGCCCTGGTAGGCTGTGCATACTTTAATAGAACTTGCTTTTAACAGTGAGCGTAGACAAGAGAGATGGATGAAATCCATTGACAAGTTAATATTTAGCTTCCTTCTTGATAAAGTTTATCATTCTACAAATGCATTCATCTTCAAGATCACCAATTTAAAGTTTTGAAAATTAGCAACACTGAGATTTTAATTGCCATTCATAATTTTTTACTTAAATTAATTGCAAATCAAAATTAATGTTATAAGTTTTCCCAGATAAAATGATATATTGCTCTTCTCACCACAATTGCAGTTTTAGAAATGCAATAAATAAAGTGTTCAAAAGTCATTTAGAATTATGTATTGGGATTTGTATTATTACCTTTTTCATAAATGGTTGATATTATAGAATCCTATGATCAAAAAAATAGCCTTACTTTTAAATGATTGTCATAAGGCTGTAAAGAGTAACAAATATCCATGACTTTCTGCTCTTCTTAATGCAGAAAAGTTGAAACATTTGGAACGTTCTGTAAGATTGAAAATTGTTGATCTGGGAAATGATAAGTCCTTTCTTAAGAAAAATTATGGCATGGAAAAGTGGTTGGAAATTTTCCTTCCTCATTATACAGTGAAACATTGTTTGGAAGTAGGTTCAAAACAACTAAAAAGGGATACATCACACACTTTCTAATTAAGTTATAACTTTGCTTTTGCACAGTTTAGTCATAGGCACTGGCTTAGATGGTTTATACAGGGAATTAATTTAATTTAATTTAATTTAATTTATTGAGATTTCTATACCGCCCTTCTCCCTAAGGGACTCAGGGCGGTTCACAGGGCATATATAAATAACAATACAAAAATTAAAAGACAATTAAATCAATGCCCAAGTTAAAACAAGAATGATAAAATAATAACAAGCCTATAAAAACCCATATACCCCCATCAGGCCAGACCCGCTAGTTCAAATAAATGGGTCTTCAACCCGCGACGGAAGGATCGGAGGTCTGATGCCATCCGGAGCTCAACCGGCAGTTGGTTCCATAATGCCGGAGCACCCACAGAGAAGGCCCTCCCCCTGGGGGCCACCAGTCGACATTCCTTGACCGGAGGCACCCTGAGGAGGCCCTCTCTGTGGGCACGCACAGGGCGGAGGGGAGTCGACGCCGGCAGCAGGTGGTCCTCGAGGTATCGCAGACCCATGCCATGTAGGGACTTAAAGATCATAACCAAAACCTTGAACCTTACCCGGAAGACAACTGGTAACCAATGCAGCTCACGGAGCAAAGGTGTAACATGGGAGTACCGGGAAACTCCCAAGACAACTCTCGCGGCCGCATTCTGTACTAGTTGGAGCCTCCGAGTAGTCTTCAAGGGAAGCCCCATGTAGAGAGCATTACAGTAGTCTAGGCGAGAGGTCACGAGCGCATGAGTGACCGTACATAAGGCCTCCCGGTCCAGATAGGGCCGCAACTGGCGCACCAGGCGAACCTGGGCAAAAGCCCCCCTAGTCACGGCCACTATATGATCCTCCAAAGTGAGTCGTGAATCTAGGAGGACTCCCAAGTTGCGAGCCCTATCCACAGGGGGTAAAAACTCACCCCCCATAGAAAGAGATGGAACATCCCAGGTGTCCCGGGAAGCCGGAATGTACAGCCACTCAGTCTTGTCAGGGTTGAGTTGAAGTCTGATCCTCCCCATCCAGACCCGAACCGCCTCCAGGCAACGGGACATCACAGCGAGGGCATCACTGGGGTGGTTTGGGGTCGAAATAAAAAGTTGGGTATCATCAGCATATTGATGATACCCAACTCCAAAACCACGAATGATCTCACCCAGCGGTTTCATATAGATGTTGAACAGGAGAGGCGAGAGGACCGACCCCTGAGGAACTCCACAAGCGAGAGTCCTAGGGGTCGACCTCTGCCCCCCTGCCAACACCGACTGCGAGCGTCCCAGGAGATAGGAGGAGAACCACTGAAAAACCGTGCCTCCCACTCCCAGTCCCCTGAGACGCCGCAGCAGGATACCATGGTCGATGGTATCGAAAGCCGCCGAGAGGTCTAATAGGACTAGGACAGAGGAATATCCCCTATCCCGAGCCCTCCAGAGATCATTCACCAGAGCGACCAATGCCGTCTCCGTGCTGTGCCCGGGCCTGAAACCCGATTGGTAAGGGTCCAGATAATCCGCTTCATCCAGGACCAGAGGGAGCTGATGCGCCACCACACTCTCAGGGGCCTCTTATTAAATTTATGTTGACGGCCCCTGCCCAGCCATCTCTCAGAGACCCAAAGTTCGGGCCCTTCATCGAGGTTAGGATTTAAAGAGGCGGGTCGCACCCAGGCGAGGGGGGCACCCCTGAGGGCGAGCAAGTCCGTGCTAGTATATTGTCGCATGTTAGTCCAGCAAGTCCAGAATAGGCAGTCCCAGAGGTGATCATGTCCATAGGAGGGTCGAAGGCCGGAAAAGAAAATATCTGGATCCACACCCAACTGCACTGCCACTCAGTTGGGTGCCCCAGTAAACAGGCCACCCCCGCCCTCTCACGGCAGGTTGCAACTCTGTACCTGGGGGTGGTCAAAGATATACTCTGGGTAGGCATGCCCCATAGAGCTCCCACCTCTATGGGGCTGCAGATGTAAAAGTCAGCCACTCTCCCACCGTGGCTGGTACCCAGGACCGACCGAATCCAAAGGGGAGAGGGGGAGGTAGGCAAAGTTAATAGATGTATATACTCAGGCAGAAGGGTAGACGGGCCTAGATAGAAGAGATGGTCTGAAAGCGTCATCACCGCCGCTAAAACGGTCCAAAAGCGGTATAAGGACCACCTGTCGCCGTTGCTCCATTGAAGCGGTCCGAAGACGCCGTTGCCAACACAAGCGGTCCGAGGCAGCACAGAAAACATCATCGCCGCTGGGATAACTCTCAGTCGCCCTCTCCGCCACCAAAACGGCCCGAGGACGACAGCGTCACCAAAAGCAGCCTGATGCGGTCTGGGGTAAGATGGAAACACCACCGCCGGCGAGAGGGGCCAAAAGCCCGAGAAACGCCGCAGCCAATCACCGGCCTCCACAAACGGCCCGAATAGGCCAGAAAACGCTGATGCCGCCGAAGTGGCCCGAAAACAGGTCAAATGTTGCCACTCGGGCCAGAAGGCCCCAGGAATGCCACCGCTTAGTGCTGGTCGCTGAGAACGGCCAAAGCCCACTGCTGCCGTCGTCGTCGTCGCCGGATGCAGGCCGTTTCCACCGTCGAATGCGGCCCAAAGGGCCGCCGCCACCAGCGCCCACGCCATCGCCGCCACCAAGCCGGACCCACAGGCGTCTCTCTCGGCGACCAAAGGCAGCCTAAGGGTGTCAAAGGCGGCCCGAAACGGCCCGGGGAAGCAGGAAACGCCGCCACCGAGCGCGGCCCGAGAAACTGCCGCCGCCAGCGCCGAGGCCGCCGCCCACGCCGCCGTCATCACCGCCGCCCGAACGAACCCGCAGGTGTCCTCCTCGCCGACCGGGAACAGCCTGAGAACACCGAGCAGCCCAAACCGGTCTGGAACAGCAGGGAACAATAGGGAACGCCGGAGGCGGCCACGAACAGCTGAGGGCGGTCCGGAGAAGGCAAGCGGCAGAAGGCAAACAGCAAAAGGCGAACAGATGGAAAAGGCGACAGATGAAGAGAAGCAGGGCCCGCAGACTTCAAACAGTTCACTGCCAGTTTCGTCAGCCACTAGCTGCCCCTGTGCCTGTAACTATAAACCCCCCATCCCCCAATCCACATCCCAGAGAGCCTAAAGGCTCCTGAGGGGCTCCAAAGGGACGCCTAGTAACTGGAACTCACGGAGCTCAATCAAGCACGTCCGCCATCTTGGGCATGAGTAAGAAAACATTTGCCAGTATCACCACCATCTGTCAGGCATGATGGTCCCCACTATTCTAAGCTTAATAAATGAGAGCTTAATGAAGCTCACATTCAAAATTGAACGGAGATCAATTAGATTAGATAATTTAATGAACAGAAACATACTTTTTCTGAATAAGATACTGGGCTTAGTTGAACAAGGAATATTGTATCTTGCTTGTGGACTTATCAAAAGAATCTACTAGTTATTGAACTAAAAGTATCTTCTGTTGTAGTTGAATAAAATTATTTTTATACAATATTTTGAAAAGAAAAGAATAGGGAGCTATTTTGTTATCCAAATGAACTACTCTGAACTGTAGGCAAAGTCCATTTAATGACCTTCTGCTAGTTGATAATTACTGAAAAAGCAAACAAAAAAACCTTTCTATTAATGTAAGTTTTTTAAAAAGCTGAAATAGCATTCTCTCTACCAGTTTTGAAATATTTTAGTTACATTTTAAATAATACAAAGTAGTTAGAAATTAACAGGAATCCCCAAAGATTTTAAACTATCTGTATATTTCCAATTATATTTCCACAGGTGTTTGTTGTAGAATGAATATAAGAAAACAAAATCAAGAAGCCATAATACAGGGGTCCTTGGGGCTCTCTGAGCTTGATTGTTTTCTTGCAGACTTTTCACTACCCAAACTAGGTAACATCATCAGTGCTAGTAGGGAATGGGGCTTGCTCAGTTTATATTCTAATGGCTTGCCCTATTAGTGTTGGTGGGGTGATCTTAGAGGGTTGGGCTGTTTATTGCCAAGTTATGGATAAGACCAAAGACTAAAACACCTCCCCACCAGCAATCAGCACCCAAATGCGCACAAATTAACTCCAAGAGTAACATCAGATCAACAATCAAGTAAACAATACCCCAATCAAGGAACTGCCAAACAAGCCAACAGTGAACAGCCCAGCCAAAGAACCTCTAAGACCACTCCCACGAACACTAACATTTCAACCCTGAGCTACAAATAATTCTCCTTTATTGGAGGCATAATACACATTTGGAGGCTGACTATCCCATTTCTTCTTTACTTCTTTTACCACATCGGGTGTCAAGGGAAATTATTCCATTGACATCCCAAGTAAAATCCCTAGTATGGTATCACATTCCAGAAGACATCTTTATCTGCTGAGATATCTTTTCTGGATGTAAGACCTGAAATAAAAAGCAAGGTAGAAGAGCTTCGTTACAGATGCATAATGGTCTGTGTCAGAGGTTCCCAAACCTCCTCACCTCACAGAAACCTTAATGTCTCAGTAAGTTTTTTGTAGCACTTCATGGTTCCTAAATAGTGTGCTAGGGTACCTGGGGCACTGCAGTGCAGCTTGGGAACAAAACACTTGACAGAAACACCAAACTAAATAGATACTAGGCTTAGTAATAGCATGGTGTCCAGCTCATGCTGAGTATTGCCATGTTTTCATTGAATATTTAATATAGCATATTTCCTCTTCTCTCAATCAATTTTTATTATGGTCACAGACCAGTATTACAAATAAAAGCATTAACAACAACAATAACAACAACAACAACAACAATAATAATAATATAATCAGACAAAATAATATTTTACTATGAATAGTGGATTATCAGTGGGCAGTTAGAATCTGCCTAATTTTGCATACAGTAGAACAAAATTTAGTCACATTCAAAGAAACTATTTCTTCTTACTGATTTGATAATAGCAGTTGTTCATAAAAGACATCAGTATTTCCTGGGTATTTATTAGGTGAGTTCATTGCAGTGTCCCAAGATGCATTGGCACCCAGTTTGGAAACTGCAGGTCTATGTAATTATTTTTCTTCTTTCTTTTTAAAGAAAGGTTTTGAGAAAGGGATTAAAACAAAGATGATGGAACTTCAGCCATTCATATTATTTATCTCTATCGACTTAAATGGGACTGTGTTGTTATGTTTTGTTTTGTTTTAAGCAGTGTTCAACCTTTTTAGACATTTGAACTCTTGTTTGTTTGTTACTCTTCACTCTACCACTTTGGCTTTTTTTTATTATTATAGGTGTGTTTTGGGAAACACTACCATCCTGGCTGAATTTGCAACAGATGAGGAAGTTAGTCGCTTTCTGACACAAGCTCAGCCTCCTACTCCTGCAGCAACCCCCAGTGCACCCACAGCAGGCTGGCAGTCTCTTGAGGCAGGACAGAATCAGACAGATCCAGTTGGACCTGCTTTGAATCTTTTTGGTGGGTCAACAGGGCTTGGGCAGTGGAGCAACAGTGGTGGCGGCAGCGGTGGGGGTGACCTTGCTGGTGCTTCATTATGGGGGCCTCCAAATTATTCGTCAAGTTTATGGGGGGTTCAAAGTGTAGAAGATCCCCACAGAATGGGAAGCCCTGCTCCCTTACTACCTGGAGACCTCCTAGGCGGAGGGTCGGATTCAATCTGAACTTAAAAACTTTCAACTCTGACCTCGTGACCTTTTTGGAACAGCAGCAGCACTAACTTGACCTTTTCTTTTTTTTCAACTTGCAATAAATACATTTTAAAAGGAAAAAAGAAAATGGAGAGAGAGAAAAAAGGTGGGTCATTGACAGGACCGTCTGAGCACATAGTTGCCTCCCTTACAACTTCAGTTTTTTTGTTTGGAATATGAATCCAAAAAGAGAACATATCACTCTTGAAATACTTGAATCATGAACGCCAACTTAGAAAGACAATGTGAAGCAAGTACACATACCATTTAAAACTAAACACAAAAAATTTAAAAAAATTAGTTTCTAGTTTTTCACTTTTTCATGTTATACGGAAGTTGTTGCTAAGAAACATATATACTGAAAAATAGCTTTTTAACTTTGTTTGCACTGGGTGTGTTTCCGTCCTTAGGTATACTATGTTGGGGGTGGGGTTCAGAAGAATTGGGGTGGGGTGGGAGGGAAAGACTTGACGGAACCTCACTTTAAAAAACAAAAAAGGAAAAAAAAAACACTTTGTGATTGGCTGGTTGATATATACCAGTATGTTCTGGCACATGTAACTGCCTCTCTCTGTGTGTGTGTGTGTGTGTGTGTGTGTGTGTGTGTGTGTGTATCTCTGTATCTGTGTGAGAGTACGTCTGCATGATTGTGTGTGTGTGTGTGTGTGCGTGCGCGCATTTCTGTCTTGAAAAGCTGCATTGTTGTTGGTCAGCAACCTATCTGACTAGATTCTTAAACTGAAAATGATGGTGCCTGTTGCAAAAATCAAATTGATCTGTGTTTCAAATCTTATTAGTTGGTGGTATTTTAGCAGGGTATTAAGTGCACTACAGATTGTGTTCTGACCCTGTTACAAAGCAAAACACTGCCATATCCTAAGGATTTGGTGAGAGGAATGCCAATATGTAATTTTAGGGTTTCTGGGATGGGAGAGGGAAAGAGAGAATGTAGAATTTTGTTTTGCCTAGAACTATATTTTTTTTTAGTAAGAGTTATTGACAGAACCCAAGCTTATTTCTTATGAAAAGACTTTTCTTCTTCTGGGGACCTACCAGAAGAAAAAGCATCACATTTGTTTGTGACAAAGACCTATACAATGGTTGAAGCTTCTGCAATCCTAAAAAAATAACTCCCTAAGTCTGTATGAAGATTTTTATCCATTCATGGAAAACCCACTAATAATTCAGGCCAAAGTATATTTTCTTGATCTACTGCTATGACAGAGTTAAAATGTCAGTAGTTTGCTGGCCTGTCACTTATTGAAAGCACATGCAGCAACTTTTGTTCTCTATTTCCCCCATTGTGTTACCTGTGCCAGGCCTAGGTGTATTACAGCACCAGATCATCACTGACAGAAACGTTTACTTAAGAATGTTCTTAAACCAGTGTGTACTTTGAGCATTTTTTTCCTCTGTATTTTTCCATGTATGTCATGCTTAGGGTTTGCTTAGGCGGGCATATAACTGGCAAAGACTTCTTTTGTTTATAAAGTATTGCACCTTTATTATTTTTACTTTTCCCTGTACTGTTGCTTTTTATTGTCGGTATTTAAAGAAAGGTTGTTGTTTCTTTGTTTTAAAAAAACAACCATTATAGTAGTACTCCAGGCATGATAGGGAAGATCTATCATTAATTCAAAAGATAGCCAGTGTGTACACTGGAAACAGAATTGCTTATTGTGAAGAAAGCTGAAGCAAACATTGCCTTCGTACAAAGCAGTTTTCAGGATGGATAGATTGGATAAAAACAAGTAGGGAACTCATTGCAAATATTCTGTAAACTATTAGAACTTAGCTCTGGCTTTTCACTAGCTCTGCATTATAATGAATAAAAAAGAAGTGCTGCAATATTCTGTACCAGCAAACACATTCATACTCCAGCACTTGGAAGTAGCAGATAATATTGTACAGTTTAAAAACAGAAGAATCTTTCTCCTTCAACAGTTTCATTGAAATATACAGTGGTGTCTGGTATATAAATAGAAGTGTTGATAGCAAGTTTAAAACAAACTTTCTTGCATTTATATCAAAAGGGAGATTTGTGAATTAATTTGGAATGTGAACTGTTTGACACAAAAAAAGATGAAGGGGGTGCCCACATTTATATTTGCCTGTTCAGTATCAAGTAAGTAGGTCAACATAAGCAGGTGTTATGCATTTAAACTTTAGTATCTGCATATGTGGATCTTCAGCATTTTCCCTTATTTTGCTTTTATTCTATCTTGTTTGTCTAAGCAAGATGATTTTTTATTAATCCTGCCAGTTATGTTTCCATTATAGCCCATAAACATGCCTGTTCCTAAAGCAACTATGTTTGTTGCTAGACATTAGCTTTTAAAATCATGCAGGATGAACTATAGGAAAAAGACCCGGAGTTAGAAAAATATCAAGGTGCAGCACCTCATGGCCCCCAAGCATTTTCCATATGTGACATGACACACAAGCAGGTTCACTATTGTGTTGTCATTCTCTCCCAACCTGCCTTTTGATCCCTTTACCTGCACTTTGGATTTGTTGAATTCATTACAATATTATGGTGAAAGCCAGGTGCTAGAGCCCCTCTTGTTTACAAGACATAATGAGGGAACTGAAATATTTTTTAACAAATGAAAAGCTAAAATGTTCTTCCATCACAAGCTTAAAGGGAAAAAAAATTAAACATAAAAAGACCAAAAAGTGTGTGCGTGTGTGGGCATGTGCACATATGTGTATCTCATATAAATATTCACACACACGCACACATATACACACACACTCATATGTATGTATGTATATCTCAATGAAGATTAACTCTGGGAGCATTTAACAGTGTTTTGAGTTTAACATTTATTTTCCTGCTTTACCTTTGCAAGCATTCTCAGGAATTCTAGGGTAGGAAGCCAGTTTTTCAAGATGGTTTATTTAATCTTTACTTCTACTAGATAGATGGCTGTTTCTTAAAATTTTACAGGTTCCTGATCACTCAGAAAATGCAAGGTTTTTTTTCTTTAAGAAAAGCAAAAAATTGAAAAAATACCTAACAAAAACAAATTCCAGTCTTCAAAACTGTGGATCGATCTTTTAAGCTACAACTCAATTAAAACAGAATTCTCACATGTAGCAGTAAAAATTCATTGTATTCTTAAAAGTCCATTTTGTGAGAAGATTTATACTTGTAGAGCTTAATCTCAAGTGGGACTGTATATGCCATTGAATAGGAGAGAGGATTGTGTATGAATGGATTATAATCATCTAGTTATTTCTCAAAGAACATAATCTTCTCCAAGCACCTTTTTTTTAAAGAAAAATTTAAAAATAAAAAATAAAAATGTTACTTGATTATGTAAGTAAGCCACAGATAACAGAAGATGGTGGGAGTAAGGGTTAATGCTTCCTGAAATCTGTTTGCAAATTGACAGAATGCTTCAGAAGTGCTGTGTCTTTATTGTGTCCCAGCAGTGAAGCAATTTTAGCATGTGTGTGTTTTAAAAGAGGAGTGACTAAGAGAATCCAGTGAAATGTGCATTGTAAAAGATTTGGCTTGCATGATTTTAATACTAATTTTGAAGTTCACTTTTTAATTTCTCTGCCAGATTTGTGTAAATGATAAAGTTTGGAATTTTGGAAGAGATAAATTAGCTGTTGATGCCAGATACTGATATTCCCCTGTTTTAGAATAAGTCTATTGGTGCCGTGCTTAGAATGATTAGATCTTATCTTCCAGTACAAACAGGAAGGGCTTAATTGGCTTGATGCTTTTAGATGGAATAAAATTACAAACCATTTTAGTGCCTTTGTAAAAACATCCATATATCCTAGAAAAGGACAAATGTAGTCTAGTACTTGCAAGGATATAAGTGACCCATTGAAATAATTGTTCTGAGCATGCAGAGAAGCCTCAAACACCTATCATTTTAAGAGTTATATGCACATTTATATGTGTTTTCATTGACTAAGGCAATTTTATATTTCAAAACTTTTTGTTTTGCAGTATTCTTCATATTAAAAAAACTACTAAAATGTGTAATGAGAATTCATCCCCATTACTATTATTCAGATTTTATATGATTTTTAGAGGCAAACACAATAATGGTTTCTCAAAGTAGGGAAATACTAAGTTGTAAACTAGTGTTTGGTAACATCAGTTCTTTTCTGTAGCTATTGACTTGTTTCCTTCAAGTGCATATGTAAATGATGTATCAACTGGAAAATATTATGATGGGGCCAGTTGGGCAGTGTGTGTGGGTGTGTGTGTGTGTTTGGATATGTGCTATCTGAATACTTGAGTTTTGATTTATTGTTGACAGATTCTTCAAGGACAATTAGTGAACAAATCAATTTTTTTAGAATATCTTATAGAAACATTGACCACTGCTCAAGAAATTATAACGGTATACAAACAAATTACATTACACAAAATATCTTTTACCTCCAAGCTGTGCATATGAAAGCTGTCAAAATTTTAAAGAGGTTAATTAAAAATATTAAAGCTTTAGCAGACTTCTACCTTTTAATGTATAAAATGTTTCATTTCTGTTGTGGAGGAATGGGAGGATGACAATAAAATAGTACTGCTTTAAAAGCTGCATGCTCTGTCTCACCGGTAGAAGTGATCTATTTGGATACCAGAAGCACCTAACCATACTCAAAAGAGATTTCTGTAGGCAAAAAGAAAATTGTGTCAAGAGAGGAAAAGATAGTGAGCAAAAAAGATTTTCAGTTAATAGCTTAATATAGATTTTGTTACTTTCAAGGATTATGGAAACAACAATAATCAAAGTATTTTAAGCTGTTTTGTGGGCCACGTTATTTTGTCATATCATTTGACAAAAGTCCAAGGGCTACAAAAGATTCTGACAGAATTGCTGGTCTGTACTTCACGTTTTAAAGCATTTTAATGTGCATAAAAATATCCTTTTCACCAAGAAAGGGAAAAAGCTCATATAACATCTGTTTGATTTTGGGGCCATATAAACTAATAATAAATTAATCTACAAAGCTCACTTAAATCAGGTTTTAAACTCTTTAACAGTCCTGATATTTTTCCTTACTTTCTTTAAAATGTGCTCTTAAGCATGAATTATTTAGAATTTGGTTTTAATAAGTTAGATATTAGAGGGTTTTAGTCTTGTCCTAAGGAGATTTTTTAAAATTCAGGATGTTTATTTTAGAACTTTCCTCAATATAACCTCAGAAGAAGATATAACTCAGAAGAAGAAGCAGGCTTTCCCAATGCATCTGTATAGAATTGCTCTTGATTTTTTTTAAATTGTTGGTTACTTTTGTCAAGGGATATCTGAAAGCAGGTTTCTCCTCTACCATATATCCTCAATATAGCTACTAATCTTCTTTATAGCACCCTTAACAGGAATTAGAAACCCATTTATTGTTGTATGATTGGACACTTTCTTCAAATTTTATTTTTGAAGATTTTTTTTTAAAAATAGTATAGGTAACTGCATATATAACAGAAGTTGATTCCTATTCAAGATAACATTCATTTTTATTGCTACAGTGGAAAGTGAAATAGTGTAATTCTGGCTTGCATATTTAAACATTGAACATCCAAATAATTACACACTAGTATATTTTTATAGTAAACGCTGACTAAGAATTCCAGAGAAGGTTCTGTTTAGTTTAGCTATATTACTTGTTTATAAATATACAACAAAAACATTCTATTCTTAGTACAAATTTATTCAAAATTAAGCTTAAATGATGCTTTCTCAATTTAATGCACACTCTCAGGAGCATGCATTGATTTGAATCATACTTATTAAAGAAATTCCAAAAAGTCTTTGGAAAAGTCTTTGTCAAAAAGTCTAGTTGTTTGTGACAGTCTTCATATTAATGTCAGCCATTGTATGGCTTGATAGTATGCTAAAATCTTGCAGTTGGACCTAATGTACAGAAGGGATTGGATCTGGTTTTAAAGTTGTGAATCTTGTTATGTTAGTTTCAATGTGATTTTATTGTAGGTATGATTAAATTTGTATCCAACTTTGTTTTACGTCCTAACGCTCTTGCATTCATGTATTCCAGGAATATATTGCAGAATTTCCTACTGTACTGTTTCATCTCAAAGCTTTAAACTTCTAAAAATGCAATAGCATTAAGTCCCTATAATAGGGCTGTGCAGAGATCATAATGTATTTAGACATATACGTAGCATCTGCTAGGAACAATTCAAATAAAGCGTGATTTTTCCCTGAATCATGTGCCAGCTATAGAGAATGGCTCAGTGAGCCCAGGAAAAGATACCACTGCTTTAAAGTCTTTCTGACTATGTGTACGTCAGTGTGAGCTCTAAGTTACATATGCCCTTCAAATCTGAATCAACTTTAATAATTTTTAATTTGTTGTGAACATGAAAAGTTCTAAAGAAAAAATCCACATTGCTATAAATACCCCGAGTAAATGGTCTGAAGTGAATTTTGTGCTGAAGACGAGAACACTACTGTTAAAATACATACAAATAGTAACCAAATTAAATTCTTTCCCTGAAATTTTTACCTAGATCTGATTGGCAGGCCTAAAATGGTGGCAGTTACCAGACCAACATAAGTGTCCTTTCAAAATTCTCTGAGTCATTTGGGGTGCTACATTTAAGGAAGAAGCCCATCTGATTTGCTTTAGTTTACCAGTACTGTAGATTTACCTATACACAATCCCTAGCTACAGCCATATGATAGGCATCATAACAGAAGTAATCATAAATGCAAAAATGTCAAAATATTGACTTAATGAATTTGTGCAGTATAAGAGGCATTTGGAAACCTCAAAATGGGCCATAGAAGGATCAAAGGAAACAAACTCAATTAAGAGCCAATTTTGTTTCATGCAATTGATAATGGTGATAGCTAGAGATGCTTATATATGTATTATTTTTAGCCATAGAGTTGGAATGTTTTTACTTGAGTGACTGCCATTAATGTTAACATAAATCCATGCACTTCAAGCTATTGAAGATAAAACATTGTCCTAGGGTGTCTGTGTGTGTGTGTGTGTGTGTGTGTGTGTGTGTGTGTGTGTGTGTAAAGATGTTCCATGGATATAGAACACCACAGATGGGCAGTGTTGAGGAAAAGCTGTTTTTAAACGCTTAGTGCCTCATCTTAGGTATTAGTATATCAATCAATGCATTCAAATAAGAGAATTGCTTATTTCTTGCAATGTTTTGACCATAAAGAATAAATTGATTTTTCTGAATTTAAAGAAAAATACAATTTTTAACTGAGTCCTTATAGATTGCTTAACTTGCCGAATGCTTTTTTTTTTAAATGTGGTTGTGAATATCAAGTGCTTTTCTTATCCCATCCAGATTTACTCACCCTCCCTTTTTATAAACATGCAGAGACTTCTGTAGTTTGGGCCAGAGGGGACAGGGAGATAAAGGTAATAAAAAAGGAGCCAAGATAGAGCAGCCTTACTTTAGGGACTAGCCTTACAACAGAGCTTTATAGTGAGAGTGTGGTGTATTCCAAATTGTGTAAGCCAAAAAAAGTTTTAAAAATTATGCAAAAAGAGGTGTTAACTTCTTAAAGAAATATGAACCTTCTGAAGGTAGAATAGACTTCCACGAAATGATATATTGTGATGCTTCTTGCTGGGTCAGTAGGTTTGGGATCTGGGATATAAGCGCTTAACATTCCCTTGTGGGTTCTTTGGTTGTTTTTGTTTTTATTATTTTATTTTAAACTAGCAGTAAGTTAAATGCGGTATCGTTGAATGTGCCTTTTTGAAGATGTGACCGTCAGCTCAAGATGAACTCTGGAGCTTGACAGGGAGTGGTGGTCAGTTTGTTCTCTTTAAAGGTCAAGTGAAAGATTCCAGCCTGTGGATACCTTTTAATGAAAAGCATCTTTTGTTGCTGCATCATCCGCAGTCGAATATTGCAGATGTTTCCAGGTGCAGATGGGTTGTAATTCACATAAATTGATATTGTTTAGGCTAGTTCTCAGTTGGTGGTTGCATTTGTATTTGTATTATGTATCATTACATTTGTGTATGTGGCTTGCTTTAATTTTTCTTTTAAAGCACTGGAATATTGAAACACAGTGAAGTTTGAGATACATTTATGCATGTAGAGAAGAAGGTATTTTGTAGCTTTTGCCAGTTATGTTGTAGGCACATTTTTGCCCTCTCTGTCAGTGTCTTGATGATGGAAAATAAAATCTACCCTATAATTTCTAGCACACTTAATGTTGCCATTTAAAGGAACAGGGTATTATACAAGAAAAGATGTTTTTGAAATGGTGAGAAAGAAGTGTTGTGTGGTGTTGTTGTTTTTTTTTAAAAAAATAATTGTTTTCCTTGAAGCTGTTCTTAGTTAAACATGGGAATCTGCAGTGTCTCTTTTCATTTCACATATATTCCACCTCTTCTCTTCAGCTCAAAAGCATGGTGTAAAAAGAGCTGCTGTAGCCCCACTGGCTCTGTTCCCAAATGAAAGCAAGCTCCAGCAGGCTCTCTTCAGCTTCATTCAGGAAGACAAAGGGAGGAGAGATGCTGCAGCTTCCTTTGCTTCGCTCTCATTCCTCTCTAATGGCCTTGAATTGTATTATTATGCAAATGTGAATTTTGATACTAAACTTTAAGAAGAGGTTGTTTCTTTTTCAACAAAAAGGTCCCATATGTGGTCAGCATTGCTTCTTTATCTTGTAAGTGAATTGTAAACTATGCATTCAATAAGAGATGGTTTGGGGGAGAAAGAGAGCCCTGCTAGTTGAAACAGTTTCTGTGTCCATGGAATTCCCACTTACCTATAGGAGAATAAAGGCTGAGTTCATGGGAAGACTACTTAACAGGCAATTATTTTTAGTATATTTAAAAATTATTCAGAAATAATTGATTTATGCCTGTTAACACAGGACTATACATTCTTGCCATGCAGCATTACACCAGAGACAACAGCATGACGTGAAAAGTCCCCTAATTTTTCCACTCAGTCCCTCCAGAATCTATGAATCATCTTCTCCATCTTCCTTTCAGCCTCAGGAATTCACAAATCAAGCACTATCTTTAGGGGTTTATTGTTTGCTTTCCATTAAAATTGTCTTTGTCTTGAAGTTGCAGCGTATTTTTTCCTTACGGATTTCCATAAATTTTGCCCTTACATTTTCCACCATTTCCCATCACAGATGCAATTGAAGTAGCAATGCCCACTAGGAATTGCTCTACTGTAGAATATATACTGTACTGGCTTTATTTAATGGCTTGTAGTGATCTTTAAAATTGGGCTACTAGCCATCTATGGCGTAATAATACCACTGATAAATGGAGGACAATAATTGTAGTGATAAGTGGGAAATTTATATAGAAGTCCTTTTATATTAAACTATTACTTTTACTGTCAAGTTACTTTAGAAGACAAGCATTTCACATGTTTACCTCCAAAATACAGAAGCTGCTTCCTGTGTTAATCGAGGTATGTTGCCTTGGGTTTGTGAACTTTGGTCTACCTTGGTTCGCTTGGCATTATCTTGGATGCAGTATCATAGCCAAGAGATTCTCCTAAAATTCAGTGTTTTCTCATGCAGATTCTTTTTGTTGGATTTCATAGTACTGTAATGAATAATAGACTTGATCACACATTTTCTTGTGCATACTAGCCTTGCAGATGTCATCTGATCAGGATTTTACTCTGATAGATGCCTTTTTTTAAAAGGAAAAAAGGAGAAAAGGTTTTAGCTCTTTGTTGCAAAATACCTCGTGGTGCTTATTCTCCTTTAGTGTAACCAGCCTTTTGAAAAATCTTATATTATCTTTAATACTGAGGTTATAGCTTCCTGTAGTGATTTGAAGACCGGATTGAAAGAATAAAAGCCCTAATCCTGGCCTGTATTCGTCCTTCTTTTTGCCTTATGCAAAAGTCAGTTAACTTTGCCTCTGTTTCCTCCTCTGTAAAATGAGGTAGTAATACTTATTTCTGTCACATAGATTTTGTGAGGACTGGGGTTTTATGAAGTGCTTCAAAGAGAAAGTACTTTCTCTAAGTATTATTATGTGGAGCTGTAATTAACAAGTCTTTTCCCATACTGTTCCTGAGAAAATGGGAAAGGACACTCTGTGATCCTTTACATTTTAAGTTGTCATATATGCTGAATTAACTTTTACAGTTAAGGCAAAATTAAAATGCTGAACTGTTCATATTGCTTTATTATCTCTTATGTTAGAGCCTCCATATTTTATACACACACACACACACACACCAATCTTTTAATAGGTACATTTTTTAAAAAAAATACACTCTTGAGTTTAACTATGTATAATTTGCCATCTTTTATGTATTCTATTTACAATTGCTTTTATTAGACATGGGCTTTTTGCTATATTGACCATTCAATGGTATAGCATTTGTCCCTTCTATTGGGAGAGGAAACCTCACTTGCAGTTTGCAAGAGGATCACAAGATAACAATACTTGTTTGAATGATCTGCTTAAGGATGAGGATGCTGTCTGATTTTCTTACCTGTTTATGTGGTTAAACATAATGCCGCCTCATTCCCAACACACACAAGCCATTGTTTGCCAATAGAACATGGAAACACAGTAAATTTCATAAATACAAGTTGCTTGTGAAATGCCTTACAGCCTTCTCAAAATCTTTGGGACAGAAAGAGAAGAAGTCTGGGGTAAATTCTGTAATTGTCAGGGAGCTTTTGCTTCTTTTTCTCTCTTCTGATCATATTATTCAACTGTAGGCATGCATCTCAGGAATGTGCATATTGATCCCAGATGTTTGGATTTGAATTTGGTTCTCTTTGATTCCATTATATATTTGTTCCATTGTATATTCTTTTAATTGTATGAATTCTTCTAATTATGCAGTCATCTGAATTTTTCCATCCTTTACTCTTCAAGAAGGAGCTCTGGTCGAAGCTGTTGTGATCAACAAATCTGTAAAATCAGACTGTCATGGTTCCGACTAATGAAACACTTTTTGCTTTGACAACAGACTCCATGTGATGTGGATGTAATTAGAAGTGGATGTATCCCTCCCCCCAAAAATCTCAATTGCTTGTCTGTGTTCAGTATAGATTCCAGTTTCCTAGTGCTACAAACTCATTTGTTTTATTAATAATTACGCACTGGGTTGGGGGGGGGAATATGTAACATTTAAAATAAAAAAGCAACATTGGGTGGGACAGGACAAAGAAAACTAGGATAAAGAGGATAAAAGAAAAAACTACTACAACTTCCACTATTTAGAGACAGTTGACATGCTGCTTTAATTTTAGCCCTCCTGTGGGGCTGTGTTTACAGAAATGATTGGGAAACTATTGATGTCCAACTTAGTAAATTTTGCTTCATTTCCATTGAGCAGACCCTCTAGCGGAAAATATTTTATCAGAAAATGGAAGAAGTTAATTCCATCTAGCCTTATTTATAAAGCAAATTACCTTTATGTCCAAACTATCTGGAATAAAATGGCAGCTTTTCTGCTTTGCACATAAATATCTAACTTGAAGGTACAGTTAAAATGCTAATCCCTAAAACACTGTCCCTTCATGAAGCAGGCATAATAGTGGATACATGTATTGAGGCTCTTTGCAAAGATACCTATTAGTATTTTTCCTTATACTTGAAATAATGTACCCATCTTCTTTTGTCTGTTGGCCAATTAAACAGTGTAGGACAATGGGAATTAGGAAGAGGCACGCTATATATTATCATACTAGGGTTTATTCTTAATTTCCTCCAGTTTCACCTTCATTTCAGTTTACTTTTTATCCCTGGGATTCATGTGGACACAGAAACTTGGCACTTTGTGCTGTTGCATGGCATGCTGCCCTCCCCCTCTCCCTCTCTTCTTTATTTTTAGTATAGTGGTACTTAAAATCACTGGTTCACTTAAAGACAATAAAATGTTTAAACTCTATTAATGTACAAATAAGCTGAAATGTTGCATTTATATGTATTTTGCCATAGCAGGGTACTGTATTTCTCATGCTGGATTTCAAACCAACAAAAGGGTGGTTTTATTAGAGTGTAACAAGTTGAGGGTAATAAAGAATCAAGTCGTCGTCATTTCATTGAAATTGAGAGATGGTAATAAAACATATATTATGTTTTCTGAAGGTTGTTTTGCTTTTAAACAGCTTTTGTTTCTATTTTGTTTTATTTTTTTAAAGATATGATTGTATTATGTGCAACTCAGTTGCTTACATTATAACTACAAAATATTTTTGGGTTCCTGGAAAAAGAAAGACTAATAAATGTGTTTGGCTGCTAAGCATTTAAACTGGTGATCCATGTCTGTCTTTTTTACATTATTAATTAGAGCTACATAATACTGCCTTGCAGAATACACCTCTTCTGGGTTTTGTATCACTTCTACAAGACATCACACTTTCATTATTTTTTTGTTTATTAATTGCAAAGTCCTGTTTATTACTGGCTTTACCTTCTATCCCAATTTTCTCAATCATGCAGATAAGATACATTTCCAGTACAGCATTATGCAGGTAATGTTCTATAGCCAATCATTTGCAAAAAAAAAGCAGACTCTTACAGTGTTTTAAAGTTTGGGAATCCTTTGAATTTTCAATATTTCTGCATAAATATGATTTCAAACATGATTCAAATTTGACAAATTTGTATGTATGTTTTATTGCTCTATTTTATTTGATGTATTTTCTTTCTACTTGAGCAAGTACTCAACACTGTTTAAAAATACAAAAGGATAAAAAAATCAGTTAAAATCACAACTAAAGTTAATCAACAATTAAACACCTGGTGAAGGATAATGCATCTTTGCAGATTTTCTAAAATGGCAATGGGAACTCCTAAAGAAATGCATTCCATTGCCTGGATAACAAGATTTCCCATACATCAGGTAAATGAGCCTCTCACCAAGGCTCATTAAGAAGGGTCCCTTCAGATCTTGAGAAATTTGGTATGGGAAAACCTATCTGTCAGTACTTGAACTCTGAGCCAATGTAGTTTTAAATATTAGCACAGCTATTGTCTGCATATAAGGATACCTGACTGTCCTTTCAGAGGAAGTGCAGTCACATCCAAGAATTCTGCAACTTAACAGTAACTTCAAAAGCTGCTTTAGTGAGTTTTGAGCAATGACTATTTTCTGAATTACAGTTCAGTGTCAAAACTGTTCTAAATTCTAGAAACTGACAGGTGTTCTGAATGTGGTACTCATGAACACCAAATCTTCACAACTTCTTTGCCAGCCCTCAGTTGATAAAAATTGTGAACTTTCAAAGCATTATTTGGTGTAGTTAGTTATCCCTATACAAGAGAGGACGACATTTTATTCCCATGTTAGCACATGGACTAATTTCCAGCCAATCTAACACATGATTTCTTTACTTTGTATGATTTATCCAGTGCCCTTAGAAATGTCCACATTAATGTGGAAGTGTCAGTCCTTCAAGGTAGATCAGACTAGGAAACTAATATCATTTTGTCTTGATAGAGGCTCTTCTTCCTATCATTTAAGTTCATTCTCTTCAATAGGAAGTGACTGTTTTTTATTCATATACACTGAACTACATGTGGATTTAATATAAGTAATAATATACAGAAATCAATATCAAATCCTGCTTTAGGAGAGCATAAATAAGATGATTCAATTTCCAGAATCCATCATTGAGTATATGATTTGGAATAGTTGACAACCATACAACATCTAAAGAGTCGTACTTTCCCCATTATATACTTTGATTAAAAAGGAAAGAATATAACCTAGACTCCTACAGTGATGCAGGTGCTGATAAAAATAAGCATGCTATAATGAAGTTCATTGGGTGTTCTTGGATTGCTACTGCTGCTTCCAACTTGATAAGGTAAGGCTAAAATTATTGCTCCAGGCTGCTTGGTGAAGAGAGTTGTGACTATTCCATGATTTTGCTGCCTGTCATCTCTTGATCATAGATCAGTTCCTTGGCTTATTACATTGCTGCTGAATGAAAAATAAGCTAAGCATGGCCAGTGAAGACCTCTTAAAAGAATGAAGACGCTCCTGAAATTACAACCAACGGTCCTAAGATATGAAAGAAATTTCAATATATTCTGAAATTCCAGTAAATAAAATCACACCAAGAATCTCAACCATCTATTGTGCAAAAAAGAAATGAAGCAAAACAGCAACTAAAACCTGATCCAGAACTACTGAGAAGTAGAACATGCCATCTGATGAAGAGCATCCTAAAACAACCTCTATGCTAACAAAAGGCTCTAAGATTGAGTTGATTGGAAAACCTCTTTCTGATCTACTTTGTTGGCTGCTGAAAACCCACCACTTTGGTTCCAAGATGGGTTGGTTATTTTTTCATCCTCTGTTCCAAGCATAGCCCTAGAATTCAACCAAATTAATCCTTTAAAAACTATAATAAATGTCCCTATTACAGGCACTGACCAATTATATCACAAGCAAATTTTTAAAAATCTTTTCTAAAAACAAAATTCATAATGTAACCCTATAAATGCGATAATACAAGGAAATCTGAATACTAATGCTAATTAACAATAACATTATCTGGTGAATAAAAGGTTTACATTTTATTTATTTCATTAATTATGGTTTCTCAGTCCAGCAAATTCTTGGCAGCTTACAATATATAATATTAATAATGTGAGAGTGGGTCTGGTACAATACAACAGGACTAACATAAAATAATGACATTTCAGAAAAGGAAAAAAATGAATTATATATTAGTAGAGTTCTGTAAGTCAAAATAGTTTCCTATGTAAGGCAATAATAGCTGAAAGAAATGTTGCAATTCTCCAAAAGACATTAGTGCTCTTGTCTACCGATAAGCAGCAAATGGAATTGTTCTTAAACACTAGTGAGATTACAGAATTATAAGAGTAGAACACAAGATGATCTAGAAATTGTCTCTAAGAAATATATGGGCTAGGAATTTTGGTTTCTCCAAGTCACAGTGACAGGTTTGCATTGCAAGAGAGTTACTAGACCTGCTCTCCAAAACTGCAAAGAGGAAGACATTAAAGCTGGCTAAGGGAAAGGTTCTGCAGTGTGTTGGGGAAATAACAATGAATAGTTAAATTGCTGGCTTGAAAAGTTTCAGATTTATATGTTGCGAGTGTCTGTCTAATTTATCCTGCTTTACCTGGAGAGTTATGTCAAACATCCACTGCCAGACAGTTTTCGATAACCCTATACTGGACGGCTGAAGTCATACATTGGCATAAATTATTCTAGTTTTTGCTTTCTAGAAAGAAGAAAAATATCCAGAATGTTCATGGCAATCAGGGAGCTTGAGCCAAAAATAAAACTGGCATATGCAAGCATTTGATTTTAGTGGAATTAGCTCAGTTTCTATTTCAAGTGGTGCATTTGAGATTCAGCAAGGTACTTAGAATAACATTCTTAGAAATCTGGATTCTCTAAAGGCTTTAAGTTATACACATGTATCTGACATAAGTTTAGTACTAAAGAATTGTATGGCTGCAGGTATGTTCTTAGCTCTTTAGGTGTACAGGAGAATGAATTCTGGTTTATGAGATTACCTCCCAAAGTTTTTTTTTTTTACATCACCAGAAGATTTAGGCTATGTACATTAAAGGGGTAGCGGGTAATGACCTTAATAGAGAGAACAAGATCCATTACATTCATCTGTGGTTTATCCTAATGCAACCTCTTTAGTCTGGTAGCGTCAGCCCTTTGAGCCATTTGAAAAAGATTAGGCTGTTTGGTTTATAGTTTTTTAGATCTTGAGATTTCACTCGGAACCTTCCTTCACTAATTTTCATGTACTTATTCTAGGTTTCAAGTACAATATTTTTGAGTTCTGTGAGTAGTACAAGTACCATAAGTGATATTCAGAAGTAGTCTAGGACATACGTACACTTACTGTTTTAGAAGCTCCTGTACTGCACTTATACCAACTGACTTCTAAACCAGTTTACGAAACCTTCTCTAGACTTGCACATTGTTAAATCTCAACTGCTGGCTACATATCCTCTAATTCCCTGCTACTATGACCTACATTTGTATTTTAGGAAAGCAGTGGCCAACCACTTTCTTTCTTATGCACATTTCTTTTTGGACTTAGCTTTTCTTCAACACACACATACACAAAATTGCTAAGTGTATATTTACAAAATTAAAACATCAAAATGCAAAAACATGAAGGCACATTATTTTAAAAAATCCTTCTTTCCAATATGTGTGTGTGTGTGTGTGTGAAGTGTTTGTTAATTATTTAGAATACCTTGCTAGGCCCCAAACATCTTATTTCCTGTTTCAGCCTAACTCAAGGCCATCAACAGGCTGTAGTCACACAGTGACAGCTCATATTTGTGTAAATTTTTTTGGATTGCTAACACAAGAATTAAAGGGAGACTGATAGTTTGAAATAGCTATATCAGTCTCCCTTTAATTCTTTGTTAGCAATCCAAAAAATTTACACACATAAATATACACACACACATACTCTAAAGTACTATACCTCTCTTTATTAGCACTTAAGAACCAGCATAGTGGTTAAAAGGAATAATAACTTTTAGAGCAGAAAAAGATGTAGAAAGGATCAATATTTCTGCCCTTTAGAAATGGTTACCAGCCAGTTTTGACAAAGAAGCAAGAGATAAGTCTAAATGCAGTCTCAATATGATTGTCCCAATTTTTGCAGCCCAGATATGGTAGCCATAATGTTCCAGAGACAGATTAAAATCATACAAGTGCTTGTACAGATAACAAATATAAATCAATATAACATAAAGGTACAAAGAAGGGAAGTTTGAATTAATGATATCAAAATAAATAATACACAGATGCAATGCCCAAGCTACTGACCCGAACAATTGTATTTATCTTCCATGCTAATAAGATAATAGTCATGATTTTGCAACTTAGAACTTAAGAATGCAAAGAATGAGAATTTCTATAGAAGTAGAAGTTTGTTTGAGAAAACAGAATAGCCAGGATCATACTGTAAACATCCAATGGAAGCAAAGCTAAGCAAAAAAATAGCTACTCACATTTTTCCTTTATTGACTATAAATTACCAAGGATTTTGTCTGCACAACAAACTGCAGATAGACTCTACGAGTCTACGTACTTTAAAAAAGGCCTCTCAAGAAATTGCTGGTTAATGGTAAATCCAAGCAACTTAAAATGTCTCCAGATGTATGTGGTTTTGAGAAAGCTGGCTATACCAGGAGCCAATTCAGGTGCAGCCACAAGCTGCATTATACAGGGTTGGCCAATGGTGTGACCTGTTCTTTCCTCTAGAAAGGAAAGTGGTGGCTGAGATGACAGGCTACAGAGGCATCTGCGGTGTGTGTGTGTGTATGTGTAGACTACTCCAAAATGAGTCCAAATCTGAGATTCAACAACAACATTAGTCATTCTGATAAAAGCAGAAAGATTCTGCGGGTACCACTCCATGCCACACAAGCCTGAAATGGCCAACTAATCCTGCCCCTGGGAATGTGATTGGCTCCCAGCCTCCTGGCCTGCCACAAGAGCTTGAAGACCTGGTTCTCCCAGTTGGCCTGGGGGGCTCCTATGGGGGAGTGTCATGCTGGAGGTGGTTGATAGATTAATAACAGATTCCACACACCCCTGCTCATCCCATTCCCTCCCCATCTTTTAGATATAGTTGATAATTTGTATTTTTATAGTGTTTTATTGTATACATGTTTTTTGTATTTTTTTTCTTTTTAACATGGTAAGCTGCCCAAAGTTACCTCATGGCAAGATGGACAGCAAACAAATTTAATAAATAAACTAAAAATAAAATATATGCCAGGATACTTTACTGTGCTGTGGACATAAAGGACAATTTATGCCAGGTAGAACTTGATGTATGGCCACAATTGAGCTCAAAATTTATGTTGCTAAGTGAAGCATTTGTTAAGTGAATTTTGCCCCATTTTACAACCTTTCTTGCCACAGTTGTTAAGTGAATCACTGCATTTGTTAAGTTAGACACATGGTTGTTAAGTAAATCTGGTTTCTCCATTGACTTTGCTTGTCAGAAGGTCGCAAACGGGGATCACATGACCCCGGGACACTGAAACCATTATAAAATATGAGTCAGTTGCCAAGCGTCTGAATTTTGATCATGTGATCACAGGGATGCTGCAGTGGTTGTAAATGTGAAAAACGGTCATAAGTCACTTTTTTCAGTGCCATTGTAACTTCAAACTGTCACTAAATGAACTGTTGTAAGTCGAGGACTACCCGTATTTCTAATGAGTTAAAGGCGAGAGAAGGAAGGAAACTTTGTGGAGATATAACAGTTGCCTAGGTAATTTCATATCATATTCAAAGACAAGCGAGACAAGTGAGGGGGGGAAAAACCTATCACTATACACAAATGAAAATATATTCCCCAAAGACACAGTTCTATCATCTGCTTTGAGTAATAGCATCTCTCTTCAGAAAGCAGGGATAGAAATACGGCGGATTCTGGATTTACCTTATTTCAGGGAGAATTTGGCAACTTTAAGATGTGCGGGCTTCAATGCCGGCTGGGGAATTCTGAGAACTGAACTCAACGCATCTTAAGAGTTGCCAATTTTTGACAAACATTGCTTTTATTCGTTTCCTCGCACCCCAAGGCGTTCGGGAGCAGCAATACCGAACGCGCCGCCGCCCAAGCAGCAGGGGTCGCTGCGGCGATCGCTCGTTCCGGACCAATCTCTCGCCTTGAGGAAGGGGTGGGAAAGGTAGGAGGCCAAACGGAGGGCGGACTTTTGCTGCTCTTTTTATTCCGACCTTCAGCGCACTTCAGCCTTTCCGCTGAGTTTTTGATCGACGGGTCTTCTCGGCTGCAGCCCGTCCGGATGGCTTCTTTGAATCCCGCCGGCGAGGAAGACGCCTTCGGCCGCTACCGCTCCCCTCTCGTCTCCCGCTATGCCAGCCCCGACATGGCGTATAACTTCAGCGAGAGGAAGAAGTTCAGCACCTGGCGGAGGCTCTGGCTTTACTTAGCCCAAGCTGAGAAGGTGCGGGGCCCGCATGGTTGCCAGATTAGGATGATCTAGACTGGGGCTTAGAGGTTTCAGGGTCGCTTTGCTGTTATTGAGCGGTCATCAATCATCGGGAGAAATGGCCCTAATGCTGTATGCCAGTGTTTAAATGGCGAGGCAGACAATCGCTTGGGTGGCGGGCAGCGTAGGCTTTTGGACTGGCGTTGCTGTGCCGATCAGCGTTGCTTCTTCCGCCCCTCTTTGCTCCATTCATGCATATTTGCCACTCGAAACCCTCAGAAGCGAATACTGTAATCACATTTCTTACAATCCGGTAACTTCTAGGCCTGATGTTGGGCTTCGGGCCAGAATTTCCTGCCAGCCGGGTAGGCGATACAGAACCTGGGGTCAGTATATTTTGGTGAAGATTGTAGAAGTTGACCTGGAAGGCATCAGGTATGGGGGAAAAACAGCCTTACATTAGGCACAAGGCACTCCAAAATTTTTGTACACCTTCTCATTAATTTTGTTCTGCTTCCCTGTATTGATTACTCTCTTGACCATATCAAAACAATGGGTATTGGCCACAATAAGTCACAATTAAATAAGGTAAGGTAAGATACAATAAAATAAGATAAAATAAAAAAGAGATAAAACAGTGTACAATTGAATAGAATACAGAGACATACAATGAGTACTAAAATATAAAACAGAACGTGTTTAGGTGAATTAATCAGCTTTACATGCAAAGCAGCATTTGCATTTCTTGCAGAGGAGGAGAGCACATCTTTCTCCTTCTGTCCTGGCCATTTTTTACAGAGGGATGATTGAAAGCATTTTAACAAACTGCATCTCTGTTCGGTTTGGCGGTAGCAGTGCCTCAGGTAGAAGGTCCATACAGAGAGTGGTAAGGACAGCTGAGAAAATTATAGGAAGCTCGCTTCCCATTATTAGGATACCGCTTAGAAGCATTATGTGTTTAGAGCTCGAAGCATTTTTAGAGACCCCACACACCAACTTCATGGTCTGTTTCTGTTGCTCCCCTCTGGGAGGAGGTTTTGAAGCATTTATAGCAGAACTAGATTCTTTAACAGCTTTGTTCCTTATGCCATCTGTCTTGTAAATTTGCAGGATCCTTTTTTTGCCATGTATATGTATACTTTCAAACTAGACTGTGATGTTTGTGTCATGTATGTGTGTGTATGTGGGTATATGCATAATGGTATTTTTCTGAGAATTGAATGCAACAAAATTTAATTTTAATGTATGCTGAACAGTGTACATTTAAAGTGACAATAAAGGTTTTATTCTATTCTAACTGCAGTGTGGTGTATAAAACATATTCTCAGTTGGACAACCCTAACTATAAATTTAACAGTTCTAATGACTATATAAGATTGTGTCATAAAGGAAATAAGACAATCTTTTGTAATAATCCCATTAAATAGTTCTGTCAAGTAGAGTTGTTAAGTCCTGAGCTCTTGCTGGGACTTCCTGCTTAGTAAAACAGTTACAACTCTGCAGTTAGGTCCTAGTGTTCTTGAACAAAGTATCATTCTTTGCTATGCATGATTGCTTTTCTTCTTGTCTATCGCTTCTTAAATTTTATATTATGTTCCTAAATTGTTTCACTTTTTTATCTTTTGATAATTCCACCTGCGCTGAATTGTCTGTTCCTGTCATAATTTTACTGTGTATGTAATGTTTAAAAAAACAGTGACAATTGGGACCAGAATTGCTGTTATTAAGCAACAAGGTTGGAAAGGGTGACATCATGTCATTGTGCCACTTAGCCATGGTAATTCTGACAATCCAAAATGCCATAATTAAATGACCACATAGGTCATTAAGCAAGGACCTCACATGATACTAACTTCAGATTTCCTGGTGGACTTTGCTTGTGGGAAGCTGGCAGGAAAGCTCACAAACGACAATCACATGACCGTGGGATGCTGCATTATAATCATGAGCTGGGTGCTGAGTTCCCAGATCACAATAATATGACTGTGGGGACACTGACAGCCAGAACTCTGAGGATAGCTACCACTCATTCAGCATTATCATAAACTTCAACAGTTGCTGGACGAATAATTGTTAAAGAACCGCCTGTATAAAACAACCTTTATTAGAATAAGAGAATATATCACTAACAAGCATATTGTTTAAGCAATACTTCTTATGTAGCCCAAAGATCTCTGAGCAGAGACGTTTTGTAGGAATTCAAAGGCATACATATAGTTAGGAAATATTAACTGGTTTTATCTGTTGGTTCTCATTCTTCCCCATTTTCGTTCTAGGAATTTTTAAAACTTCAGTTAGCCTTGGCTAAGTATATTGTCCTTAATAAATATTTTTTCTACCCTCTTTCTCAAACTTCTAAACAAGTTTGGAAAATCTGTATTATGTTCTTTACCATCATTACTGTAACTGGAGAACAGTTTTGACGTAGCTACACTTTCTAAATACATAAAAACAGATTTAAGCAAACAGATTTCATATGTAGCTGCGAGATAACTTGATAATGGTAAGTCAACACTCAGAGTTGCAGTCTGTGAATTGCATCACCCGCAGCAGTTTCTGTTTTCCCGGCCTGTGTTCAGATTAATCATTACAATGTCATATTAGAGAATGGTTTGAAGCAGATGTATTTCAAAATAGTTCATTTTTTTGCCAGGAGGGTAGTAACAAAAATCTAAACATAATTTCCCCTTCATGGTTTACTGCCTTGTGGCGAAGGGGCTTGCGTAATTCAATGAAGCTATGAGCTATCCTGTGCAGGGCCACCCAAGACGGACAGGTCATAGCAGAGAGTTCTGACAAAACATGATCCACTGGAGAAGGAAATGGCAACCCACTCCAGTATCTTTGCCATGAAAACCCTATGGACAGTACCAAAAGGCAAAACGATATGACGCTGGAAGATGAGCCCCTCAGGTCAGAAGGCATCCAATATGCTACTGGGGAAGAGCAGAGGGCTAGTACTAGTAGAGCGAGAAAGAATGAAGCGACTGGGCCAAAGCCGAAAGGACGCTCAGCTGTGGATGTACCTGGTGGTGAAAGGAAAGTCCGATGTAAAGATTTTTTCTCCATAGGAACCTGGAATGTAAGATCCATGAATCAAGGCAAGCTGGCCATGGTCAAACAAGAGATGACAAGACTGAACATCGACATCTTAGGAATCAGTGAACTAAAATGGACAGGAATGGGTGAATTTAATTCAGATGACCATCAGGTATACTACTGCGGGCAAGAATCCCTCAGAAGAAATGGAGTAGCATTCATAGTCAATAAAAGAGTACGAAAAGCAATACCGGGATACAATCCCCAAAATGACAGAATGATCTCAGTTCGAATCCAAGGCAAACCATTCAATATCACAGTAGTCCAAGTCTATGCCCCAACCACTGGTGCTGAAGAGGATGAAATTGACTGGTTCTATGAAGACCTACAGCACCTTATAGAACTGACACCAAAAAATGATGTCCTTATCATCATGGGGGATTAGAATGCTAAAGTAGGAAGCCAAAAGATAACCGGAATAACAGGCAAGTTTGGCCTTGGAGTACAAAATGAAGCAGGGCACAGGCTGATAGAATTTTGTCAAGAATACGATGGTCATAGCAAACACTCTTTTCCAACAACCAAAGAGACGGCTCTACACATGGACATCACCAAACGGTCAACACAGAAATCAGATTGACTATGTGCTCTGCAGCCAAAGATGGAGAAGCTCTATACAGTCAGTAAAAACAAGACCAGGAGCTGACTGTGGCTCAGACCATGAGCTTCTTGTTGCAAAGTTTAGGCTTAAACTGAATAAAGTAGGGAAAAGCACTAGGCCATTCAGGTATGAATTAAATCATATTTTGCAAGAAAGCAAAATAGCTGTCTGAGGAAGCTTTGAAAATAGTTGAGAAAAGGAGGGAAGCGAAAGGCAAGGGAGAAAAAGAAAGATACGCCCAATTGAATGCAGAATTCCAGAGAATAGCTAGAAGAGATAAGAATGGCTTCTTAAATGAACAGTGCAAAGAAATAGAAGAAAACAATAGAATAGGGAGGACCAGAGATCTCTTCAAGAAAATTGGAGAGATGAAGGGAACGTTTCATGCAAAAAATGGGCATGATAAAGGACCAAAATGGCAGGGACCTAACAGAGGCAGAAGAGATTAAGAAGATGTGGCAAAATTACACAGAAGAACTATACAAGAGTGAGCTTAATGTCCCTGATAACCACAATGGGGTGGTCACTGACCTCGAGCCAGACATCCTAGAATGTGAAGTGAAGTGGGCCTTAGAAAAGCTGAGCAACAACAAAGCTAGTGGAGGTGACAGTATTCCAGCTGAGTAAAATCTTAAAAGACGATGCAGTAAAATTGCTACGCTCAATTTGCCAGCAAATTTGGAAAACTCAACAGTGGCCACAGGATTGGAAAAGATCAGTTTACATTCCAATTCCAAAGAAAGGCAGTGCCAAAGAATGTTCAAACTATCGCACCATTGCACTCATTCCACATGCTAGTAAAGTTATGCTTAAAATCCTACAAGCTAGACTCCAGCAGTATGTGGATCGAGAACTACCAGAAGTACAGGCAGGATTTCGAAGAGGCAGAGGAACTAGAGATCAAATTGCCAACATATGCTGGATCATGGAGAAAGCTAGGGAGTTCCAGAAAAACATCTACTTCTGCTTCATTGACTATGCTAAAGCCTTTGATTGTGTGGATCACAACAAATTGTGGCAAGTTCTTAAAGAGATGGGAGTACCAGACCATCTTATTTGTCTCTTGAGAAACCTATATGCAGGTCAAGAAGCAACAGTGAGAACTGGATACGGAACCACTGATTGGTTCAAAATTGGGAAAGGAGTCCAGCAAGGCTGTATACTGTCACCCTGCCTATTTAACTTATATGCAGAGCACATCATGAGAAAGGCAGGGCTAGATGAATCAAAAGTTGGAATTAAGATTGCCGGAAGAAACATCAACAACCTAAGATATGCAGATGATACCACTCTAATGGCAGAAAGTGAAGAGGAACTAAAGAGCCTCTTGTTGTGGGTGAAGAAGGAGAGTGCAAAAGTTGGCTTGAAACTTAACATTAAGAAAACCAAGATCATGGCATCCGGCCCTCTCAATTCCTGGCAAATAGATGGGGAAGAAATGGAGGTAGTGACAGATTTTATTATCCTGGGCTCCAAGATCACTGCAGATGGGGACTGTAGCCAAAAAATTAAAAGACGCTTGCTCCTGGGGAGGAAAGCAATGGCAAATCTAGACAGCACACTAAAAAGCAGAGACATCACCCTGTCAACAAAAGTGTGTATAGTCAAGTGTGTATAGTCTTCCCAGTTGCAATGTATGGCTGTGAAAGTTGGACCATAAGAAAGGCTGAGCGCCAAAGAATTGAAGCTTTTGAATTATGGTGCTGAAGAAGACTCCTGCAAGTCCCTTGGACTGCAAGGCGATCAAACCGGTCGGTCCTAGAGGAGATCAACCCTGACTGCTCTTTAGAAGGCCAGATTCTAAAATTGAAACTCAAATACTTTGGCCACCTAATGAGAAGGAAGGACTCACTGGAGAAGAGCCTAATGCTGGGAAAGGTTGAGGGCAAGAGAAGAATGGGATGACAGAGAATGAGGTGGCTGGATGGAGTCACTGAAGCAGTAGCCGTGAGCCTAAATGGACTCCAGGAGATGGTAGAGGACAGGAAGGCCTGGAGGAACATTGTCCATGGGGTTGCAATGGGTCAGACATGACTTTGCAGCTGACAACAACAACAAAACATAATTTCTCAACTGTTTATAATATTAAGCTGTTCTTTTTTTGTATATATTTTATTGGTATTTTTTAACATAACATAAAATCATTCAGTAATTTGTAAACAGTATGTTGTCTGGGTAACATTTATAAGACAATGTTTAACAATTGATTTCTATAATCTATATTCCATATGTAAATTTCATTTGATTTCCCCTTTCCCCAAAGTATCTTTATTTGCAAAACATTAGATTAAGACAATTCTCATTATTTTGATTAACAATAAATAAGTATATAGTTTTTTCAATAATCCTATTTGTCATTTTAGTTGCCTTATCGTAAATCCTGTTACCGTGCTTATTTCAGTTTATTTCTCCCCCCAAATTCTAAATATTCTTACTAGTGACAATTTTTTCAACAATTAACTACATTTACATTGGTGGATTTAATTCTATTTTTTCCATATAAGCCCTCTCATACTTTTATATTTCTTAATCAATAAGTAAAAAAGTAGAAAGAAAAAGGAAAAGAGGAGAGAGAGAAAAACGAGGAGAAAAAAGAAAAAGACAAAAGCACTGAGATACAAAAAATAACATCTTAAAATATTTATCCCTCCTAATTTTATATATATTTATTCCCTCAATTTCTTATTCTTTTTGACCATAGCTGAGAATGTATTTAATTTATTTAAACTTTAAGCATTCCATTCAGTAGATCTAATCCTTTAACTCTCATTCAAAATACATTTTTATGCTTTTCTTATCATCACATTTAAATAACTAAAACGTTTGCTTTATTCAAATCATATATATATATATATATAAGGGACGCGGTGGCTCAGTGGGTTAGGACGCCGAACTTGTCGATCGGAAGGTCGGCAGTTCGGCGGGTCGAATCCCGAGTGCCGCGTAGCAGAGTGAGCGCCTGTTACTCGTCCCAGCTTCTGCCCACCTAGCAGTTCGAAAGCACGTAAAAATGCAAGTAGAAAAATAGGGACCACTACGGTGGGAAGGTAACAGCGTTCCGTGCTAGCCATGCCGGCCACATGACCACGGAGATGTCCTCAGACAAGCGCTGGCTCTTCGGCTATGAAACGGAGATGAGCACCGGCCCCTAGAGTCGGAAACGACTAGCACGCACGTGCGGGGGAACCTTTACCTTTATATATATATATATATATATATATATATATATATATATATATATATATATATATATATATATATATATATATATATATATATATATATATATATATATACCGTATATATATATATTTCATTTCAGAAACAAATTTTGTAAAACAGAAGTTAATAAAGTTAACTTTATCTTCTATTCCAAATATTAAATATTAAATAGTTGAGCCACTGTTAAGATAAGTTCCTTTGCCTGAAATCTTCATAAATAGTATATTTTCCTTAAATTCATGGAGCATTTGTTTTAGATGGGCAAGTTTGGGGGAGTCATGGCATCCTTTGCAGTCTAAATTCCCCCTCCCCTCTCTACAGATTCATTAAACTTTCTGATTGATCCATTGTTTATTTTCTGCTTGAGTTTCACCCCTGAACTGTCCTAAAGTTGCAGTAAGAGTGTAATGCTGGAAATTTAAAGGATTCTTCAAAACAAAGAACTTTGCCAGCAGTTTTAGGGATATATAATGTAACAAAGCAAATGAGAGCCAGACAAATCCTCCTCACGCTATTCTAGCCTTCCATAATATAGTTTTTTGCTTGTAGTATTACCCTGCTTATACTTCCCTGTCAACAATTGAGTTGTAAATTGAGATGTTCAGTGGGCACCAGGTTGGGAAAAATTATACCAGACTCCTACAGTTTCTGTTTAGCATACACTGAATGCAGTAGAATTTAGGAATTCTTTATTTCTTCCATACCCTAAGTCAGAAGGCCTTTGAGAGCCCGTTTCAGCTCAGTTTTATGTTACCTATTTTATTTGTCCTAAAGCACCATTGCTTTATATATTGTGCCCCAATTCGAAAAGGGAATCTGTTATTTTTAACTATCTGCATTCCCAAGAAGTCACAACTCTGGTCTTGATCTTCAGATTCAAACTGAGAAAAAAACACCATGTGCACCTGTTTGTTCCAACAAGGCTCTGCTAAATTGTTAGTAAAAGTTGCCCCCTTCATTTGTCATTGGAGAATGTGATTTCAGTTATTGGGGAGGGGAGTTTCTTGTTATTCAATTTACTGCCAAGAAAATGCCAGGCAGAAAGAAAACTGAACTAAGCTAAAATTCTTATCCAGGAACAAAGTATTTATGTTGCTGGGTCAGAAATGGACTTCTGACCTTAAATGCAGGATAACAGAATTTGGCCATTGCTAAGGATGTAGAATTCTATTGATGAGGCAGCAGTAGCTTAATATAAAAGCAATCTGTGCACCCTAGAACAGGGGTAGGCAACCTTGGCTCTTTTATGACTCATGGACTTCAACTCCCAGAATTCCTGAGCCAGCTATGCTCTGGGAGTTGAAGTCCATGAGTCATAAAAGAACCAAGGTTGCCTACCCCTGCCCTAGAATGTCAATTAAAAAGTTTCAATAATTTCTACTCTTTATAAAAGAGGCTATATAATAAAATATGACTAGGTTTAAACTGCATTGTGGATACATTGTCATCTTCTCTGTCATTCCTCTGGTCTCTGTAACAGCATCCCCTCCCCTTAAGAAATATATATAGCACCCTCTTAAGATCTATGGAATCCTTGTCATTTTTTTTAAAAAAAATTGCTTTTTAGACCAGGTGGTCACATTTTGTCTTATGGTTTTTGCTGTTTTAATTGTATATTTGTCTATTATAGGCTACCCAGAATCTTCTGGACTATGTGGCCATAATATATTTAATAAATAAATGCAACATGTAATAAATACAACATAATCACTTGTTACAAGGTGGTCTTTCCTCCCAGGACAGCAAGAGGCAAGGTGTCAATAGTGAGTTATGATGAACTAAGTTATGAGTTATGATGAACTAAGTATAGGAGAAAAATGTTATCTTGCTATCAAGACATCAAGGAATATCTTATTTCCTTTTACATATGAGAAACATTCCAACTTAATGTAAAGACATTTTGGATGCACCAAATCTGAATGGTAGCATTAACTATTTTAAGAGAAATGCTAAGTTACTAAAATTCTTTATATGTGATGGTAAAACGAAATTATTCATACATTTCTTTTCCTTTATTATTTTCTTTGTTCCTTTTCTCTTTCTTTTCTGCAGCTTCTGTTTTTCTTTTTATTATTTTTGTACTTTTACTGTTGTAATGGCAATTTTCAATAAAATTACTAGAAATCCTGGGATATTTATATGGTAACAGGTCATATTGATTTGGGATAAATAAGAGTCTTTTCTGCCATGGTTCCTGCCCTCTGGAATATTATCTCCCCCCCCCCCAAGGTGAGACCCACATCTACCCTTTTGGCCTTCCAAAAGGTCCTGAAAATTTGGCTCTGCCAACTGGCCAATGGGAGCATTTCATTCTGAAAGTGGTTATTGGACTAAGTGAGGACCCCTGACCTCCCTGTGTGCTTCTTGCCCCCTTCCTTCCCATCTTTGTTAATTTTTATATCAATTTTAGTGTTCTATTTATTGTTTTAATGTTTCATATTGCTTTCATTGATTATAGCCTGCCTAGAGTCACCTCTAGGAGAGATGGGCAGCATTTAAGTTTAATAAATAAATGTTCTATGTCTGATTATTAGCCACAGGTAGTCTTTGACTTACAACCACAATTGCACCAGAATTTTAGTGACTAGGCAATGCAGCCATTAAATGAATCATCATATGGCCAGATTTGATAACCATTTTACCATAATTGTTAAGGAAATCACCGCACATTAAGTGAATCATATGGTTATTAAGTGAACCATGCATCATTAAGTGAATCTGGCTTCTTCAATTTACTTTGCTTGTTGGAAGCTGGCTGAGAAGGTCATAAAATGTGGTCATGTGTCCTTAAGACACTGCAACTGTCGTAAATACGAGACCATTGCCAAGTACCTGAATTGTAATCACGTGACCAAGGAGATGGTGTGATGGTCATAACTTCAAGAATGGGTTGCAATTCACTTTTTCTGAAGCTATTGCAACTTTGAACCATTATTAAATGAATGGTTATTAGAAGAGGGTTACTTATATTACATTAAATTATATAAGTAGAAATAATACTCAAATTGTAAAGTAGAAGGGCTGTCCTCTGCTACTTGGTAATTTGTAGCTAAATTATGATTTCTTAGTTAATTTTGAAAATTGACAAGTTATTTCTGCCAGAAAATAAAATTCCAAAGTAACTACTTTCGTTCTGTTGGCTGCCTTAAATTGAGGATCATACACCTTCTAATTTAAGAAACTTTTTTTCCCCTTAGTCATTGGGCCTACCCATCACAGATGAGCAAATAAAGGAAATGGAAGCAAATCTGGACAACATAGACTTCAGAATGGCAGCAGAGGAAGAGAAACGATTGCGTCATGATGTAATGGCTCATGTCCATACATTTGCCCATTATTGTCCAAAAGCTGCAGGAATCATTCACCTTGGAGCAACTTCTTGTTATGTGGGAGATAATACGGTAAAATAACACCCCAAAATAAATATATTTATTGAATCAATCTGTTTATTGATGGTCCAGAAGTTCCTTGAGACTTGGTTATGATACTAGGCCTGGGGGTCCCAAGGAACCAGATTCTTGTTTATATGGCTTCACTATTGAGGAGGATGTACTTACTCCTTCTGCTTGGGGTTGTATTTATTTTAGTTTCAATTCTCAATTTTTAATGTTAATTTTTATTTTTAAATACCTGTTTTTATATATGTATTGTTTTCTATTGGGTATTGTATGCCACCAGAGTTACTTCTCCTGAGATGGACAGCTATATACATTTGATGTATTGTGTTAATACATCTATCCAATATGCTTCATGGCATGGAAGGATCTAATGCTAAAATATTAATACTTTATTAGCAAGTATATTTCCTACTTGAAAAATTTTACTTATTACATCCCTTTTGAACTATTTGTGTTCAAGAGTGACTGGAACTATCTTGAGTTCCAGTTCTGTTGAACAGAGTTGAGGCAGAGGGAATGGCCTTGAGGGATGGGAAGAAGAGCCAATAACCAGGAGATGGCCAGATAAAAGGAGTCTGATTCTGGGGTAGAAATGTAACTTGAGTAAACATCTCAGATAAGCCCCCTCCCTAATTTCCACAAAGCTAAAGAGAGGGAGGAGGGGAAGCACATTCAGACTTGTAAAACTGTTGTGCATTTTTCCAATGAGAAAATCAGCCTCTTTAGTTCTATTCTCTATGTTCTGTTCTTAAACCAATTACTAGTTCAGCATCAGTCCTTTTCCTCCTGGTTGCTGAGTTTGCTTAAGGCCTTTGAGGAGGGACTTTGGCAAAAGCTATTTGAAAGTCCAATATGTTTTGGATTGGCTCTGTCTGCTTCCTTGTTTGGAATGTTAATGGGACCTGTTCACAGAAATTATGTTGGCTGCTTTTCAGAAGACTCCTTTTTCAAGAAGCTTGATTACTTTTTTCGTTCTCTCTATCATTTATCACTACTAGAGTTATGCTGGCTATTTTCCAGCTATTAGGCGCAAATTCCAGCTAAATATAAATTGCCTACAGGTAGTTCTGGGGTTGTGACAGTTGCAACTGGAACTTCCATTGCTAAGTAAGGTGGAGTGAAGGGAATCGCACCCTATTTTATGACCTCTTTTGCTGCAGTCATTAAACAAATCACAGTAATTGTTAACTGAATCTAGCTTCCCCCATTGACTTTGCTTGTTGAAAGCCAGCTAGGAAAATCTCACATGGAGATCACATAACCTGAGGATGCTACAACCATCATAAATGCATGCTAGTGGTCATATGACTGGATTTTGATCATGTGACCATGGGGATGCTGGGATTACTGTAAGTTTAAGGACCAGTTGTAAGTCATTTTTTTCAGCACTATTGTAACTTTGAACAGTCTCTAAATCAATGATCTTAAATTGAAGATGACCTGTGCTTTTTTTACTTAGCCCGGAGTGTTCATTTTTTGCTAGTTTGTCAGTTCTTTTGCCTTTATTTGTCTCAGTTCATCTGCTCCTATTCCTGAAGAATCCAGCTCAGATATAGGCACCTGTCTATGTCCTCAGAAATGAATTGATTAAGTTCTTTGGAGTTCCCATTTTCTCTATTTAGCACAATTTTATCCTGTTTTTTAAAATCCCATTAAATCTAATTTAAATCTAAATCATTTGGCAGTTTGTTAAGTGCTTATACTGCAATCTTATTCACACTAGATGTATCAATATTTATCTGAGCATTTAAGTTCATTGAAATTTTACATTTTGTAAAGATATTTATTGTTACGGTAATTATACAGTTGCAACTCACACTGAAAAGTAAATTTCAGCAATCACATTGAACAAAGTTGTATCTGACTTTCTAAAATTTTTCTTTCTATTAGGATTTGATAGTACTTCGAGATGGATTCAACCTGCTTCTTCCCAAGGTAACATGCATTTTTTCATAAGGCAGGTGCTATAGATTGACTAATGGCTGTTTGCTGAAGTTAACTCTACAAATAGAAATAGAAACAGATTCTAAGGGAATGGCAAAACATTCAGGAGAAAAGAGCAGATTCAGGACATTTCTTGATTTTCTATGAAGTACATAAGGGGAATAGAACCCTACTTTCTGACTTGAGCCTTTACTAATTAGTACTAATAATTGGTTAAATATTTTATGCTCTTCTCTATTTGTTACACCTTAATGCATTTGATACCCATTGGGGCCCCTGCAGATTTGTGTTCTGCTTCATGGACTTGTAGGAGAAAATATAGATAATTGAAGTTGTGAACCAATAAATTCATCCTGAAGGCACACTAATTCTAAGGAGTTATTCAAACTACTCTAAGCATCCAAAACTACAGTATTACACCAGATGCAAGAGGGATTATTATTATTTTATTTGTTAATTTATTTGCCTCCTCTCACCATGGGGCTACTCTAGGTGGCTTACAACGATAAAAAGAAAGCAATGAAAAAAGTGTGAGCAGAACAGAAGATAATAGAGTAATAAAATAAACAATGAAAAAGAACACAAGAAATACAACTATGTGATTACCAAAAAAGAAAGATGGATGAGTAGAGAGCAGAGAACAAGGAGAAGGTTGGAGTCTTCCATCAGTCTAGCAACTGCCTCCAGCATAGCCATTTGGATCCCAGGCCGATGGTCAGAGCCTGGTTTTTAGCTCTTGTGGAAGGGTTGAGGGCCAGGGGAGATCTTACCTTAGATTTATAAGAGGGTTTGATCCATGCTGGCATTGAGATTTCCAAGAAAACAAATGACAGTTGAAATTCCAAGCAGTGAGATACAAGTCAATTTAAACCAATGTTTCTAGCAACTGTTTAAACTTCTGATAAAGGTCCTAGTAGTCATCCCTGTCCAAGGTCAGCCAATATTCATTATAATTTTTATTCTGTAGGATGATTTTTCTCTCAAGAAGTCTGACTTGCAGCTGGGAACTCTCGAACGTTCAGTCTTCCACTCAGCCTCTACTTTCTGACTTGAGTCTTTGATCAAAACAGCTTTATTCTCATGCTCTGACATCTCTTCTTCTAAGCAAAAACTTTGTTGAACACAACAATGTTGAACTATTCTTTTCATTTCCAGCCAGCGTGGAAGGCTTAAATTTGGGGAGAAACTATTGTGCAAAATGATTTAAATGGCTTTTCCTCGTTGTCCATATACATAGTGAAGATGAACCATGTAGGCTGCCTTAAATGAGATGATGATGATGATGATATTGCTTCCCTTATTTTCATGTATGTTATTCTTCACTTTCATTATAGCTTGCCACAATAATCAATCGTCTGGCAGATTTTGCTAAAAAGTATTCCAACTTGCCCACTTTGGGCTTCACTCACTACCAGTAAGTAATTATTTAGATTTTTATTACTTAATAATATGACTGCTACTTTTTCTGTTTCATCTATTTTATGCATCAGTGGCTTTCAACTTCTATGGGGCATGATTAAGGACAGTAAAGTTTATGAGTACATCCCTAATTTATTGAATTTCAATAAGGGCAGGGGCTTTCAACATAAAGATTTTATCTGTTTGCAAAAATGCTGTAAATCATATTTAGTCTGATTAAAATATTTGTAACAAGAATATAACTCATCTAAACACAATAAAATCAGCCATGCTTTTATTTCCTTCACTAAATTCCAATTCAGTAATCTGTTATGAATTGCCATTTTTTCTATAACATAGTCTTTTGCTGCACATGTTCTATAATTCTTTAATTTTTTCCAATATGTTTAAATCAGTGGCATATAAAATATGCTACTGTTTAATTAGCAATTATGTAAAATACTTAATATCCCTTCCATAAGTCTTCAAATCTAGAGGTTCTTATTTAATTTAAAAAATAGCTGTTATTAAGTTAAAAGGTCATGGTTTGTTTTTACCAGATCCTATAACTAAGATAGGGACAGGGTGGCTCAGTGGGTTAGAACGCTGAGCTTGTCGATCAGAAGGTCGGCAGTTTGGTGGATTGAATCCCGAGTGCCGCGTAACAGAGTGAGTGCCTGTTACTCGTCCCAGCTTCTGCCAACCTAGCAGTTTGAAAGCACGTAAAAATGCAAGTAGGAAAATAGGGACCACTACGGTGGGAAGGTAACAGCGTTCCGTGAGCCTTTGGCTTCTAGTCATGCCGGCCACATGACCACGGAGACGTCCTCGGACAAGCGCTGGCTCTTTGGCTTTGAAACGGAAATGAGTACCGGCCCCTAGAGTTGGAAACGACTAGCACGCATGTGCGGGGGAACCTTTACCTTTATAACTAAAATGGAACTGCTCTAGGAAAAGCAAGTATAGTCATTTTGTAATAACATTAACTTTTATGCACTTGTCCTTAAATAATTGTCTTTGTGATGTTTTAGGCCTGCTCAGCTAACCACTGTAGGTAAACGTTGTTGCTTATGGATTCAAGATCTCTGCACAGACCTTCACAATCTTGAAAGAACACGAGATGACTTAAGATTCCGTGGAGTGAAAGGCACAACTGGCACCCAGGCCAGCTTTTTGCAGCTTTTTGAAGGGGATCACAGTAAAGTAAGTAAGGATGCACTGGCCTTTCACTTAAATGTGTTCTAATTAAGTATTTATATGTTAAGAATTATATACTGCCTTATAAACATTGATAAAGGCAATATATAAACCCACTTACAAGCATGGAAGAAAACATTGAAAAACAATGTCAGAAGCAGCAAAATGAATACTATCAAGATTAGTAAAAAGAAAAAGAAAAAAAGATGAGAATGTATTCCCAGAGGAGCACTGAGCCGTGGGGCTGGTTAGGCCTCTGACCCACGTTTTATTTTATTTTTTCATGTTAAATTTTAAATATTGTTGCCTCTTACATGATTTTTACATATCATTTTTATGTTTTTAATAATTTGTACACCTTCCAGAATCTCTGTGAGTGAGCTGAGCGGTTTCTAAATTTGATAAATAAAAAGTAAATAAATAAAAACTGTGGATTCATTCTGGCCACATCCCAGAACCTTACGGTCTAGGATAACGTTTTCTCGGTCTGGAAATGCTACGGTGAACCAGAAGTGCAGGCAGTAAAGGAGTTGCCTACAAGATAGTACAGGTAGTCCCCCACCTTAATTGAGCCCAAAATTTCTGTTGCTAAGATCTTTGTTAAGTCAATCACTGCAGTTGTTAAGGTTAGTAACAGGGTTGTTAAGTGAATCAGGTTTCCCCATTGAGTTTGCTTGTCAGAAGGTTGCAAAAGGAGATCACATGACTCAGGGACACTGCAACGGTCATAAATACGAGTCAGTTGACAAGCATCTGAATTTTGATCACATGGCCATGGGGATGCTGCAACGGTTGTAAATGCAAAAATCTGTCATAAATCACTTTTTTCAATGCCGTTGTAGCTTTGAACGGTCATTAAACGAACTGTTGTAAGTCAAGGACTACCTGCCACTTCATCTATAAAATATTAGAATGGTGTTAAAAGGGAAACTATCTGGGTAGCATAAACATGATCTTCTTTTCAGTCACTGTATTCTGAGGTTCCTGTCTGGTTTTTTTCCTAAGGTGGAGGAGCTGGACAGACTTGTGACTGCAATGGCGGGATTTAAGCGGTATATATATATTTTTTAAACCCCACCCTTTAATACTAAGGATATGTTTAAGCATAACTTTCTAAGGAGTATAGGAGACTTTCTTAACTGGAAACAGAGCAATGCATGGCCTACACAGATTGCTGGAGGCTTTTTGAAATTTCAGACAAAATCTTCTCTTGAAATACTAAGACCTGAATCTGGGATTTTATATATATATATATTCTATTAATTAGCCAGGACCTTTTGCTTTCTAAAAATTAGCAACCGTGCAATATGATCATGTTGTACAGCTAATAATTCCTACTAATGTTAGGCCTTGTTTTGAAGTATACCTATAAATAGTTGTTACAGCATTCTAATTTTATGTTTAGCTGCTGCCTATTGCGTTCAAATTTGAATTGTACAACCAGACATTTTTTTCTATGTCATGTCATGCTTATTCAAGGCTAATATAATTTAAAAATCAACTAACCAATGAATCTGGTATGATATTCATGCATTTTTGCATGTTCAGTCTTCCATAGGCATAGGTCTCTTTGAACTTCATATTACTTTATATTTGATTTTAGGGCTTATATCATCACAGGACAAACATATAGTCGCAAAGTAGATATTGAAGTTCTCTCTGTTCTAGCAAGTCTTGGGGCAACTGTACATAAGGTAAGAACATGTACAATTATTGTAGAGAGAAGTTCTAATGTATGGATAGCAAATGAGTAGCTTTGTGATTTTGCTGAATTACAACTCATAGCAGCACCAGCCATGGTGACCAGTAGTGAAAGACATTGGAACAAATTATGGATTAAGTAGCTCCATCTGACAATAAAATACTAAACTTTGGTAGCATGATTTTGTTTGCTTCTTTACAAGCCTCTAGAAAAGTTCATTGAGCCTTGGAGATGCACCAATTTTAGTGGACCTCCCCCATCCTCCCCAAACATGGACTAATCATTGTAGTATTAGTACATTGCAGATATCACTGTGTCATTTCATTTGCCAGGGCCCCTGAAGATGATGATAAAGCACAACCTCTGAGCTTTAAATAGTTTCAATCTTATAAGTCCAATAAATAAATAAGATACAGTTTAAGGTCATTTGCCTGACTCTTCCCTCTAAAAATGTAAATGTCCATCAGTGGAAATGGTACTCCTTTTAAGATTATTATTATTGTGAATTTATATTAATTATTATTTTCTAGATATGTACTGATATTCGCCTTCTGGCCAATCTCAAAGAAATAGAGGAACCTTTTGAGAAAGAACAAATTGGTAAGCACTGAGTAAAAATAAGATTTTGTTCTCCTTACTTTATTTAACTTGCTCAGCACTGTTTAAATTGGTCTATCTATAACATCTTTATTTAACATAATCAGAAGTTTAAAATAAATTATTACAGTACTTAGCAAGTGTTAGAAATGATTTCCTGACAATTTAATTTTATAATTTTTATGTAAAAATATTGCAGAGAAGAATACAAATATGTTCTACTGAAATTTAATGGAATTTACATTGCCATTTAATATATATCTAAACTTACTGCTTTATTGGCAAGTTGTCAAAGGAAAAATTATATCTCCCCTGAAAATCTGAAGTTTATTGATTTATAGCTTTGAAGCCATAAGTATGCACCTTTAAAGAATGCTTCTTTCATTCTTTGAACACAATGATTCCTTACATCCTTTCCGAAGAAAAAGCAAACTGTGTTCCATATTTGCACTGCAATCAGCTGAGGCTTTTAGTTTTTACAGCGTTTTACATTTTCACTGTTCTGTCTCATGATGAGCAATTATTTAAAAATGTTTTAAAGGTTCAAGTGCCATGGCTTATAAACGGAATCCCATGCGTTCAGAACGTTGTTGCAGTCTAGCTCGCCATCTTATGATTCTTGTCCTGGATCCCCTTCAAACAGCCTCTGTACAATGGTTTGAGCGAACATTGGATGACAGTGCAAACAGGTACATACTTAAGAGATGCTCTTGATGTATTTGAAAGTTATAGGAGGAAATTAATTACAAGAAAAATATGGTTGACTGTAACATGCTCTATGCCATCCAGGCCTGAAGGTAAAAGTAGCCCATCCTTCCAACTGGACTACTTTTTCTATAGCACTGACTACTTATTAATATATTATAGTAATTAATATAGCAATAGCATTTAGCATTTACCACCCCAAAGCACTTTATACCACCTTCTGAGCGGTTTACAAGTAGAAGCATTATTTGTATATTGTTCCCAACAATCTGGGTCCTCATTTTCCTGACCTCAGAAGAATGGAAGGCTGAGTCAACCTTGAGCCCAGCCAGATTCAAATTTCAGGCTATGGCTAGAGTTTGCCTGCAATATCACAGTTTAACCACTGCACAACCAGGGCTCCTAAAATATGCAGGGAGTAGGGCAAAATAGTACAGATCCTTGACTTACAACCACAATTGGTATCGGAATTGGTAGCGGAGAAACTCAAGCTGCTGCTGCTCAAATCTCAGTCTCTCTCACGTCTGGGTTTGGATAAAAAGCGTTTGAGGAGCAGCGGCTTGAGTTTCTCTCCTTCGTCCCAAAGGAAAAAAATGGAGACACAGACCAGGATTGCTCTCAAGAATTTGTGGGTGCGCTGCTTGCTTGTGTGCACCAGCCTCATTGAGAGCAATCCTACTGTACGCCTGTGCTCATTTTCACTTGGACAGAGCAGAGAAACTCAAGCTGCTGCTGCTCAAACACCTTTTATCCGAACGGAGATCTTGGGGAGATGAGGAACTCCATCTGAGTGTGAATGTAATGCTTGAAAACGCAGTGATTTGCTTCGTTCTGAACCACCCTTCCATCTGAGTGGAGGAAAGCGGAGGCACAGCAGCAGGATTGCTCTCAATAAGGCCAGCACACACAAGCAAACAGCGCACCTGGGTCTTATTGTTTGTGAGAAATTTTCCTGCTGCGCCTCCACTTTCTTCTACTCAGATGGAGCTCAGAAATCCAAGCTCCTGCTGCCACTTGAATGAGGAGAAGAGCGGTGGGTTTGTGTCTGCTGGCTGGCCAGACAAAAACTAGGTCAGGCAAGGTGGCTGGTTGGCTGGCTGGGAGGGAGATCATGGCTGCTCAGGTGGTTGCTGCCACTCCCGGCTTGGATGCGGGTGCAAGGGACCTGACTCCACAATGCCTCCCCACTCATTTGAAGGCTTCGTTCCTGCCCTCAAACTAAGTCCGGCTCAAACAGCTCAGCCGGGCCACTGACCGTATTGGTTCCTGCACCCAGCCGACTCTGATTCCATGCTTTGCATAGGTGTGTAAATGAAGCAAACACTTCTCTCCCCGCCCCCGGAGAATGGAAGCTTCCAGGGCCATGATCTCTTTTGCAAAGAATGGGTGTTTGAACTCGCGCGATATTACGGCACCCAGGAGCTTCCATTGTCAGCACGAAAAGCATTTGCAAGCTTTTCTCCTCTCCCTCAAAGAAAAGAAACCGTAGCGAGAGGAGACAGATTTTGCAAGGTAAAGGATTCCAGTGTGGCAGGAAGGGAGGAGGAAGCAGTTGTGAGGAAGAAAATAGGGTGAATACTGTACTGCAGAGCCTCTGCGGTCACTCATAAGGGCAAACGACTGCTGTGGTGCTGTAATAGTCGTAATTTCAAGAATTGCTCGTAAGTACTAGGGGACGCTAATCATGTAACTTTGAACGAGCGTTAAGTGAATTCTTGTAACTCGGGGATTACCTGTAACAAACACTGAGCTGTTGCTTTTTGTAATCCTTGTACTGTTTTTTTCTACAGGCGTGTGTGTTTACCTGAGGCTTTCCTCACTGCTGATATTATACTCAGTACCCTGCAAAATATCTCTGAAGGACTTGTAGTATACCCTAAGGTAAGAAGTAAAAGCAGCGGGACAGTGAACACTCACTTTTCCACTAAATGAAATATGTAGAATTTAATCCTCCATGCCAGATGCCATTTGTGGTGATTATAACTATAATCCAGATACAAAACAGGCCTATCCATCAAGAACCATTTCTCTTTTGGAAGACTGACTTCCAGAAGACCCTAGAATACTCCTGAAATAGCAAGATCAGTATGCTCCAGAGGAAGAACTGATATGGAAAGAATTTCCTAAAATAAAGTTGTACACCATCATCCCATTTACAGCATTGGGCTATAAGAAATCTTTAAAAACAATGTTACCAAATTCTTTTATTATGTTATTTGACAACCTTAATTAGAGATGCAGCAATTGTATTGCGTGGTAAGACTGTGAGTAATATTAGGCAGATTCCAGATAGGATTCCTTACCAAATCATCCAAACCAGGGCTTTTTTTCTCATAGAACGCTCAGAACGGTGTTCCGGCACCTTTTTTTTCCCAAAAAAAAGCTCCCTCTATTGGCTTTCAAAAGCCTATTGCAGGGATAGGCAATCTTGGCTCTTTTTTATGACTCATGGACTTCAACTCCCAGAAATCCTGATCCAGCCACGCTGAGGAGAAAGAGAGAGGTTTTCAAGCTGAGCCATGCTGACTCAGGAATTCTGGGAGTTGAAGTCCTTGAGTCATAAAAGAGCCAAGGTTGCCTACCCTGCACTAGAGGAGGATATTAAAATTATTTACAAGGTTACTTCTTTAGAAACTAAACTTTTAGAAACTAAAACAGCTAATTCAAAAAAGCCAACAGGAAAGAACCTCACATTTTTCATCTCCTTCTGTCTTTTGGAAGGTAAAATTAGATAACAAAATATATTTCCTATGTTAACATCTCTGCACTGAAATCAAAAAGGTAACAGGGAAGAAATGAGAAACATTTTTCTCAATGTAATATGTCTAATTTAGCTGATGCTAGGAAAAAAAAATAGTATCTTTTGTACATACTCTTGAAAACTATTTTGAATCTATAACCATGTATTACAACTAAACCACTTTAAATTAAACAATTCTTAAGAATGAAGTATTCTTAATTTGGACTTTACTTTTACTGTTTGGACTGTTGTGTGTTTTGAAAAATAGATTATTTAGAATCTAGTTATGTTGCACTTCAGTCTTTAATTAATTAACCTAGTATATACATAACAATATATGATGTTTTCCATGGTGAGCTTAACATCAATAACAACATTTATTAAAAAGGCTAAAATAATTTCTGGTGGTATTATCTGTACATTAAAATTTTGTTTAGTCACAATCTTTCATTTTTCACATTCTGGAAAAGCAGTGGTCATGTATCCTAGCAAAAGATGTTACATATGTGCATAAGTAGCATATGCCTTTTTAAAAATATCAAACGTGCAAAGAAACAAAAATAAGTCCAAAATATCTGTATTACATCCAGAAATGCCAATTTTGCAACCAATATTTTTCATCCATAATTATGGCACTCTAAGGATACCTGCATACATGCAAATGCTTCTCTGGGATCAGTAACACAGCAGGGATTGCTTTTTCCTTCCAGTAACAGATTGCTGGGAAATACCAAACATGGCCTTGAGAATACCAATGTTTGTAACAAATTTTTCTGGATGTGGTTGGAAAGAGGCCTAGAAATGCCAGCACAAATACATCACACTTGCTGAACGTGCACACGCAACTAATTACAATCTTCAATTATATGTGATATATCTAAAATGAAATGGGGTGTCTCAACTGCAACTTGCAAACCATTCCGTTTTGTGGCAAAACAATCCAGGACAAGCTGATCAGCAGAGCTTAGAGAGGACTCATTAACACAATTTTTGGGAAGGAAAGAAACAGAAGGACAGTTTAACATCTCCCAGTTGATGTTATGTTATGTAATATGATCTGGGAGTTGAAGTCCACGAGTCATAAGAGAGCCAAGGGTGCCTACGCCTGGCCTATTGGCTTTTGAAAGCCAATAGGAATTGCTGCTGAGCACGCCAAAAGACCCGACCGGCAAACGTTGCACAGGCAAGTTGTCTGCAGCGAAGGCAGGAACTTTGCACCTCTCCCTACTGCCCAACTATACCATCTCAAATAGGATGGCAATAAACAATTTAGGCTTTTCAACCTTTTCAGAATTGTACCACTTTTAGGACATGACAATATTCAAGCACCACCAGTGCTTAACAAGGTATCAAAAACTTGATGACTAAAAAAAGGGGGGGAGGGTATTTTGGGTTTCATTGGTTAGATTCATTTATTGTTATAGAAATGGCTAGTTTATTATAGAAAAGCAAAAAGTTGAGGTTCAATGTTAATGCTTCCTTCTACTCCTGTAACAGAGGAAGTCAGAAGTCAGTGCCTTTTCTTTTTCCCTTCTCCCCCTCACTTTTCCCTTTCTCTCACCCTTCGCTCACAAAAGCCCCCCCCACTCACTCACACTTTGCTCACAAAAGCCTCCAGTTGCTCTCACTCACTCCTACATCTCTTTCAAAGGCACCTCGTTCAGTCTCTCCCCCACTCACTCCGTCTCTTTCAAAGGCCTCTTGCTCGCTCACTTACTGCCTCGTCGCTTCCAAACGCCATTTGCTCGTTCACTCACTCATTTACTGCCGTCGCTTCCAAACGCCATTTGCTCGTTCACACACTCACTCACTGCCTCAGTGCTTCCAAACACCATTTGCTCGTTCACTCACTCACTTACTGCCCCATCGGTTCCAAACACTTCCAAACGCCACTTGCTCGCTCACTCACTTACTGCATTTGGAAGCAACGGGACAGTAAGTGAATGAGTGCCGATGCTGGAGGCCATCACCTGTTTGGCGCCGGAGACCGCTGCCACAAGGAACACAGCTCTGGATCGGGGTTTGGAGCAGCTCCAGGTGGGGGCTCAGCATGGGCCGCGACGTGGCAACTGTGGGGAGGAGAATCCCCATGGCAGCTGTGGGGAGGGGAATCCCCGCGGCATGTGGCTCTGAGCCGCAGGGGCGGGGGTGCAAAGGATAGGCGGCGATGCCGTAGCAAGACACCGGCATTGCTCCCAGTGACAGCACCTCTGAGTTCCAGCACCTTTTTAGAAAAAAAGTACTGATCCAAACAATGACATTTACTAAATTGACTTTTTATTTAAATGTGTAAAATAATAAATACAAGTATATGATTTCAGGTATTTTAAAAGGTCATAGAATTCAGTTGAAGTATGAAACTATCTCGCTGAGACAAAAATAACAACTGAAGCAGTTTCTGAGTTATTAATTTCTGCATTTATCATGTACATTTCAAATAGAGGGAAAGCTGGCTTGTTGCATAGAAACAACCTGTTATTTTTTGCTTTGAAGAAACTATCTGCACCTATTCTGTGGTTAATTTTCTAAGCTTGTATTGAGGAACATGTTATCTAGAAATATAATCATTATCTAATATTCTGCAGTTGAGTGGCATGGTGGCCTAGACGTGAAGGCGCTCACCTCCCACTCAGAAAGTTGAGAATTCAATCCTAGGCAGTGGCAGATTTTTCTCTATCAGGGCGCAAAGAGAAAATATCTGTTGTGAACTCCGCATAGGTGTCAGGAAGGGCATTTGGCTAGTAAATACTCAGCTCCACTCAGTCGCCCCGACTCCACCCCAAAACAAAGGGATTAAAGGGTCATAAAAAGGGAAAAAAGATCCAAGACTCTGCAGTTTCCTTCCTACCCACTGAGATCCTCTGCATAAAAAAAAAGAATGTGTTTTATCATAGGGCTATGTTCCATCTGCTGAATAAGTAAATAATTAAGAATAAGAAAACCATATTAACAATCCAGTATATAAAGATTTACATCATATTTTTTAGGTAATTGCAAGGCATATAGAACAAGAGTTGCCTTTCATGTCCACAGAAAATATCATCATGGCTATGGTGAAAGCTGGGGGAAATCGCCAGGTGAGTAAATTATATGTGCTTAGTTATTAGCTCCTAAGAAACAGACATACAAGAAACAGAGAAGTTATAAAAAGTTTATGGAAATCAGCTCTTAAATTACTATACTTGGTTCAACCTATTTGATACCAGTAGATCAAATTATTCTTCACCCTTGTTAATATAAATAACCACACTATTTCTTCATTTTTCTTCTCTATCAGTTCAAAACATCTATGTGTATTGCACATAGCAAAAGATAAATTATCCTAAAAATACTTGTTTTTTTCAGAGTTTGGTCGATAGGTAAGTTCATTTTGTAATCCCTAAAGATAGATAGCAGTCTGATGCCAGGAGCACATAATTCTGACTTTCAATCTCCATTTGGAATGAGCTGCAGAATTATTTTGTTTCTTCTCTATCCTGTTTTTTTCTAATATTTGCCTACTGATATGGTCTGGAAAAAACCTTGCACACTGTAAGTTTTTGACTGGTTTTTAACTTAAATTCTTCTAAAAAAAACAATAAAGAGTTTTAGAAGTATTTTTACTGTCTCATTGCACATTGTAAATTAAAAAGAAAAATATATTAAATCTGATAACCATTTGGGATATCACTGGAGAGAGAATATAGCAATAGCCTTCTCATACTGCTCAAATCCTGTTTGTAAGATGAGCTACCTAGGATGAGCTTCCTAAACTCTGTATTAATAATGGGATGTAGCATTTTCCTAGCTTAGGACTAACACTTTGTCCATTTTTTACCTTTTAGGAATGTCACGAGAAGATAAGGGTTCTGTCCCAGCAGGCAGCTGCTGTTGTGAAGCAAGAAGGAGGTGATAATGACCTCATTGCACGAATTCATGCTGATCCTTATTTTAGCCCTATCCATGGGCAATTGGAAACTCTCTTGCAGCCCACATCCTTCACTGGTCGTGCTTCCCAACAGGTAGGGAAAAACAGAAAAAGCTAGTGTCCTTACTAGATTGCTCTTAATTTTAGCTTTCCTAAAGAAAGCTTTTTTTTTAATCCACGACTGTTATGTCCCAATTCAGATTTACTCTTACTCTTATTAAAATTGATATGCTAATCTGTTTTTTTAGACTAGCCAAATCTTTTTTAGCCAAATCTCCTCCTCTTAAGTTCTTGGGTAATCTATTGCTATTTCATTTTATCCTAATGTATTTTGGACTTTTTATTCTAAATTACTTATTCTACCTTGCTATACTGGCTTAATACAGATTGATAGACCAAAAACAGCCTACTGTATACTTTCTATATAAAGTCTTATTTAATAACAATGAGCAATATTGTTGTTACTTTTTTATTTATACAATTTTATATATTGAAATCATTTCTCACTTTTCAACAAAAATAGCAGTTAAGGGACTAAGAATAAAAAAGAATGAAAGCTGAAAAACTTACTTTCAAAAACAATTAAACTGTAATTAGAACTCATCAGTAAAGTGGAAACAGACACTGGTCCAACCAGTTAAAATCCAAATCAGCAGCCAAAGCAGTTTATCATAGTATAACTGTGTGAATAAAATTGTCTTTGTCTAATGATAGAAAAACAATACAAGTTAATTTTCCAAATTTTAAAGCAGCTCCAAAGTAGTTGCAATTTGTACTTCCCCATATATGTCTCCAATGATACCCAAATTCAAGAGAAGGATCTTTTACAAATATCTTAAATCTTAAGATATCTTTGTATCTTTCAAAAAGCTTGCTTCCAAGTATTGTTGAAATTTAGTTCTATAGAGGTTTATTTTAGAACCAGGAGTTTGAATTGTATCTGTATAAATAAGCCAGCAGTCAGTGAAACTGCTCTATCGGAGTTGCTCAGCTGTTCTATGACTGCAAAATTCTGGACCACCTGAACTTCCAGGACTCTTTAAAACATGCTCCTATAGAATATATAAGACAAAGTAAAATGTCAGGGTGGTCACTTCTAGATAGTTTTCATATGGTGATAAAAACATGGCAAATTGTAAAAGGTTATATATTCATTGGATCTCAAACTAGATCTTGTTTCTTCACAACAGGTGGCAAGGTTCCTGAATGAAGAAGTCAAACCAGCACTGATCCCTTATCAGAGCAAAATGGATGTGAAAATAGAACTGTCTCTTTGAATCAGTAGTTTATGGGTGGCTTGTGCAGAAAGAGTAATAAAATACTTTTAAGAATTAAATCAGTTTAACGTGAACTATTTGATGGTTCTGCTGTAGGGCTGAAAATTATTGTGTTGCAGACTTCTGAAGACATATGAAGATGAATTAATGCTAACATTGTAATTACAAACTTTCAGATGTTTACAAACTTGTCAGGCCAAAATAACACAGCTAGTTTTGCATTTGCAAGTCTCAAGCAAAGTAAGAAGTCTGTCAAGTGTTTCTTGATACATAATCTATTCAGTTTGTCAGCCACAAGATGAGAATGGCTGACGTAAACAATAAGACAGTTCCAGCAAGGAAACAGTTAAAATTACAATTCTTGATCTTTGGAAAAGCATAGATTCAACTCTCCAATTTCTTCTACGTGCTGGTGGAGAAGCTTCTGTCTTTTGTAGAAGGCTAATGATTGATCAGCACACTTTAGGAAGACTTTGCATCTTCTTGTAACAGAACCCTACAAATTTTTCAACATATGTTCAGAGCTGTGTAAAAACTATGGTAGCCTGGAACTTAGCATTTCCACCTCAGCTGCCATATAGTTATCTGTGTGCAAATACACACTTCTGCTTTTTAAAATGAGCCCGAATGACTGAATGTATACTTCACTCTTTGTTACATTTTAGGTGATAAACTCAGTTCAGGAGATTTATTTCTTTATAATATTTTATTAATTTTCCAATTTTACATTTAAGTATTTAAAAAGCAATGTGGTGGCTGGGTTAACCAACAGTTTGATAACAAAATCTTTAGTACAAATCTCAAGTTACAACATCAAATATTTCCTCTTTTTTCCCTTAACATTTATTGTCTCATATTTAAGCTAATATAGTTCTTATTATAGCAACTCAGTAAAAACATCATTATTACATTTATCAATAAATTTTAGCCTATACATATCTTATTTTTACATTCAATCTTCATAAACAATCCATATCCTGTTATTAATTTTTTCCCATTTTACTTTCCCATCAATATTCCAATTTAACCTTTAATATTTATAAATTTCAGGCTTTAGGTAACCAAGATTTCCTTATCTCAATTCATAACAAAATCTAATATCCAAAATACACATTTTATCTATTTGAATATAATCTTGTTCTACTTCCTAAAAGTTATCTATTTCCCACCATATTAAACAATCTACTTAATAATACAAATCAAATAAATAAATAAATAAATAAATCAAAACCATTATATATATTACCTGGGTTAATCAATAAATCAAACATATTCATAATAATTTTTTTCTTTTAGGTCTAATTTTTAAATATTAAACAGATAAAATCCTTATTTTCAACTAATTTACAAATATTTTAAATCTAATGACCAGAATTCCCCTTATCTCAACTTCTCCATCTAACCCTCTAATTAATAATATGAAATCCCCTCTAATAAATAAAACCCCCAATTTTCTTCAGCCTTATTCTGGCTTTCTTCCTTTGCCAACTAGGCTTCCATATCAATGCCTTTAGATAGTCAAATAGATCTCCCTCTATTATATATGTTACCGTATTTTCCGGCGTATAAGACGACTTTTTAACCCCTGAAAATCTTCTCAAAAGTTGGGGGGTCGTCTTATACGCTGGGTCGTCTTATACGCCGGAAAAAAAACAAATCAGTCGAGTATCCCCGTTCTTGCAAAGCCGGGCCGCCCCGCGGAACTGAGCTAACTCCGGCGCGGCTCCGGGACACGGCTGGGCAGGAGCGTCGGGCGGCTCTCCCCACGCGAAGGCGGTGCTGCCAGTTGGATCTTGGCCCGAGGGGAGGGCCTCGCGCCCGCCGGACTCACCTGTCACCAGCACCGCTCTCCCCCCCGCGGGGATGCGTTTCCACCGGGCGGTGCTGTCAGAGAGGAGCCAGCCTGGTGGCCGGGATCGGAGCTGCGCGCCGGACTAAGAGGCCGTTTCGTGAGGTAAGAGGGCGGCGGGAGGGGGGAAGGAGGAGGAGTCCCCAGAAGTGGCAGCTCTTCCCGCCGCCCGTGGAGCGAGGTCGGTGTCCTCATCAGCCACCTTTGCCTTGGCCAGAGGGATGCAGGGTGGGCACTTTAAGAGGCAGGCAGGCGCGGCGTCCCAGGCGGGGCGTGGGCGCGGCAGTCGCTCTCCCGGTTTGGCAAGTTTCCCGGCGGGTGACCGAAGAGCAGCCTCTGCTGGCGCTTACTCCAATGCACTGCAACTAGGAGTGAGAGCCGCCAAGGACGGGAGAAGCAGAGCCAGCAGGCAGCAGGCAGCCGCCGTGAGCGCGGCGCTGAGGGGCAGCGGCAAAACGGCCAGAAGCCCCATGCGCAGCAGCAGCTGCCGGCTCAGCAACAGGTCTGAGCGCAGGAGCCGCACCGCCAGGCTGCCCAGGAAAAGCAGCCACAAACCCGAAGGTAACAGGTTGCGCGCACAGTGGCCGCGCAGATCGCTCTGCCAACGTGCCGGTGCTCGCTCGTGTGTCTACGCACGCCCTTGCTGTTGCAGTCGGTTCTTCTCGGGATGCACGTCCTTCGAGGGTGGCTTGCAATCAGCGCACCGTCGAGCCCATCCTATTTCTCCCCCGCCACGGCGCTATATCTTTGCAAGCACGCGTCTTCAGCCGCGCCAACACGAATTTGCGCCCAGGAAAAGCAGCCACACCGAGAGGCTGCACGCCCAGTCCAGCTCCATGAGGGGCAGGGCGGGAAGCCGGCCGGGAAGAGGGACCGGGAGCCCGGGCCGAGCACGCCTCGGCCGACAGTGAGGGAAGCGCACGAGTTCTAAAAAAGAGGCTGCAGGCGGAGCTGCCCTGCCCTGCGCCCAATGGGAGAAGTTCAAGGCCTGGGGGGGGAAGCAGAAGGGGCACCGGCCGTGGCGGGGTGGCAGCTGCCCTCCGGCGCTGCATGCCGCCTGGGAAACGCTGCGCCTCGGGGGCTGGCAGAAGCGCGGGAGCAGCGGGAGGGCCAGCGGGGCCAGTCGGGCCTTCGCCTCCTCTGCGACGGGCAGGGCATATAAGTATTTTCCGGCGTATAAGACAAAACCTTCAAAATCTTCTTAAAAGTAGGGGGTCGTCTTATACGCCGGAAAATACGGTATTTGAAATAAAGGAGACCATTTAATTGCCATTTTTTGGAAGAACTACTAGCCCATTTGTATTCATTAAGTTGTCTCCCTATTATTCCAATTCCCCATGATTGTCCTGATATGTTCCATTCAATCTGTTCTTCTTTCCCAAATTTCTTCTGATTTATATAGAAAGTTTTTTTCCATTTTCAGTGTTGTCAACTCCACTTCTTCTGTTATCTTCTGCATTGTTAGTTCTTTGGTTGTAGTCAGAGTTTGGGTTTGTGTATCTAAGCTGGCATCCTGATGTTTTATGTTAGGTCTTATTTTATCACAAGCTGAAAGAATGGTTTTATGTATTGCTTTCAACATGGAAAGGATCTTTTCCTGGTCTTCATCCATCTCTTTCATGTGTTTATAAATAGTTTTTATAGTAGAAATCATTTGTCAAACAAGATTTTATAGTCCAAGTTATTTCATCATCTTATATAGTAACCAATATTCCTCAAATAAAGAGATAGGAAGGCAATTCCCTACATAAAACTCTGAAAGTCAGTACAGGTTTACATTCACAGTTCAAGTAGGCCAGTTATGCTGCCCAGCTGTTCTCTTATAGCTGAGTTTCTCACAGGTGGTGCCAGGGCAGAAGAGTCTTATAAGGTCTGAGCTTCGAGCAAAGTCTCTTTTAGGAAATAACAAGTGGTAGTAGCAACCCTCGCCACAAGATGTCACCGATGCCATGTAAGGTTTTTTAAGTCCAAAATTTTTATAATCCTTTTTCCAATTTTATTTCCTTTTTGTAGATAAAAGGAGGTCTCCAATAAAAATAGGAAAATTTTTGGTCCCCAAGTTTCAGGAACATACAAATCCAATTAAAGTTGTTCTTTTATAGTGCTTTAATTTCCCTGGGTAGTCAGTTGCCACTATTCTTAGAGGGTGGGATAGAAATTCCTTCCCTCTTTCCTCACGGGGAAAGATACTTCAGGCAGCTTTTACAGGAAAATAAAGTACTTAGGGTAAAGAGAAGATCAGATCTCACCCAGTTTCATTCGCGTTGCCTTCTAAGTGCATGGTGGTAAGTTTCACTTCGGCTGTTTGCAGCCTAGTGATGGGCCATATTACAATGGCCGGTCTTTCCTCCGCCTGTTTGGAGGGCTGCCACCCTCCAGCGATCAAGCGGGGGTCCCCTCCTTGTTCATTGCCCCTACAGGCAACTTTCGACCCTTTCCAGAGTACCACAGCAGAGAGAAAATGAATGCGGAAGATGGAGCTCACCTTCCAGCATCTGCGGTGGCCGCGATGGGAAACCAGAATAGGAGATTTGATCTCTCCTGAAAAACATTGAATGTGAAGGATGGTAAATAGTACACTGGAGGCTGGTGACAGGGTGAATGCAGATGAAATCACAAAGCAAATATATAAAGGAAAAGCAAATACAGGAAAAGGAAGAGTAAAAAAGTAATGGCTAGAGATCTTAAAATAGATTTAAAGAATAAAGTGAATTAAATAGTAAATGGATGGAAGCAAAAATGGTTTGCAAGGACAGGTAGGCAAAGGAAAATTGTACTGAATGATGTTAATATCACCTAGTTTTAGCTATGTTATCATCTATTTATCTATCTATCATCTAGTTATTTACTTTTTTCTGTGCCCTGTAATGTTTTTCATGCAGAAAGACATATTGTCTATGTATGTCTATGTATCAAATGATTCAACAGTGGCAGAAGCCTGCTCCAGGTTCTAGAGATGTACAAATAGAATTTCAGAATCGAGCTGGAAGGGACCTTGGAGGTCTTCTACTCCAGCCCCCTGCTCAAGCTGGAGATTCTATACCATTTCAGACAAGTGACTATCCAGTCTCTTCTTAAAAACCTCCAGTGATGAAGCACCCACAACATCTGAAGGCAAGCTCTTATACAGGTTAATTGTCTTTGCTGTTAGGAAGTTTCTCCTTAATTCCAGGTTGGTTCTCTCCTTGATTAATTTCCATCTGTTGTTTCTTATCCTGCCTTCAGGTGCTTTGAAGAATAGGTTGACTCCTTCCTCTTTGAGGCAGCCTCTCAAATACGAGAATACTGCTGTCATGTTCCACCTAGTCCTTCTCTCTAGACTAGCCAAACCCAAATCCTGCAACTGTTCTTCATGTTTTAAGTCTCCAGGTCTTTTAATCATCTTGGTTGCTCTTCTACTTTTTCCAAAGTCTCAACATCTTTTTTATAATGTGACCAAAACTGGATGCAGTATTCCAGGTGTGGTCTTACTAAAACCTTATAAAGGGGTACTAATACTTCATGTGATTTTAATTGTATGCCTTTTTATACAACCAAGGATTGTATTTTTTGGCTGCTGCTGCACGCTACTGGCTCATGTTTAAGTGATCATCCACTAGGATTCCAAGCACCCTCTCAGAGTTATTGTTTTTGAGCCAGGCCAGGTTTCGCCCAATCTGCACTTATACCTTTGGTTTTTCCTGCCCAGGTGTAAAACCTTGCTTTTCTCCACATTAAATTTCATTTTGCAGGATAGGGCCCATTGTTCAAGTCTATCAAGATCATTCAAAATAAGAAACAACAACATAACATACAAGAGCTGGGAAAACGTGTGAAGTCTTAAACTTGCCTTTAATAGGATGTTTAGAAGGCGAGATAATAAAGTTGAAAGTGAAATCGGATTAAATCCATTTAGGATTTTAATGGGAATCACACAAAACACTGAAATCTATTGTCATTTATTTCCCATTTTCAATGCAGGAATATCGGATTTTTTCCAGGCTATCGTAAAGGAGTATTAACAGTGGGCTATTTGTGCCAGGTTGTCTTAAACGCTGCCAGATTTAGAGTGCGTTGTCGGGAGCTCTAAAATTATAATCTCCGCAGCCCGTTTCCTCCCTAAATCGCAGGATAGTAGTACTCTTGAGATCTATTAGAATCGACCTTCCATAATTCCCAACACACACACTACCACTTCTATGAATGGAAATCAGGGCACCGGATTGGACAAGATTTTGATGAGCGTCGACCACTTTAACCTCCGACAGAAAAGGGGAAATGACGTCAAGAGAAATTTCGAAACGCTCTCCTCAAGCGAAGTTGCTAGCGCTAGCGCAGCGTTTTCCAACCTTAGGAACTTGAAGATACGTGGACTTCAACTCCCAGAATTCCCCAGCCAGCGGGAGTTGAAGTCCACGCATCTTCAAGTTCCTAAGGTTGGAAAACGCTGCGCTAGCGCCTAACCTACACTTCCCGTCATGCTCTGTGCTGGCCGCTCCTTCCGCCAGCCTCAGATCCCGCGCATGCGTGATGATTTAGGTAGTGCTGACGAGCCTGACGGGGCGGGGGCTGCTGGTGGGCTGCGAAGTCCGCCCGGGCGTCCCAGGTAAGGGTCCGCTGGGAGCGGGGAGGGCGGGCGCGTGGGATGTTCTTTAGCGAGTAGCAGCGCCGTTCAGCAGCGGCACGGAGCGAGGCTCGGAGGTAGTTGAGAGCCCGGGAAATGGAGCCCGTGGAGAGAGACCTACGGAGCAGGTTGGTGGGCAGCATAACCGAGGGCCAGGTCTCCGTTCTTGTGGCAGATTGAGGAGGGAAAGTGGAAGAGTAAACCGAAGAATTGGCCAACCAGATCGTTGAGAAAAAAAAAAACTATGGGTAATCTACGGCAGCGTTTCCCAACCTTAGGAACTTGAAGATGCGTGGACTTCAACTCCCAGAATTCCCCAGCCAGCATAGCTGGCTGGGGAATTCTGGGAGTTGAAGTCCACGCATCTTCAAGTTCCTAAGGTTGGGAAACGCTGATCTACGGTAGACAGGTTTGGCAAAGCAAATATGGGTTGGGAAGTCGTCGGGCTGATCCAAGATTTCATGAATGACCTGATACATCCATTCCTCTCTCCATCAGCGTTCAGATCTGCTGGAAACTGGAAGGAAGCAGCGTATTACAAAGGGTCGGGACACTGCTGTAGGGAGAGATGCTGTTCCCTGAAGCAAAACTAACAGGAAGCATCTGCTTTTGCTTACAGACCATCATAGGAAAAACCTGCTGTCATTTTCACCTTGTTGTTGTTGTTAGTTGCGAAGTCGTGTCCGACCCATCGCGACCCCATGGACAACGTTCCTCCAGGCTTTCCTGTCCTCTACCATCTTCTGGAGTCCATTTAAGCTCACGCCTACTGCTTCAGTGACTCCATCCAGCCACCTCCTTCTCTGTCGTCCCCTTCTTCTCTTGCCCTCGATCTTTCCCAGCATTAGGCTCTTCTCCAGTGAGTCCTTCCTTCTCATTAGGTGGCCACAGTAATTGAGTTTCAACTTCAGGATCTGGCCTTCTAAAGAGCAGTCAGGGTTGATCTCCTCTAGGACTGACCGCTTTGATCGCCTTGCAGTCCAAGGGACTCGCAGGAGTCTTCTCCAGCACCAGAGTTCACCTACCTTATAGATAATAGAATAGAGAGCTGGAAGCGACCTTGCAGATCTTCTGGTCCAACTCCCCAACCCCCCTGCTCAAGCATTTCAGATACATGGTTGTCCAATCTCTTCTTTAAAATCTGTTAAGGAGCACCCACAACTTTTGAAGGCAAGCTGTTCCACTGGTTAATTTTTCTAAGTTTCTTATTTCTAGGTTGTTTCTGTCCTTGATTAGTTCCCATCCTTTGCTTCCTGATTTGCCTTCAGGTGCTTTGGAGAATAGTTTGATCCCCTTTTCTTTGTGGCGGCCCCTTAGATATTGGAACTACTATCATATCACCCTTACTTTTTCTTTTCATTAAATTAGACATACCCAATTCCTCCAACCATTGTTTATATTTTTTATTTTTTATTTTAATTCCATTTATATCCCGCCCTTCTCCGAAGACTCAGGGCGGCTTACAAGCTTAGCAGTAGCCTTCATTCTATGTATATGCCTGCTTATTAGGGCTTTCACACACACCCCAAGCGGCATTATTACAAAGTCAGCTTAATTGCCCCCAACAATCTGGGTCCTCATTTTACCTACCTCGGAAGGATGGAAGGCTGAGTCAACCTTGAGCCTGGTGGGATGCGAACCTGCACTAATTGCAGGCAGCTGGTTTGTTTAGCCTCTGGTTCACTAACCATGTTTGTTGCTCCATTCTGCATTCTTTTTATAGTCTCAACATCTTCTTTATATTGTGACGGCCAAAACTGGATGCAGTATTCCAAGTGTGATCTTACCAAGGCATTATAAAGTGGTTTAACACTTCACATGATCTTGATTCTACCCCTCTGTTAATGCAGTTTAAGACTGTGTTGGATTTTTATTTTAAACAGAATTAGAAACAGCTAAGTCTTTTACTTTTAAGGTTTGTGCGTCTGGTAATGCCTTATTCAATCCAATAAATTATTAGAAAGTTGTAAGCAGTTCTTCATTACTTGTTCTGGTTCTGGATGTTAAGCTAAACATAGGGGAGACAAAGTGAGGTAACCATTTTCTCTTTATAACCAATGAAATGTTGGTTATGCTATCCAATGGTAATTACATTTTCTCCCAACAGCCATAATTTGATCAAATTAACTGTTAGCTACATTAACTTCTTAGCACTTCTGAATGTTTTCTGATCTCAATACTGCTGTTTTGTACGTATTGTACATAGAAATGGGTTAGTCAGGTGTGCACCTTTCTGTTGCCAGTTTTCTACTCTTGCTCTCTGCAAAATGCAAATTTGCATTACATTATTTATTATTACATTTATATCCCGCCCTTCTCCAAAGACTCAGGGACATTAGGGATTAGGTGATATTGTCTAAGAAAAGTTCCTATGAAAACAAATTATTGACTTTTTGAGGACAGTGATAAGGGAGTAATAGTTGCAAAATTCCCCCCTCCCCCATAATGTAGAACCAATATTATTGTGCAGACAATTTTAATTCATGTTATGATGTTACTCTCAAATGCAGTATTCTCTGCAGGGTTGTTTCCCTCTCCTTATTGCTTGAGGTTTGAGATTCAAAATTTGCCAGAACTATACCTATTTAGTAGGAATCCCAATTTTATTTCTTTTTTAAAAAATCAAAGCTATTATTTCACCCAGGATACATTCTCGTAAAATAATCTGTTTATTGCAGAGAAAAACTGAGAAAAGGCAAAGTAGCACCAAATTACAATATGTTAGCATATTGGTTTCTCTTTAATCAATTAAGAATCTATGTTTACATTTTTTTTTTACTTTTTATTCCATTTAGTGACTCATATATCTCACTGCAGTTTTCTGACTCACTTGTTTAAAACATTCAGTGCTGGTTGCATACAGATAGTCCTCAACTTACAACCATTTGTTTAATGACTGCCAAAGTTAAAATGACCCTGAAAAAAGTGACTTATGACTGTTTTTCCCACTTACGACTGTTGCACATCACCATAGTCATGTGACCAAAATTCAGATGCTTGGCAACTGATTCATGTTTATGACAGTTGCAGTGTCCTGGATGTCACGTGATCACTTCTGACAAGCAAAGTCAATGGGGAAGTCAGATTCACTTAACCATGTTAGTAACTTAACAACTGCAATGATTCACTTTAACAGCTCTGGCAAGAAAGATCAGAAAACAGGGCACAACTCATTTAACAACTGTCTCACTAAGCAACACAAAGGTTGGGTTCAATTGTGGTAAGTTAAGGACTACCTGTACTGTTGGATTTTAGTTTTGGTAATTTGCTGTTTCCCTCCCACCCTCCTTTGCTTTCTTTCTCTTTCGCATTTTCAACTTTTGCTTCCTAAAAGGCCATCTGTTTTTTCATTTTGAAGTTATTGGTGACTTTTCATTTTTGTTTTTAAAGTTATATTTTGATGTGTTACTGATATGGAAAAATATAGATTAGGGAAAGCATCCAGAGAAAATCTTTTTGAATAACATGAAAATATTTGTGTGGCCTAAGTATCAAACCTTCAAAACACTCTGAATTCAGCCATATTTCTTGGTTTTTCGGTGGCCACAGAGATTTATTGAGATTTTACCGGGAGCAAAATTACCCCAACCAAAAATGTATTCAATGAAAGAGCTGAGATTATACATTGATAAAACCTTAGCAGGGATTTATCCAACCAGCAAAATCCCGAGTAGTAGCCCCAGTACTGTTTAAAGAGAAAAAAGATGGGTCGATGAGGCTCTGCGTAGATTATAAAGGGTTAAATTGTGTGAGTGTGGAAAACACGTACCCTCTCCCCTTGATGAGGGATATGTTGGCCCATTTAGCGAAAGGAAAAGTTTTTACAAAATTGGACCTAAGAGAGGCCTATTACCTAGTAAGAATCAAGGAAGGAGATGAGTGGAAAACTGCTTTTAACAGCCCCTGAGGAAGCTTCCAATTCAATGTCATGCCTTTTGGTCTGCAGGGGGCTCCTGTGGTATTCATGCAATTGATAAATCAAGTATTGCATAGTCACCTATATAAGGGGTTTTTAGTTTACCTTGACAACATCCTCATCTATACCGAGACCATGGCAGAGCATGTTAAATTAGTACTCGAAGTGCTAAAAAAAGCTGTTAAATGCCAAACTTTACGCAAAACTTTCAAAATGTGAGTTCCATCAAATGCACCTGAATTACTTAGGATATAGGATTTCCAGTGAAGGTGTTGAAATGGACCCAGCTAAAGTGAAAGCAGTACTGGAGTGGCAACCCCCATGAACCCGAAAGCAGCTCCAGAGCTTTTTGGGGTTTGGTAACTTCTATCGGCAATTCATCCCCTCCTCTGCTGAAATTGCCTTGCTACTGACCAAGCTGTTAAAGACAGGAAAAATGGGTGGGAAGCCGCAACTCTGCCAACCACTCCCATGGTCCATTGAATGCCAATCTGCTTTTGAAAATTTAAAAAGACTGTTTGCAGCAGAACCCATTCTCAAACACCCTGATCCTGAGAAACAATTTACCATTCAAGCTGACGCCAGCAATGTAGCTGTGGGGGCTGTTCTTTTGCGAAGGAATGACAGTGAAAATTTACATTCCTGCACTTACACCTCCAAAAAGTTAACAGACACTGAACGAAGGTGGGTAGTCTGGGAGAAAGAGGCTTTCGCTGTGGCGTCATTTTCTTGAAGTGAGCGACTTGCTCTTTGAAGTATGAACTGGTCACAAAAATCTAGAGGCACTAACAACCCCTCGCAAACTATCCCCTAATTAAGTCCGATGGACACAGTATTTTAACCGTTTCAACTTTACATTAAAGTACATCCTGGGAGGAAAATGGTAGTAAGGAATCACTTTCTGCTCTGGTAGCACAATCTTGATAAAAAGTTGCGGTTGCAGTTCTATATTTACATTCTCATCCCAAAAAGGATTTCTATGCCCACTTAATAGAAATAGCAAGTACTTATAAATTGCAATTTAAGTAGCATTACTAGAAAGCAAGTTTTGGCTCTGTTGCTCCCTTAATTTTTAATACCTAATAAAATTTATTTCACACACTGTGATTTTTTTATGCTCTTCTTCCATTTTTGAATAATAATATATTTGACCTCTGTTTTTTAAGTAACTTCTTTGCTGTTCAGGTTTTTTAATGTAAGCTTCCTGGAATCTATTCGATTAGGCAGGACATAAGTGATTGAAAGAACTTCAAAATTTGTATATGCTTATACTTTTATTAATGATCAAACAAGGTTTACAATTCTAATTTTACTATATATTTTGTTTAACCTAATATTATGTTGCAGAAATAAAAATGTTTTAAAGAAATAAATTACTATGTTAATCTACCTCTCCTTATAATTTTTTAAAACTTCTGTTCAATTATGTCTGATTCTCGTAGACTGCCTGGAAAAGTCCCTGCAATTTTCATGATAAGGTTTTTCAGAAGTGATGTGACTTTGCCTTCTTTTCAGGGCTGAGAGAAAGTGACTAGCAGTAGTCACCCAACTGGCCTTGTGCTTGAGGTGGGACTAAAACTCACAGTTTCTGGATTTCTAGCTTGATGCTTTAATTACTATACCTAATTAGCTCCAATTATTTTTTAAAATGCATTAATTTGACTATAACTACAACTTCTTGGGCTATCGAGAGATAGGGCGGCATATAAGTCCCAAAAATAAATAAATAAATAAATAAATAAATAAATAATCAGGATATAAGTTCAACACTTGCCAGATAAAAATAGTATTTAGTAGCATATGGACAAAGTATGTGTTGGAGTTAGAAATTTAATATAATTTTAGTAGAGCCTCTAAAAGTTAAATGGGAGTTATGATTGTTTGGTTCTAGGAATTAATTTGCTATTTCAATATTATGTCTGTATTTTGCAACAGAGTAATGACTTTCTGCAGAGTCTAAGAACCCTCACTGACTATATTCCTCCATAAAAATGTCAGGTAAGCCTTTTATGAACATTGAGTATTTGTGATTTAAATCAAACCATTGAGACTATTATCAAAAGTTTTACATTTTAGCACTGCCTTTTTTTTATTGAAAAGTTTTATCATACATTTTATCTTTAACAATCCCCCCTAACCCTCCCCTATCCCTCCCTCCCTACCCCTCCCCCCCTCCCCCCCCCGACTTCCCAGAGCTAAGTACAAGGTATAAAGAACAAAAAAAAACAATCGTAAACATTCATATGCTAACAACCATAAACTCTGAAATCCATCTCTCTCTAGCTCATATAGGGTAATTACAAACACTATTAATATAAGATATATAAAAAAAGGAAAAAAGAAAAAAAGAGGAGAAAAAAAAGGAAGACTTATTCAAATGCTACATGAAACTTCTTAGTCCCATATTTGTTCTGGATATACTCAATCCATTTTTTCCACTCCATAACATAACGTTCTTGCGAGTGATCTTTCAAATAAGCCGAGATCTTTGCCATCTCTGCCAGGTCAGAAACCTTTAAAGTCCATTCTTCTACAGTCGGCAGTTCCTCCTTCTTCCAATATTGGCCTATTAAGAGTCTTGCTGCCGTAATTAAATTCAATATCAGCTTAGTGTCCACAACCGTAGCATCTGTAATTATACCCAACAAAAAAAGTTGCGGACAAAACTTTATCCTTTGCTTGAAAATCTTCTGCATATTCCATCAAATTTTTATCCAAAAGGCCTTAACCTTTTTACAAGTCCACCACTTATGAAAATATGTTGCATCTTCTTCACCACACCTCCAGCATTTAGGCTGATAGTTCGGATACATACTTGCCAGCTTTTTAGGATCTAAATGCCATCTATAAAACATTTTATAAAAATTTTCTCTTAAATTTTGAGCTTGTGTAAATTTTACGTTCCTCACCCAAATCCTTTCCCATGTGTCCATTGTAATAATTTCTTGGATATTTTGGGCCCATTTAATCATACAATCCTTAACGAGTTCTGTTTCTGAGTCAATTTCTATCAAGGCAAGATATATCCATTTAATATGTGCTGGACCCTGATTTCTGATTTGCTTTATCAGATTTTCATCTGACACTGTAAAACCATTTTTCTGATCTTCTTTCCACCTGGCCCGTAGCTGAATATATTGAAACCAAGTCTGAACAATCTTCTCATCTCGCAAGAGACTATATGGTTTCAAACACCAGACATTTCTTTCCAAGCTTAGAATCTCCTTGTACGTAGTCACATCATGTTTGAAACCAGCATGTATATTTTCTATTGCGTGTTTTGGGATTGCCCACAATGGTATCTTACAATCTAATTTATGTCTGTACTTCTTCCAAACCCTCAACAATGCCTGTCTTAAAATATGCACTCGAAAAACATTATCTACCTTCTTATCATACAACAAATATGCATGCCAGCCAAACAACAAGTCATGGCCCTCAAGATTTAATAATCTCTCTTGTGTCAAATTGATCCAATCACTTATTCCTGCTAAAGCAGCAGCTTCATAATATAATTTAAAATTAGGCATTTTAAGACCACCTCTTTCACGAGTATCCTGTATTATCTTTAGTTTAACTCGTGGCCTTTTCCCTGCCCATACAAATTTATTGATACCTCGCTGCCATTCCTCCAGATTAGAATCTTTCTTAAGAACCGGTATCATTTGAAATAAAAATAAGAATTTAGGCAGGACATTCATTTTCACTGCTGCGATTCGCCCCAACAAAGACAATTGCAATTTTTCCCAACTCTCCATTTCTTTTTGAATTTCCCCCCATAATTTTTCATAGTTATTTTTATATAACTTTGTATTAGAGGGCGACAAAAGCACCCCCAAATATTTAACCCTTTTAACAATCTCAAATCCAGTTAATCCTTCTAAGAGAGCCTTTTGCGAAGCTGTCATATTTTTGGCCAGAATTTTAGTTTTTTGTATATTAACTTTAAATCCAGAAACCTTCCCATATTGTATTATTATCTCCATCAGGTCCACAACAGAGTTCTCCGGCTGGGTCACTGTAACAACCAGATCGTCTGCGAACGCTCTCAATCTATAATCCTGATCTCTAATTTGTATACCCTTAATTTTTTCTGAATTCCGTATTTTAACCAACAATATCTCCAATGTTAATACAAATAACAAGGGCGATAACGGGCACCCTTTCCTTGTGCCCTTCTCAATATTACATGCTTCTGTCAGGCTGTTATTAACTATTATTCGGGCCGTTTGTTTTTGATATAATGCCCTAATTGGTTGCAAAAAATTATCCCCAAAATTCATTTTATCCAAGACTTTCATCAAAAATTGCCAATTCAATTGATCAAAAGCTTTTTCAGCATCTAAAAAAATTAGCGCCGCAGGGATCTGGTTATTCCTTTCCAAAAACTCTAACACATCAACTATATGCCTCACATTATTTTTCATTTGCCTACCACTAATAAACCCCGTTTGGTCCCCATGAATCGTCTGTTGCAGAACCCTCATCAATCTATTAGCCAACACCTTAGCAAATATCTTGTAGTCTGTATTTAAAAGCGATATCGGTCTATAATTTTTAACTTGAGTAGCATCTTGGTCTTCCTTCGGAATCAAAGAAATAAAAGCAGTTCTCCAAGACGGAGGCACCTTTCCCCCCCTCTGAATTGTCTGGAACAGTTCCTTTAACGGTTTTATCATCTCTAATTGTAGATTTTTGTAATAAGCCGCAGTCAAACCATCCATACCTGGCGCTTTGTCCACCTTCAATTCCTTAATTGCTATAAGAATTTCTTCTTCTGTTATCAATTGATTAATCCCCTCTTTTTGTTCTTGCGTAAGAACCGGGATGCTAGCATTCTCCAAGTATATATCAATGTCTTTTTCATTAATCTTCTCCTTAGCATATAATTTAGAATAAAAATCCACAAAAGCATCCTTAATAAGATCCTGTTGAAACACAACCCTTCCCTTATGCTCAATTTTATCTATATTAGAAGCCCTTTGCTTTTTCCTCAGTCTATAAGCTAACCATCTACCTGGTTTATTAGCATTGCAAAAGGTGTTGTGCCTGGCAAACCGCAAATTGGTTGCCACTTGGTCAGCCATTAATTTGTCAAATTGTCCTTTTAATAGCTTAATAACCTCCTTAGTCTTCACATCCGCTGGATTCAAAATCAAAGCCTTTTCTTTTTCCTTAATTTCATTCTCCAATTCTTTCCTCCTGGCTTCCAAAATACGTCTATGTTTATTGTTCATATATATCAACACCCCTCTCATATAGGCCTTGCTAGCATCCCAAACCATGTCCATAGAAGTGTCTTTATTCATATTAATTTCAAAAAAATCCTTCATCCGCTGTTTACATTCTTCCACATTTTTCTGATTTCTAAACAAATTCTCGTTTACGCGCCACGAGCGCCTATCTCTCTTCTCCTTATTAATCTCTAGCCAGACTGGGCTGTGATCAGAAATAGTTCTTGCACATATCTTCACCTTTTTAATCCTTGAAAAAAAGTCATTAGTCAGCAAAATAAAATCGATCCTGGAAAAAGATTGATGTCTGTCAGAAAAAAAAGTATAATCCTTTTCATACAAATGTATTTCACGCCAAATATCTCGCAGTTCCAAGTCATCCTTCATTTCAAAAAAGGATTTAGGCAGTCTAGCATGACTTGGAACGTGTTTAAAAGAACCAGCCTTATCCATCTGTACATCCAAAACACCATTCCAGTCCCCCATAAAAATAAACGATTTATAATCCAACTGAGTAAGCTTTGTGTGAAGTAAACTAAAAAAAATCAGCTTGTTGTTGATTAGGAGCATATAATCCAACTAAAAGCGTCTTTTTACCTTCTAACAGCAACTCTATCATAACGTATCTTCCATGCTTATCTGCTTCAATTAAGTCCACTGTTAAGGCACTTTTAACATAAACAACCACTCCATTTTTCTTATTCATTGCAGAAGCAACAAATTGCGTGCCCAACCTTAAGTTCAATAAATACTTTTGGTCCATAGCCCTAATATGCGTTTCTTGCAAACATATAACATCTATCTTGAATTGTTTTAAATATTGAAAAACTTTCTTCCTCTTCTGTGGTGAATTTTGTCCATTAACGTTCCAAGTTAAAAATTTAGTCGCCATGCATGTCATCCCAAAGCTGTTGGAGCACATCTTTAATAGGCTCTCCTTTAGGCCATGCTCCTCCCACTGCTTGGCTGTAAGTACGTTTTGGAAGTTCCATAGACTTCTGCTGATCTTGTTCTTTTATTTTTTTTTGCTCGTTTTAAAGCAGCACGCGTCACCCTCTGCTCTCCAGGATCAGCCAAAGAAGTTGTAGCTTGATCTCCTCCAGCACCATTCTCCTCTGTCTGTCCAGCTTCAGCCTCTTGAAGTTTTCCTTCTCCAGATAGCTTTGCAACTTCCAGAAGTGATAGTGGGGTTGCTTTTAAAACATTGTTATAAAAATCCCGCGCCTGTGTCACAGTGACCAGACGGTACCTTTTGCCTTCATGCATCGTCACCAATCCAACTGGAATCTCCCATCTGAATCTTATATAGCACTGCCTTTTTATATACTCCTTCCTAATAATATTTGTTCCATCAGAGAATAATTTTTCTACTTTTGCTATTATCTAAAATTGCTTATAAGATGGGATACATAAGATTATAATGAACCACAAATCTATATTTCACTTGTCTTTATTTTACTCTGAAATATAATATTCAGAAAAATATTATAAATTATCTTCTCAATGACTTGATAAGAATTATGTTGGCATGAACTTTATTGGAGTAATTTTCTATATCTCTTTCCTCAACCACTTTCTGGAATAACAACTTTATGGCATTCCAGTTTAAACGAATTTCACATGTTATTTCAGCTGTTTTATCTAAATCAGTTGAGATCCCTGTAATATTTTCTGTTTCTATTCTCAAACCATGTCCATAGTCTCTGAATAGGAAATAATAACTTGCAAATTAAATTCTTAATAATGGAGAACACAATGTTCATGTCAGCTTTTTAGGTTTCAGTTTTAGATTTATTTTTGTAATTTGTAATTCATGTGAATTTGACAGGAGTTGTGGTGCTTGATTTAATGTGTTTCACTGTTGCTTTTACCTTCTGTGGGTTCAGAAACTAAACAGCCTCAGGCCTGGTTAGTACTTGGATGGGAGACTTTCAAGGAATACCAAGGTTACAGTTTGGACTAGAAATTTGTAAAACATCCTGGGAGAGAGTAGAAACAAGCCATCATACTATTTCTAAATAAACTGTGTGGATGCATCCATGAAGTTACCAGATGTAAAGATTAACTTGACCAGTCTTTATCATTATTAACCTTGGCAATACATTAGTATGTTAACTACAGTTTGATTATAATACATATAGAATATTAGTTATTTTTAAGAGCAGCAGGGAGAGAATTTCTCAAGTGCGTTTTTCATGTTTCTTCACCTGATCTATCTTTCCAATATTTTTGTGAAATGAATTTCAGATATGGATATGGAAACACTTTTTCATGTCTTCTTCCAGAATTTTTTTTTGACATCTCAGTTTAGCTTAGAGTGCTGGTTTATTCATGTTTTCCATCCAAGTAGTAACTAGGTCCAAATCTATTTAATTTCCAAGCCCAGACAAGATCATGAAATCACAAGGAATCCAATTTATCTCAAAGAATACTTCTTTTATTTAGTAAAGTTTATGTAGAGATGATGTCATGGTTCCGATTAATAAGACAGATTAATTATACAATTAGTTGAAGTCCTCAAGCTTCTTTTATTTTTCCAGTGTAAATATTTAATACAGACATCCAGCTATTTCTATTGCTAAAGTATCTGTGGAAGACAGTTTTGACATACACAATATGCAAAAACATCACTGGATAGAAAATTGCCCCCCACAATGTCAAATCTTGACTTGCATCTCAAGAAAACCAGATGGATTTGACCAGCCCCATGCAAAATTGGCAATGCTGAACCGAATTCATATTGGCCACCACAGCTGTCCTAACGCTCCCTACCATATATGTGGGGCAAAATACCAATTGTGACTGTGGAGCCCAAAAACAAATTATCCAACATATGGTGACAGAGTACCAAAATAGAGCCTATAATGGAGACTGCTGATTTCCTGGCTGCAACAAATGAAACAAACATATCTGTAATCTAGATATATGTTTATAATACTGTAGATTTTATATTTCATATTTTTATCTTTTGTGCTTTTTTGAAATGTGATGTAAATGTGTCATACAATAAATGTGATATTACATATATAAACTGAATTATAAAGTCAATATGTAAAATATTGACAAATAGAAAGTAAAGCACTCATGAAGCTTTCTTTTGGCATTATAATTATGTTGGATATGGTTTCCATATCTTTGCATTCTACTGATCCCTAATACAAAAAAGACAATAAAAGCAGAAAAATTAAGAATATTAATTGCGTGATCAGATGTGATTTAGAATTATCATGACACAGCAGGTGGTAACACCTACCTTACCTTTTCTGGGTTTGAGATTCAGCTGAATTAGGTCTGGTTAGTAGTTGGATCGCCAAAGAATTGAGGCCCTTGAGGCCTTTGAACTATGGTGCTGGAGAAGACTCCTACAGGTCCCTTGGACTGCAAGGCGATCAAACCAGTCAGTCCTAGAGGAGATCAACCCTGACTGCTTTTTAGAAGGCCAGATCCTGAAGTTGAAACTCAAATACTTTGGCCCCCTAATGAGAAGGAAGGACTCACTGGAGAAGAGCCTAATGCTGGGAAAGATTGAGGGCAAGAGAAGAAGGGGATGACAGAAAATGAGGTGGCTGGATAGTCACTGAAGCAGTAGGCGTGAGCTTAAATGGACTCCAGAAGATGGTAGAGGACAGGAAGGCCTGGAGGAACGTTGTCCATGGGGTCGCGATGGGTTGAACACGACTTCACAGCTAACAGTAGTTTGATAGAAAAGCAAGACGAATTCCATAGTTGTAGGTTAGACAACCATTGGTTAAACATTTTAAAAAAATCCCAGAGGAAGGCAATGTTTCCTTACTGCTGTGAAGAAATGAGTATATCCATTTACTCATCTGGAACTGAATTGAAATATCTTTATCTTAATATTGGCTATCCTCTTACAATGTTTTTGGTCATTTCTGTAATACTCCTGTGTATGCTTACTCTTTTTGTGTATAGGAAGCTATACTCCCTCCACTGGTGGGCCCTTCTCTGCTCTCACTCCCAGCATATGGCCTCAAGAGATTTTGGCAAAATATGCTCAGGTACATAGATAGCAAAGTGAAAATCTGTTTTGTCCTTATTTTTCTTTTGCAAGAATCATTAATATCAAGTAATGATAATGAAAGTGTACAAGAATGGTATAAGAATGCTTTGTAGACTTTGCAAATCAACTCATACTAACCTTTCGGCAGTAAATGAAGAACTGTTTTGCTCCTGCAGCACCACTCTGCCTTTCTATGATGAATGCCAAAGCTCAGCCTGACTCTCCTCTTAGTCATCTGGTTTTTCACCCTTGGAAACGAGGAGAAACCAGCCTGTTCACTATCCTGTAGAAGGTTCTATGCAGTTGCCTGCATACAAATTCCTTCTTTATAGCTGTCAGGAAAGTGCTTAAATACAAGGCTTGTTTAAAGCATGAGCACATTTAATTACTGGCATAGTCATATTATTATGAACTCATACTTGGACAAAAAGATTACAGCCAATAGGTAAGTTATAATGGAGGAATAAATGGCATACATCTTACTTGAAACTAAGAAAACAAAAAAAAGTAAAAGGTCAGTAACTAGTTAATTGCCTCTTAAAATAATGTCTTACATCTGAATATAGAGAAAGTATAAAAGACAGACTTCCCTTATGTTTAAAATGTACATAGATTCTTTTAAAAATACTTTGTGGGATGGTTGACAATGATAACCTATTCGGATTGGCTTATATACGTAGTAGCTACGCCTATTGATGGCTAAAGTGCGCTCCCACAGAGAGGACCTCCTCAGGGTGCCTCCGATCAAAGAATGCCGATTGGTGGCCCCCAGGGGGAGGGCGTTCTCTGTGGGCGCGCCAGACCTATGGAACCGCTTGCCGGTTGAGCTCCGGACGGCCCCCGACCTTCGCTCCTTCCGGCGCGACTTAAAAACATATCTATTTTAGCAGTCTGACCTGGTCTGATGGGTTAGGGTTGGGGTTTTAATATGTTTTAATACTGTTTTAAACTGGGCTAAATATTAATCGTTTTTTAACTTTTGTATTCCGCTTTTTTATATTTATTGCCCTGTACACCGCCCTGAGTCCTTCGGGAGAAGGGCGGTATAAAAATATAATAAATAAAAATAATAAAAAATAAAAGGTTGTCATGGGTCCATTTGTGTTAAGTCAGTTAATCTATTTTAAATTAAATATGATTTGATAGATTTTTTTCTTCTTAATGAAATTGGGACAACTGTAATATAATACAATAGTAATAGTTCATACTACAGCCTCACTGCTTTAATGAATTAAATAATGTATAAGTTAAAGAACTGATGATTGCTAGGTTAGAAGAATGGCTGAGACAAACAACCATAAAAATGTATGCACACCACAGATGGTGAAACACTAGCAAGATTTTTGGTAAGAAATATGTTGGGCAAGGAACAGATGCTAATTTGGAGCAGTGAAAGAACATGTGGTGGTAGAAATTTCATTTAAATTCTTGATTTATGTATCTTGGAGAAATAGATAAGAGTGTGGAGAAATAGCCTTTCTGCTCTTAAGGTGTGTTGGCTGGTGATTAAGAATGAGGGAACCATGTTGGAGGAGACATTTGAGAGCAGTCACTGCTCATTTTGGATATCAGCAGTGTATAAAAGTATTGCATTCGACCATTGCATTAAGTGACAAATAGCATTTCTTTTATTTTCCAGAAAGAAGAGTCTGTTGAACAGCCAGAGATCCAATACGATGAATTTGGTTTCCAAGTTGGAAAAGAAGGCAAGTTCTTCATTTCTGAAAGGCTTGGCCTGTGATCAGATCCCTCTCAGTTTCTCATTCAGAAGTTTTTATTCCCACTAACACTATTTCATTTCTTTATTTTTTTTAATATTTTGAAAGAATATCAATGAAAAAGATATCTCAGACAATAAATATAAAATAGATATGCCCTATGTGATTTCTTGTTTTAGGACTATACCTTAAAATTACTTTGAGTGTGAAGAAGAAAAATGCCATCTTTAACTATGAAAAGTATGAATTTGGGATCTTGTTAGTTATGAGGGCATCCTTATATGTGCATGAATTTTGTTTGAAATGCCCATAAGTGACAGCCAAAAAAGAATCAGATATGCAACATCTTCAAGGATATATCAGGATTTGTCCTACAAATGTGGTTTTGGTGTGTTGTTTTTTTTTGAGAAATCAGATTAATCTGATTCAGTATCTACGTTTTCAAGACAACATTGGTGGAGCAGTGGGCTAATGCCTCCTTAAGTAACACCAGCTGCCTGCAATTAGTGCAGGTTCGCATCCCACCAGGCTCAAGGTTGACTCAGCCTCCCATCCTTCCGAGGTAGGTAAAATGAGGACCCAGATTGTTGGGGGCAATTAAGCTGACTTTGTAATAATGCCGCTTGGGGTGTGTGTGAAAGCCCTAATAAGCAGGCATATACATAGAATGAAGGCTACTGCTAAGCTTGTAAGCCGCCCTGAGTCTTCGGAGAAGGGCGGGATATAAATGGAATTAAAATAAAAATAAATAAACATTTTTCTTTTCCTTTCATTTGAATTCATGGATGCGCATAGGCTTTATTAGGAACAGCTCACATTCTGTTTTTACTTTTGAATTCCTACATCCTTGATTCATCCAATTGTGAATTAGGAATTAACTCCAAATCAAAGTTCAGAAACTTGTTCTCCAATTATCTTTTGGAATACCTAAATATTTAGAGACTTGTTTATTTTTCCGGTGTTATTTTTCCCCCACTGGTTAGGATATACTACAGATAGTGCAGAGCCACTCAGCAAACTTTTGGGGATCTCGCTGATTGAAGAGCCACAGCAGAGACTGAAATGGCAAGCCCATCTGGAGTTCACACACAATCATGATGTGGGAGACCTCACATGGGATAAGATTGAAGTCACACTTCCACATTCAGACAAGCTACATTCTCTGGTTTTGGCCGGCATTCCTCACAGTATGAGGCCCCAGGTAAGACTACTCAGGAAAGAAAACTTGCCTATAAGAATTTCTGACTACATTCAACACTTTTTCAACAATTTTTCCTCAGTTATGGATGAGACTGTCGGGTGCTCTACTGAAAAAGAGAAATTCCGAAATGTCTTACCGAGAAATTGTGAAAAACAGCTCCAATGATGAAACAATTGCTGCTAAACAGGTGAGTACTTCTTAGTGTTAATTCTTTGGGAAATGAAAAGTAACAATTCTGTTCTTGCACAGGGCAAGGGCTTAAACCATGTGGACCCTGAGCTTCCTTTGTGTAGTTCTCTGAACTTTTCTGACCATGATTGCTGAAAATTGCCAGCATAGTTTAAATAGGCATACAATTAAAAATACAATTAAAAACAAATCAAAGAAAGTTCTCCAAACTACTCCCCCCAATACCCAGGCCACATTTGTGCTTTATCCAGTTCACAGTCCTCAGCACTACAAAATGTTACCGATTTCAAGCTTAAAGAGGTAAGCAAGCTCAATCATCTTTCCAGGAATGAGTGGAAAGCATTTGCCAGCAGATTTACCTTTATAGTCTAAAGATCAAAGAGGAGTGATGTGCATATATCATATTATATAAAAAGTGTAATTAACCAAATGTGGGAATATACAGATTTAAATATAGAATTCTGTAAGCACCTGCCTTTATCAACACAGATCTATTTGCTGTATAAAAAGGTAAAGGTAAAGATTCCCCTGCACATGCGTGCTAGTCGTTTCCGACTCTAGGGGCCGGTGCTCATCTCCGTTTCAAAGCTGAAGAGCCAGCGCTTGTCCGAGGACGTCTCCGTGGTCGTGGCCGGCATGACTAGACACCAAAGGCGCACGGAACGCTGTTACCTTCCCACCGTAGTGGTCCCTATTTTTCTACTTGCATTTTTACGTGCTTTCGAACTGCTAGGTTGGCAGAAGCTGGGATGAGTAACAGGCGCTCACTCTGCTACGCGGCACTCGGGATTCGATCCGCCAAACGGCCGACCTTCCGATCGACAAGCTCAGCGTCCTAACCCACTGAGCGAGGCTGAATTCTCTGAGAGAAAGATTTTACATAAAAGATTCTTATGCAACAGCTGAGATTACGATGTGTTAATAAATAGTGATGAAGCACTTTGTTGTTGAATTAAACACTGAGCACTGTTGTAAAATAATTATTCATACTGGCAGAAGTGAGAATATTTTGCAAAAGTGTATAGAGGTTAGAAACAAATAGAAGTACTACCTACCTTTGCACCTTCAACATCTCCAGATGAAGCATTGCAGAATGATTTGTATAGTATCTCTCATTTTGTTTAACATTTACATAAAACAAAATCATCGAGTGAGGTCAGCTGCCAGTTTGGGGTCTGGTATCAGTATGCTGATGATACCCAGTTGTATTTTGCCATCCCAGGCTGGCCAGGTAAAGCTGCTGAAGTTTCCAGTGCCTGGAGTCTGTGCAGACCTGGATGGGGAGAGACTGACAGACTCAATCCTTCCAAGTCCAAGTGGCTTTAGCTGTTGGGACCCACCCAGATCTGGGGATTTTCCACGTTTAATCCTGAATTGGATGCACTTCCCTAGTCAGAGTGGTGCACCACTTGGATATTCCTTTGGACTCACTGCTCCTGCCCAGAGTGGGTGTAGTCTGCGTCCCCATTATTAAACAGTGTCATCTTTCAGACTAAGGAGATACCTCTTCTTTGTAGCAGTGCTTACTCTCTGGAAGGAGGTCCCCTCTGGGCTCCATATGGTTAGGGTATCCTGACTATTTATCCAAGCTTTAGAATAGGGTGGATGGGATGCATGTGTTTGTGATATTTATATTTGCTTTTTTGTGGATTGCCACCTTGTGATTATTTTGTAGTTATTTTTGTATTTTTTTTATCCCACCTTTATTACTTTTATAAGTGACCTAAGTTGGTGAACATACTTAATACTGTTTCCTCCTCCTCCTCCTATTTTTTCCACAGCAAAAATCCTATGAGGTGAGTTGGGATAAGAGAGAGTGACTGGCCCAAAGTCACCCAGCCAGTTTCCCTGCTTAAGGTGGACTAGAATTCACTGTCTACTGGTTTCTAGCCTGGTACCTTAATCGCTAGACCAAACTGACTCTTTATTTTTCGTTAGGGTTAATAATATGTATCTTCTTGTTTTTATGTTTTTTTATTATAAACCAACCAGAATTAGTTGCAGTTGATTGGCATAATGAAAGGAAGGAAGGAAGGAGAAAGAAAGAAAATAAAGAAAAAGAAAGAAAGAAATATAAGAGACTTCTATACAGGGGTGACATGAATATTTATAAGTTAACTTTTACTTTGTGAGCTGTGCAAAATGGGAATGTTCCATTTTGGAGGTGGCTAGAAGATTAGGAGAAGATCCCACCCTCCACCCTATCTATACATTGGTCTTTTTAATTCTTTTAATATTAATGTTTTAACTTTTAATGTTTTAATCCTATTCTAATATTTATGGTATTGTGAGCCACCTATAGCCACTTGTTAGAGAGATGAGTGGTGTACAAATAAAGAAAACTCACAGCATACTGTGAGCTAAATAATATGAAATTAGAGTTAGAACTGTGAAGACCTGAAAAAGTAGTTGGCAAAATTAGGAGAAAAAAGTACATCTTAACTATATATTTCTTAATTTTCTACACCAAACATATTTTTGAATAAACCAAGATAAATATAATGTATTTTGTAAAATAATATAATGAAATAATAAAAAAGGGGGTGAAAAAGTTTTTACATTTTTCTGCCAAAAGAAAGCCAAACATTTTTTTGTCTGGGAAAATTTCTGGGAATGTCTTATCTCTCAGGGAAAAGCTGAACAGTCACTGATTTTAAGTGCTTATTTTTGATTCTTGGTATTTCTCAGATTGAAAAGGATTTACTCCGCACTATGCCCAGCAATGCCTGTTTCTCCAACATGGACAGCATTGGAGTACCACGGTTACGCAGAATTTTACGTGGCTTGGCTTGGTTATATCCTGAAATTGGGTACTGTCAAGGCACTGGCATGGTAAAATATTTTTTCTGATTATGAAATGTATTTGTGTTATGGCCATTTGCTTTAAGAATCTGTTCACAGAAAGGTGAGAAACAAATTCACTCTCAGTGTAGCTCTTGAACTAATTACAGAAAATCACAGGGAATCAAGCTTTTGTCAATTTTTCTTAGTTGGCACTCTATATTTAATTATATTTCAAACTTGCTTATTTAGGTAATATGTAGACTTCCATTTAGCAACACCTGTTAACATAATCACATTGAAATTGTGGCACAGAGTTGTGGATATATCCCAGGGAATCCCAACCTAATGCCACAACTAAGCTCTTCAAGCCTCCAAGATATAGGAGGCAAAATTATTAGAATTCTAATTTTCAAATGCTTCCTTTCTATTCTGCCATTGTACAGATAAGACTGTCTTGTATTTAAATAGTATTCTTTAAGCAGAATGAATTCCTTTTTGTGATCACAAGTGCTTTAGTTCTTACTTTTAAATCTTCTTTTTCTTCATGCTAGGTAGTGGCTTCCTTACTTCTCTTCTTAGAAGAGGAAGATGCCTTCTGGATGATGTGTGCTATCATTGAAGATCTGGTGCCAGCCTCCTACTTCAGTACCACCCTGATGGGGGTCCAGACTGATCAACGTGTCCTGCGTCATCTCATTGTGCAATACCTACCACAGCTGGACAAAATTCTTCAGGAACATGACATTGGTAAGGACCCTTTATCTGCTAACTATTTTGGTTTGCTGAGATGAGGCAGTTGTAATAGATTGCAGTTTAATGGAGGAATAATCACTTGTTAATAGGAGACCATCCAAATTCAATCTTTAGCATAACACATTGTCAATTTTTAAAATCATTCTCAGGCAGAAGATTTTGGAGACCCATTATCAGTTAAAGAAAAACATACTTGATATGCTTTAAAGCAGACATGTCAAACACAAGGCCCGGGGGCCAGATCCGGCCCACAGCATGGTTTCATGCGGCCCGTGAAGCCATCCTGGAAACAGTGAGGGAACGGCCCCCACTGCCTTGGCCCTGGCCCAAAGACCTTCCTTCTGCCAGAGACCCTCAGATCTGTCCCACTCCTGCCCAGGCCCCCATAGGCACCCTTGATGCGAACGTTGTAGAGCTGGCCATGCCCACCCAGTAGGCCATAAGTACTCTAGCCACGCCCACCCAGTAGGCCACGCCCACCCTGGCCATACCCACCCGGCCCCTTGAGGGCAATCGCAATGCTGATGCGGCCCTCAATGAAATTGAGTTTGACACCCCTGCAAAGCAATTCCTAAATACAGTTTCTGTTGTATGTATTATGATAGAGTTCTTTGGCTATTTTACATTCTTCCTATAAGCAGGTAATTTCATTTTTAAAGAAGCCTTCAGTTCAATTTAAGACTTTAACATTCAGTTCTGTGAGCAACAGCATACTGAACAGTGATAACAGTGCTAATAATATAGGTCAGAAATTTTAATTGAAAAATCTATTAGGTCATTGATTGTCTAAAAGATTGTATCTTAAAACAATTAGAATATATGTAAACTAAAACCTATGGATATATGTAAGAAAGTTATTTTTTATGTGATAGGATAAAACTTGTCTTTAAATCTACAAATAGACAATATATATGAAAGGAAAAAGAGAGGAAATATTTATGGTAGCGATTTGAAACCTGTACTAATGATATCTATATGTAATTGATTTACTACTACCCAGCCATCACGTTGCTTTTCAAATATGTGAATGTAATATTAGAAAATCAATACAATTTGTAAAAAAAAGTATAGGTCAGAAATTATTTCCACACAATTTATTTCTGTAAATATGTGTCTGTGAATTCAAGAACATTCTGGTTTTTGAACATTTCATCTATGGAAAAAATAGTGTGTTTAGTTGCTGGGAATGATATATGTTAAGATGACTTAAGAACAGTGTATTTTCTTCTACATTGTTTAAAGCAATAATGTTAATGCTCTTGTTTATGTTGGCAATGAAAGGAGCAAGCATGCAATTGAAAGATCAACTGATGTTATATACTTATTTCTATTCACAGAGCTCTCCCTCATTACCCTACATTGGTTTCTTACATCATTTGCTAGTGTGGTGCATATCAAGCTATTGCTACGTATCTGGGACTATTTTTTCTACCAAGGCTCCATTGTTCTCTTTCAGGTTACACTGGGTATGCTCAGTTTGAAGGTAACTAACATTTTATAAAATTTCTCCAACTCCCTCTTTTTCTTCCTCTCATGGAATGGAATGGACATACTACATGGGGTGGATAGAATTCAAGACTTCTTAGCACTCTGAGGATCTTGGGAAGAAGGCTATCATTTCAGGAAGAATAAAAAGAATGAAAAGTTATCATATTTTGCTCACTTAAAACTCAGACAGTCTTTGGATTCTCAACATCCCCATAGCCTTAACATTTCTCTTTTCGGCCTTCTGTAATAGTGCCACTAGCCTAGTTTATAAACAAGACATTAAATACTATTTACATTTTAAAATATGTGTATTTCTGGATAGAGCTAGAAAAATCAGTAAATGCACATTTCTAACACCAGAATTAAGTATGTTGTTATCTTGGTTTATCTTGACTGCACGATAAGTAGACGCATGCATATTCAATATTAATAGATTAGTGAAACCCATCATTTTATGTGTTATTTTGTAACCTTGAGTTATTCTGATAAAGAATTTTTTTGAAGATTTGAATTTTTTTTCTCTTGGACCAAAACATACCTTTTCTTTTTTGTGCATTCATAAGAATCTGTTACCTGCAACGGGGCTTATTCCAGGTTAGGTGCAGGCAGACTGCAGACAGAAAAAGCCTGTATTTTGCCCTGTATAAAGTATTCATTTGTGTAGTAGTCCTTGCCTTGCAGTTATTTGTTTAGTGACCATTCAAAATTACATAGGCATTGAAAAAAGTGACTTGCAACCGGGTTTTACACTTAGGACTGTTGCAGCCATCCCCATGGTCACATGGTCAGAATTCAGGTACTTGGCAACTGGCATGTATTTATGACAGTTGCAGTGTCGTGGGATCGTGGGATCACCATTTGTATCTTTCCCAGCTGGCTTCCGACAAGAAAGGTCAGTTGGGGAAGCTACATTCACTTAATGACCATGTGATTCACATAAGTGCAGTGATTTGCTTAACTGTGGTAAAAAGGTTGCAAAGTGGGACAAAATTCACTTAACAATTGCCTTGCTTTGCAATGGAAATTTTGAGCTCAATTGTGGTCATAAGTCAAGGACTACCTGTAACTTGTCTAGAGTGGCTGTTGTATATCACTTGTAAAGAAGTGGCTGAAAATCTGGGTATTAGTGAGAAATTACTTTGCATGCAACTTTCATCTAAAGTCAGGAAATATAAGAATTCATACAATCTACTTAAAACAATAGTTTATTTGTTCATCAAGTTAAGCTTAGCCAGAGTTTACTAGAAGTAGTTCCCAAATTCCTGAGAGGAACAGCATTAATAAGACAACATAACTACTTCCAAGATTTGAATATTTGCCTCTGAGAGTAATATATCTTTATCAAGTATCTGCTCTAGGCATCATTGAGTAGCCAATGTGAAATGAGCAAGCAAAGCAGTGACTGATTTTATCTTGCTTTGAACCTCCCTCACCATTCCCCCATTGGATTAGGATTAAGTACAACAAATGGGAGCAAAAATATTCTATAGGATGATTCAACTGAATCATACAGAATAACTTGTCCATATTAACACAGGAAGATGAACTCGCCCAATCTGAGAACTCTGCATCTATCTTCAACACCCTCTCGGATATCCCATCTCAGATTGAAGATCCAGATGTGCTCCTACAGGAAGCTGTACGTGTGGCTGGCTCACTGACAGATGTAGTAGTAGAAACTCAGCGTTGCAAGCACCTTGCTTACCTCATTGCAGACCAAGGGCAGCTACTCAGCCCTGGTGCTGTGGTAAACTTATCAAAGGTATGTTTTTAAAGTCTTATATGTGGCTCAGTGGGTTAGGACACTGAGCTTGTCGATCAGATGGTCGGCAGTTTGGCGGATCGAATCCCGAGTGTTGCGTAACAGAGTGAGCGCCGTTACTCATCCCAGCTTCTGCCAACCTTGCAGTTCGAAAGCATGTAAAAATGCAAGTAGAAAAATAGGGACCACTACAGTGGGAAGGTAACAGCGTTCCGTGCGCCTTTGGCGGCCACATGACCACAGAGGCTTTGAAATGGAGATGAGCATCAGCCCCTAGAGTTGGAAACGACTAGCACGCATGTGCGGGGGAACCTTTACCTTTACCTTTATGCTTCTTAAGTTCAAAATGCCCTGTACACCGCCCTGAGTCCTTCGGGAGAAGGGCGGTGTAAAAATTTAATAAATAAAATTTAATTTAATAAATAAAATATATTTGGCCTTGGTTTCCATTGTCTTTGATAGTAATGATGGTGGGTCACAGTCTTATATACTCTGTGAAGAAATGCTCCCAGGCTCCCCAAATCTGTTACCACTATTTCAACTATATCACTTTTGTCACCTGTATTTCCTCCCCCACACCCATTTCTTGACCATAATTTTAAAAATATACCTTAAAATTCTAAACAAAGTGTAATTGCTCGGTAAAGGTTTTTTAAAAATACTTTTCTCCCTTTTTATGCATTGCTTTTCCATTTCACTCAGATTGTGCGACGCAGAACGCAGCGTAGGAAGTCTGGAATCACATCACTCCTTTTTGGTAATAATAAAAATTACATAAAATATTTAATTCCCTGGAAAGCATAGTTGAAAGTTGCTAATGGCTTTCTGTATTTATTGCTAAACCATGTATTTGCTTTCAGCTAGGTTAAGCGGAATAGTGCTTCTTTGTGAGCCCATCCCTAAAAGCAATTAGAAGTTGCAGCTAATGTAGAACATATGAACGTTTAGACTCTCAATAATATGTTTGAGCTCTTAAATAGTTAGGACCTTGAACTTGAAGAAACGCCTCCTCCAATAGGTGCCTTCTCAAACACGAAGCTCTGCAAGTAGATCTCTTTTCAGCATCCCAGAATTGGGAAGATCATCTACAAGGAATGAACTCTTTTCTGTTGTGCCATCCCAGCTTTGGAATTACAGATAGTTGTCAGAATTGCTTACTTTTCAGTGCTAGATAAAGACTTGAATTTTTTACATTTGTGATTTAACAGCTACAGCAGCCTGGTCATACTATATTTTCTCTTATAAAAATATGTGCCCCTTTGTTATTGTGGCTGTTCAATTAATTTAAAATTTTGCTTATTTTTTGCCTCATTTTACTGTTTTATCATAGATATTGTATAGATTGTAACTCACCTTGGGATTGTTAAAATGTTGGGCAAACTGTGTATTTTAACTCATCTAAAAAACACGAGTTAATATTCTAACACTAGTGACTGCACAACTTAATTCCTTCTGATTTAAATGAAATGATGTTCATTTGAAATTTTGTCAGTACCTGCAATGAACCAATTTTTCTGCTTCATAGAAATTATTTCTTACTTCTAGGAGAAGATGATGTGGAGGCACTGAAAGCCAAAAATATTAAGCAAACAGAGCTAGTTGAAGACTTGCGTGAGGCCATCCTACAAGTGGCCCAGCATTTCCAGTGTGTGGATCCCAAGAGTTGCAGCATAGTGAGTATGAAGCTATCCTCATGGACACATCTATATATTCTGTTAATAACATAGCTACATTTATGTTTCCAATTTAAGGGGAGGCATAGTTTTGTATGATTGTCATGGAGAAAATTTATCCTATGTGGTCACTGAGAGATGATACCAGCTTGATGGCACATCAGTACTAATAGATTTGTATAATATTAGAATGGAAGAATATAGCTTACTGCTGTCCACCCTGCTGTCCAGGACTTGACTCCAGATTATACCATGGAAAGCCACCAGCGAGACCATGAAAGCTATGTTGCGTGTTCCCGTAACCAGCGACGACGTGCGAAGGCATTGTTGGATTTTGAGCGTCATGATGATGATGAACTAGGCTTCCGCAAGAACGATATCATCACGGTATGGTGGTCAGGACCGACACAATATGACATTAGACAGCGGGAAATTGAGATGACCTATTACTATAATATTGTATGAATAAGGAACAACAAATGTACTGAATTTTTTAATTTGTTTTGTTTGTGCTAGACAAAACTATAACTAAAAAACCCCAGAAAATCATATTTACATATTTACATAAATGAGGAATCCTTGGTGCTCTTTGAACTTGGTTATTTTCTTGCAGCCATTTCATTACCCAAACTAGTTAACATCGTCAGTGCTAGGAAGGAGTGGGATTTGCTCTCCATTTATATAGTAACTTGCCCTCTCAGTGTTGGTGGGGGTGGTCTTAGAGGTTCTATGTTTGGGCTGTTTCCTATTACCTTGTTTGGCAGTTCCTTGATTGGGATATTGATTACTTCTTGATTGTTGGTCTGATGTTAATTTTGGAGTTAATCTATGCTCACCTGGGCTTTGATTGTCGGTGGGGAGATGTTTTGATCTTTTTGTTCCCTTTTTGGATTGTCTCTTTTGCACAGTAGTTAGATTTTGTTTATGTGTATGTGTCTATTTGTAGCTAATTTGTCAGAGTGATGACTTCTAAAAATTCTCTAGTGTTTTTGGGCTTGGCTTGGTCTAGAATTGTCACAGTTTCCCATTGAAACAAATTAGGCATCAATAGACATATGGACATGAATCTCAAAATCTGCCTTTTTCATTTTTCCTGAAACTTTTTGTTCTAGAGCAGGGGTCCCCAACCTATGGGCCATGGCCCAGTGCGCTAGTGCGGCTATGTGGGTGCTAGCGGTCCCGTTAGTGCATGTGTGGGGGCGCTAGCACCGCTGCTAGTGTCACACAGGTGCCAGTGGCCCATTTGCATGTGCATGGGCGCTAGTGGCCCGCATACACATGGGTGCCAGCATGCCGCCAGTGGCACTGTGGGGGCTGCTTGTGCATGCACATGGGCCACTTGTGCTTGTGTGCACACTAGCACCACAGTGCATACGCCTGTTTGGGCATGCATGTGCGGGGTCACACAAATGCACATTTCCCTGTTCCTCCCTTTCCTTCCGGGCTGCCAAGCTGGAAAGGTTGGGGAGCTCTGTTCTAGAGTACTCTGGAGAATTTAGAGAAATAGCTGGCTGAATCTAAATTAGCTTTTCTCTTCTTTATGGTCTTTCATAATTAAATAGCAAAGTTGATCCCAATTCATGACAGATACACTTGAATTCTCTTCACCTCTCATTTCCTGTTCTTATTTGCCATTTTTTCTGTTTTTTTCTCTGTGTAATTATTATTTTTCCTTTCCATTTCTATAGATTATATCCCAGAAAGATGAACACTGTTGGGTGGGTGAACTGAATGGCTTGCGAGGTGAGTGAAAATGGGACTTGCAAAGTTCTTTTTTTTTATATTTACCTTTTTTAACTAGCTGAAGTTTTATCCTTTTACTGCTTTTTTTAAAAATAGGTTGGTTTCCTGCAAAATTTGTAGAGGTCCTGGATGAACGGAGCAAAGAGGTAATCTTGTGTACATACCTTATGGCTGAATCTTGGTCAGTCTCTTGGCTCAACACATTCTATTATATTTTGGCCCAAATGCAAATCAAAATGTAAGAACACCAGGGAATTAATTAAATGTACTGTAAGAGCTAATTCGAAATTAGTAAGAAATCTTTTAAGAATAGCAAGTGAAAAGGCAAATAGAAAATTATTTAGAAATACTGTAGCAGCTTTACCCATACATTTTTGGGTTTATAACAGAGTTAGAAGGGACATTTGAGGTCTTCTAGTCCAACCCCTGCTCAAGCAGGAGACCCTATACCAGTGATGGTGAACCTTTTAGAGACTGTGTGCCCAAACTGCAACCCAAAACCCACTTATTTATCGCAAAGTGCCAACACAGCAATTTAACCTGAATGCTGAGGTTTTAGTTTAGAAAAAACAACTCATGTAGTAACTTCTTTTGTTTTAAAAGAACACAATAACAAAGCTTTCAATGATACAAGCAACTTTTTATTGAAAGGTAAAACTTGGCATTTGGCATGCTTTTGAACAATTAATGTGATTTTTGCTGTTGTATGCATGCTGATAATTTGTCTAACCTTGGCTCATACTTTGTAAGTTTGAGAGCAACATATGCAGCACTCAGGTCATCTGTTAGTCTGTTTCTGGTGTCAGATTTGATATAATTCAAAGCTGAAAACAGCTGCTCACAAGCATAAGATGATCCAAACAAAGTAAGGAAAGCAATCCCAAGTGCTTTCATTGACTTAAAATTATTTGGCAGAGAATTCCACACTTTAAGGATTTCATTTTCAGAACTAACTGTGCTGTCCTTTGTCATCCTTGTTTTTGCAGGATTGCTCTCAATAAGAGCAGGGCGTGCTTTGGCTCCATTTTTGCCAGAAAGGGGCTTGGGAAATGGCTTTTCTTGGCAAAAACCAGCCTCCGAGCCCTGATGCTGGCAGAGTGAGGCAGCAGAGGCCAGAGCAGACCCTTCACTGTCTCTCCTCACTTCCCCAAAGCCTCCCTTCACTAACCTCCTTTCCAGCTCTGTTCTCCGCCACCGTGTGCAGGGTAACAAAAGAGGCTTGTGGGACTACCCATTTAAAAAAAGTTTAACCAGACCTTCCAACTTTGCAAGATTTTTTTTTCACGAGAAGTTGGAAGGTCAGATTGATCTCTTTTTTTAGTCCCATGTTGCCCTGCACACGAAGAACGTAGCTGGAAATCAGGTTAGTGAAGGAATGCGGTTGCCCTGGGGTGGGGGTTAGGATTTGACATTGTGGATGCCTTGGGGTGTGTGTGGGGGTTAGGGTTTGGCTTTGTGGATTGTGGAGTGTTCGTGCTCTAGTGGGGCTATTCAAAACGGAGGGATTCCCTGCGTTTTGAAGCACCCTGTGTGACTGCACAGAAAGAGTGCTCTGTTTCTCAAGCACCCCATTCCAGGCAGACAGAGCTTGCCGTCTCTGCCAGATCTCCACTGGGATAAAGTCTTTTAGCTCCTATAGAGCGCTTTCAAATGCAGCCAGTCCCTGCGTTTGGAAGTGCTCCATAGGTGCTGAAACATAATTTGATCCCAGTGGATATCTGGCATAAGGCTCCATTTCTCAAGCACCCCATTCCAGGCATATGAGCTTGCAATCTCCGCCAGATCTCTGGCAGATCTGGCGGCAAGCTCCACATGCCTGGAATGGGGCGCTTGAGAAACAAAGCCTTACGCCAGATACCCGTTTTGATAAAAAAATGTTTCGGCACCTATGGAGTGCTTTCAAACGCAGGGACTGGCTGCGTTTGGAAGCACTCTATAGAAGCTAAAAAACTATCCCAATGGAGATCTGGCAGAGACTGCAAGCTCTTTGGCTAAGTTTTCACAGGAAAAAGCCATTTCTCAAGCCCCTTCCTAGCAAAAATGTGCATTGCTCTTCTTAAGAGCAATCCTGCGAACACTTAGCCAAAGAGTGAAGCATGCTCAGTCTGGACGCTTGATAGGAAGGGGCTTGAGAAATGGCTTTTTCCTGCAAAAACGTAGCCCAAGAGCAAGGCGCGCGTGCACACAGAGAGGGTTCTGAGTGCCCCCCCCTCTGGCACGCATGCCGTTGGTTCGCCACCACTGCCCTATACCATTCCAGACAAGTGGCTGTTCAGTCTCTTCTTAAAAGCCTCCAGTGATGCGAGGGTACTCACAACTTCTGAAGGCAGGCTTAACCAGGTGATAGAACTTGCTGACAATGCATTTGATCTCACTGCACTTGTCACACCTCGACTTAGTGCATAGGAACCAATTGCTGTGAAGTTGTTTTCAACTCCTAGTGACCACAAAGATAGATTTTCTTCGTGACCATCTAGCCCTAATCTGATCTTTCAGGTTTTCCAATGAAGCAATCATTGTTACCACTTTGCTGCTTGTCTTCTTTCCTTTCCTTCTACCTTTCCCAGCATTAGAGGCTTTTCCGGAGAGCTAGGTCATCATATAATGTATCCCAAGAGCTATAATTTGAGCTTCATTATTTTTGCCTTGAGAATCACTTTCTTGGCTGGGCTACCTTCAGGTAGTTAAGAGGCTAAAATCTCATTCCTTTCAGTACTCTATTGCTGGAGACGATTCAGTAACAGAAGCTATCACAGACTTGGTTCGAGGGACCCTCTGCCCAGCTCTCAAGGCTATATTTGAACACGGACTGAAGAGGCCATCTTTGTTAGGTGGTGCTTGTCACCCCTGGCTCTTCATTGAAGAGGTAAAGAAAGCATTCACTATTTGCAGGATCTTTAAAAATAAAAGGGACGCGGTGGCTCAGTGGGTTAGGACGCTGAGCTTGTCGATCAGAAGGTCGGCAGTTTGGCGGGTCGAATCCCGAGTGCCGCGTAACAGAGTGAGCGCCTGTTACTCGTCCCAGCTTCTGCCCACCTAGCAGTTCGAAAGCACGTAAAAAATGCAAGTAGAAAAATAGGGACCACTCCGGTGGGAAGGTAACAGCGTTCCGTGCGCCTTTGGCGTCTAGTCATGCCGGCCACATGACCACGGAGACGTCCTCGGACAAACGCTGGCTCTTTGGCTATGAAACGGAGATGAGCACCGGCCCCTAGAGTCGGAAACGACTAGCACGCATGTGCGGGGGAACCTTTACCTTTACCTTTTACCTTTAAAAATACTGATAGTCCTTGTTTAGTGACCACCTCATACAGTGACCATTTGCAAGTGCAACATTGGGGAAAAATAACTGTGTGACCAATCCTCACCTTTACGACTGCAGGTTTGTAAAGAAAAGGAAAGTTGAAGTAAGATCATAAGCACAGTTGTCGTTTCACTTAGCAACCGCTTTGCTTAACAACCAAGTTCCCAATTGTGGTCACTAAGATAGTATTGTGTACTAGAGTATATCAACTCTGTATTTCTGGACTGCAAGGCATTTGAATAAACTTGGGGACTAGATGTAGCTAATTTTATGGGGTGGATATAGGTCTAAATTAATGGTCACCTGTAAGAGAAATAAAACCCAAGATTTAAAATAAAGTTAATATATGTGTGGGTGGTTCTCGTCTTTAGGCTGCTGGGCGTGAGGTGGAGCGAGACTTTGATTCTGTGTATTCTCGGCTTGTACTCTGCAAAACCTACAGGTAAAGTTTCTCCTCACTGAAATGTTCTATATTTACCAAGGTTTTTCTTGTAATATTTTCATAAGATTCTGGCCTAGTAAATGGTGGAACAGAATATTGCAGCATATATTCCTTAAACAGACAATTCTCTTAATTATTATTTTGGGGCAATCCAATCAAGTTTCAGGAAAACAGAAAATAGTATCTCCCCTACCATCACCATCTTTGTCTGTAACAGCCCCTGTGCTATCATCTGCCATAAGCCAAACTCAGAAGAAAAGAATACTGGTCTTTATATTATCCAGGAAGTAATTTTAGATGTATCACTAGGTAAAAATTTATTTCAGTAAACCACTACCATCTTGTCTTTTAAACCCAAACATGCCTAAGATTTTTTTTTGAAATTGCACTGTAAATGTTTGGCTGTTTTATCTTCTTGCATTTTGTTAATGCTATTTTAGGATGTTGGCCATTGCCTATAAATTGCCAGTGAATGGGACTATGTCCTTGATTTATGAAACCCGTTTTTAGATTGCAGAAAATCATCTTTATCTGGGAGCAGTCTTCAGCGTTGGACATCTAAATATGTTATTTTTGAAAGCACATAAAAATCATCATGGTTCCAGTTACAGATTATTTTGGAGGGTGGGGACCAGAATGGCTGTCCTTTTTAATCCTATATTTTATCTCCTACCCATATCAACATATGACAGCTTCTAAAAGTATCTGTATGATGGAAATTGCAAGGACTATTGAGACTCTATTTAAGAAGAAATACTATTAGTTTAAAGGTAGAAATGGCACTGGGCCTATTGCTTTGGCATAACTAATACATAAAGCAAATTACTTTACTGTTTTAGGTTAGATGAAGATGGAAAAGTGCTTACTCCAGAAGAACTTCTTTATCGAGTGAGTGTACAGTTTGATCCCTAAAATAGACATGGAGAAACTCCTAAATAGGCTGATGTGAGTGACCAAAATCTGTTATCCTACGAGACTGTGGAAAAGCCATTGGTACTGTCAGTGTCAGCAGATGGCATTTTAAGATTTAATCATCCCAGTTGCCTCCAGAGGCCCTAAATTGAGAATGTGAAGTTTTGGTATTTTCTGGTACCAAAGGGAGGAGGGTTATCCACGTATCTTCATTTTTTTTCTGGAAGGCAGTACAGTCTGTGAATATGTCACATGATGCCGCCCATGCTCAGATGGATGTAAAGCTTCGGTCTCTCATCTGTATTGGATTGAAGTGAGTCATACAATTTTGTTTCAAGCTTGCATTTATTAATAGTAAAGAACAACTTTGGATTTCATTTTATTGAAAAAGCCATGGAATAGCAGTTCAGGGTGTATTTGTCAGCTCATCAAGGTAGATCAGACTAGGAAACCAATGTCATGTGGATTAATGCCACTTTTATTATAAAGCTATATTAACATAGCCTTGCAGGTCTGAATGTGCTTCCTCCCTCCCTCCTTTGTGTGAACTATAGAGGGGTTTGCCTGAGATATTTTCCTCATGTCACACTCTTGTCCCAGATGCAGACTGCTCTTATCTGACCCATTACCTTGGTAGCAACTCCTCCTCCTCTTATCTTTCAAGGTAATTCCTTCTGCCCTCCACACTATTGTACCAGTTTATGTCTTTAAGCATGCCAAATGACTCAGGCTGCTTCTGTTGAATGCTAGTCTGTTTAGCTTGCCCCTCCATAAAGTGATAGAGGGGATGGGACAGCAGACTCACAATCTATCGTCAAGACATGGCTAGGTGAGGTTGGAGGGTTGCTTACATCTGAAATCTGTCTTGCTGGATTTTGTATGGCATACAATCATAACTTCAAGACAGAGGAGGAGGGCGGTATTGATGTGGCCAAAACTCTTAGCTAGATGCCCTATTCCTCATGGCCAGATTTGAAGTTCTTTATGAGCAGATGGGTCCAGTGACAGGCTGAGAGTTTTTGTGGTCTCTTCCCCCCAACCCCTTAACTCCTTCCTAGGCTCCTGAATCTGATAGCTGAGCTAGTGATGGATATTCCCAGGCTCTGTGTGCTAGAAGATTTCAATCTGCATATCTTGGAAATAGGGCCAGGGGAATCTAGGAGTCCATGGATACCATGTGCCAAAGCACCTTCTCAAGGGGAGGAGATATTGCCCTGTATCTGGGCTTCACCTCAAAAGCAATTAATATGTAACTTGACAGTGGAGGTGATTCACATCAATCTGTTTTCATGGTCAGGTATGTTACTCAGAATAAATTCTTTAGTTTAGAATTCATGAATTCTGGCTGTAGGTTGTAGTGGGTGGAGTGAATTAAAATAGATTTCATACATTACTTATTTGCATGGCTGATCTAAAAAATCTGGCATTCAGTTCTAATCATTTCAGGATTCTGTTATTGTAAGTTGCATAGAATTGCAAAAAAATAAACTAATGAACAAGATTTCTTTCTTCTTTTTTCACCTGTTATCCTGGATTGCCTAATATGATGGAAGTTGTAACTTGATTTATAACTTGATTTTTAGTGAGCAGGTGCTACACCTGTGGCTTGAGGTACTTTGCTCAAGTCTGCAGTCAGTGGAGAAATGGTTCCATCCCTGGTCATTTCTGCGCAGTCCTGGCTGGGTACAGATCAAGTGTGAGCTCAGGTAAGTGGCTTTTTTTTCTGCTTTCCATATTACTGTACTGCCAGATTGTTTTCTGGAAACTGCTCTCTTATCTAAATAAATTCATACCAATTTGATGCAATGAAGTTAAGTATATTGTTTAAATATCTCACACTCTGATGTCCTTGAGATTCTCTTGTGCTGCCCTTCTCTGTAGAGATTCACAACTCTTTATGAGCAGATGGGAGTGGAATCCTGGTTAGGAGAGCCCTTGCACAACTCCATGTTGTGCACCAGTTGTGCCTTTCTTGAATCAGAAGTTCCTACACACAAGTCACTCAAGCCCTGATCCTCACTCAGTTGGACTGCTGCAATGTGCTGTATATGGGGCTACCCTTGAAAACTATCCAGAAGCTTCAGCAGGTGTGGAATGCAGCTGCGTGGGCAGTTCTTGGGGCCTCTAGGATGGTCCATGTTACATTGTTGTTCCGCAAGCTGCATTGGTTGCCAATTTGCTTCCTGGTTCAAGTCAAAGTGTTGGTCATTATCTATAATGCCCTTCTTATAGTATGGGTCCAGGTTATCTAAGGGACTGGCTCATCCCAACGGGATTAGTTTGCCCCACCTGCACCAACAGAGGCAGCATGCTGCGGACCCCATCAGTCAAGGAAGTTTGGTTGGGAGGGTCCAAGAGAAGAGTTTTTACTGCTGTGGTGCCCGCCTTCTGAAATATCCTGCCCGTCCCCTCTCCCCGTAAGTTCTGACCCACCCTTCTGACCTTCTGAAAGGGCTTGAAGACTTGGCTCTGCCAGCTGGCCTGGGGTCCCAATGGGGGAATGGTATTTTTGAAGTGGTTAATGGATTAGTCAGACCCCATACCTCCCCATTTGCACTTTGCTCCCTTCCCTTCCATTGTAATTAATTGAATTTTATCTAAATTCAGTTAATTTAGATAAAGTTAAAAGGGAACTGCTGAGCATTTGCCATGAATGGCAGAGTTTGATTGATAGGTAATTTGATTAGAGGCTCAAGGCTGCATGTTGACTACCTCCAATATAGATATAGGAAATCTGACAAGAAGCTCATTGTAAGTAAAAATGCTGCACATGTACAGTCAAATTAGAATAAAATACATTCACTTTCAGTGTGCTGGGTGTTCCAGTTTACCTTTTCCTTTGTTCTTTTCACAATTAAAACCATTTATATGAATATCTCCAAAGCAACAGTTTATTGTGAACTGGGCTTTTTTGTTCAATCTTGAGCCATGGTAGTGCAGTGGTTAGAAAGCAATAGTGCAGGCTAACTCTCCCCACTGCCAGGAGTTTGATCCTGACTGGCTCAAGTTTGACCCATCCTTCCATACTCCCAAGGTCAGTAAAATGTGGACCCAAATTTTTGGTGGCAATATGCTGATTCTGTAAACCACTTAGAGAGGGCTATAAAGGACCATGAAGTGGCATATAAGTCTGAATCCTACTGTGATCTGATTGGCTCATTGCCAAAACAAGATGACACCTGATTGGCTCTCTAAAAACTCATGCTCATTGGCTGCAATCAGATAAAGGAAAGCTACCTGATATCAACCTAAGCAAGTTGTGCTTCCTTTTTCTGGTTACCTGGCTATAACTTTGCATAGAATACAGTACAGTTAATTGAACAAACTTTGTTGTATTACATTCTTGATTAAATTATCTTTCCATTGATATATAATTTTATGGTACTACTCCAAAGTAAGTGGTGTTATTAGCCATCAAACCTCAAAAATACATTTTTCCCAAAAGATTTCCACAATTTTGGCCACTACTGTACATGGCACCATCCATCGTCTCTTTGATGGGTGAAGTTGTCCTGTCCCCTTAGCAGAAAAACACCCCCAAAGCATGTTTCCATCTCCATGTTTAACGGTGGGGATGGTGTTCTTGGAGTCATAAACAGCATTTCTTCTCCTCCAAAAACAGCAAGTCGAGTTGATGCCAAAGAGCTTGATTTTGGTCTCATCATCTGACCACAACCCTGTCACCCAGTTCTCCTCTGAATCATTCAGATGTTCACTGGCAAACTTCAGACGGGTCTGTACATGTGCTTTCTTGAGTAGGGGAACCTTGCTGGTGCTGTAGGATTTCAGTCCTTCACGGTATAGTGTGTTACCAATTGTTTTCTTGGTGACTGTGGTCCCAGCTGCCTTGAGACCATTGACAAAATCCTCCCATGTAGTTCTGGGCTGATTCCTCACCGTTCTCATGATCATTGAAACTCCACAAGGTGAGATCTTGCATGGAGCCTCAGACCGAGGGAGATTGAGAGTTATTTTGTTTCTTCCATTTGCGAATAATCACACCAACTGTTGTCACCTCCTCACCAAGCTGCTTGGCAATACTCTTGTAGCCCATTCCAGCCTTGTGTAGGTTATAATCTTGTCCCTGGCATCCTTGGACAGCTCTTTGGTCTTGGCCATGGTGGAGAGTTTTGAATCTGATTTGATTGATTGCTTCTGTGGACAGGTGTATTTTATACAGGTAACAAGCAGAGATTAGGAGCATTCCCTTTCAGAGAGTGCTCCTCATCTCAGCTCATTACCTGTATAAAGCATACCTGGAAGCCAGAATCTTGCTGATTGATAAGGGATCAAATACTTATTTCACTCATTAAAATGCAAATCAATTTATAACTTTTTAAAAATGCGTTTTTCTGGATTTTTTTGTTATTTTGTGTCTCACTGTTAAAATTAACCTACCGTTAAAATTATAGACTGATCATTTCTTTGTCAGTGGGCAAACGTACAAAATCAGCAGGGGATCAAATATTCTTTTCCCTCTATAAACCCCAACCTCAAATAGGTCTGCTACAAATTCAGACTGTAGCAATGTTACCTAATTTCATTGTCTATATTATATATAGTTTAATCTTAAATCCTAATTACTGGGTATATTCTATCACAGGGTTCTCAGTAAATTTGCATTCAGCCTTTCTCAGGACTGGGAACTCCCAACAAAAAGAGAGGTGAGTATGTTACCCTGAAACTACCTGGATTTTTTTTTAGCACAGATCAGAAATTTCTTACTATCCTTGGCCTTGAATAGGAGTGGGAGGTGCATGTGACCGTATCTTCCTGTCCTAGCCCTCAAAGCCTTTCTTTCTTAGGGACCAACTGTCTGAAGGCCCCAAATGATACATTAACAAGAATCACTAAGGTTGTACACTGTTTATAAACTCTCTGCTTGCTTTCTATAGGAGAAGGAGAAGAAACCACTGAAGGAAGGTGTTCAGGACATGCTTGTGAAACATCATCTCTTCAGCTGGGACATAGATGGGTGATTCCTTTATGAGCTCCTGTTTGGACTTCCTGAATGGCAAATGAATGTGACATATATCCTCTCTTCTCCCAGGCAGTTTTCTGGCCCTTTGTGTGTTACATATCTTTCTGTAACCTGCCTCCCTCCAGTAAACGTCTACTAATTACTATTAACATTAGGCAGCCATTTGCAATAGAAGAGGATCGAAGACCCTGTTGTTCACGCATAGTGCGAACTATAATCCAAGTAGCCTACCTAATGGTGAGCAGTGTTGGCCTTCTAAAGGGCCACAGATTTCCCATTCGATAGCAAACAGGAGCAGCATTTCAAGTGACCCAGGTTGTTCAGTAGTGTTACTTTTCTTCATAACTTATGGCTACAAAGAAATGTGACTTTATATCACTTGGGCCCCCGTACTTGTTAAAAACAAACACTTTTACTGACTCATAAATGTATTAGAAAATGAAGGATTCCCCCAAGGTAATCATCTAGCAGTTACATTTCTTCTGACCAGGAGAGCAGAGCGATGGTGGAAAAGTTCTGTTGAAATTTGCCTCCTTCATGGAAGAGGCTTTATTTTGCAATGCAAAAAATGCAAGCTTGCTTTACTAAGAACTTGATAGTGTGGAAATGGTTTTTCTTTTCTTGGTGCTAATATGCACAAATGGCTTTGGTACTGCCATAAAGTGCCTAAAAAGACTGTCCGGTGATTGAGGCTGCCATGGGTATTATAAAAAATAATTGCAATAGCAGTCTGTCCTTTTCATTCTGTTTAGCTGTGATCCAAGCCTAATTATTTTACCTAGATCATTTTTTAAATTATTACGAGAGAGCTATATTATATTCAGAAATTTATGTATATTTTGACATATCTCTAGAATGGGAAATGGATTCAGGCTTGAGCTGGCTCAGGGGATAACTTCAGCTTCTATCTGTGGGTGTGAGCAGAGTGCAGGGCAGAAGCACACTCTTTGCTTCATGGTATCTGTATTAGTCCAAATAAAAGAAATGAAGAGCACTATTGGAGAGCACAATCAAACCATTAAAGGAAGATTAATCAAAATTGTATCATTTTTGGCTTATAAATTGATGGTTTATCTTGTAACTGCCTATGACAGGCTAAATAGGAGTGAAATTTTATATATACTAGCCTGTTGTTCTTGTTCTTCATATGAACTACAGAGTATTAAGTCTTACTGAGTGGGTCTGACACTTTTGTACTTATATCTCTATAGACACTGTATACCACGTATGGGATGAATTATGTGTCTAGATGCAGTGTTTCTAATTCCATAAACAGTACTCTTACAATCAGTTTTTTCCACCCTTTCTCTTCCTACTTATGGGAACAGAGGCAAATTCTATTCAAAAGTAAGATAAAACACAGGTACAGCTAATGCTAGTAGTAGAGAAAAACTTCCCACCTAAATTTTGTGTCAATAGCAATACTGTGAAGTAGTTCCATGTTATTCATGTGCTGAATGCCTTTGTCTGTATTTTCACCATGGCAAATACATGTTATTGATAATGCCATGACCAAAGATAAGATGTACAAAAATGCTAGAACACAATTTTTTTAATAAAATGGATTTTTCAGATATCTGTAAATGAAAAAATAAATTTGATTTATCCATTCTTTACCCTTCCCCAATTTCTCATTACATATCCTTTTCCAGTTGCATGTTCATTCTATGTCAATCCAAAAGCCCTGCTTAAGACTCCTTACGTTGCTAATTATTTTTGTTGATGGATACAGGAAGAAAATGTGCATGCTGATCAAATACATGTTATTCAAATATGATTTTCAGCAGAAAAATGTGTATATTTAGACTAGAGGCAAATTCTTAGTTGCTGTATGAAGTAAAAGGAGAATTTAGAGAGGATAAATGACAGATACTATCTTATACATTGGAGAAAAATGGATGTACACCCCAATTCCCACTTCCATGACAAGTAATATCTCAAAAGCCTTTTTAAGTTCATTAATAGTGTTCTGTCAAAGCTTTTCATTTTATTTTTGTATTTGCTTATGGTGAATAGCTTCTTCTTTCAGAGACAGGCAGTTGTCATAGCACCCTTTGAGATAAAGTCCTCTTGTTTGATAGCTTGTTTACTGTTCTCAGAATGAGGGGAAAATGCAAAAATGCTCACACTGATCTCCCTCCCACTGATATGGCCCTAATGTAGGTTATACAAGTTGTATTATCCAAACTATCCAAAACTAGCTATCTTTGCAAACTAGCCACTAATCTATATGATTGGTTGCATGTCCTGTAGAATATAAAGGATGAATACATTCAGCAATTCTAACAATCTGATTCCTGCAGATTTTTACAGAAATCAGCTTCACTTGCAGTTAGCTACTCTAGGACTCTGGCTAGTCACATAACCGCAACTTTTCAAGATGAGGCTGTTCATCATGAACGGGTATTAGGATGATATAGACTCTATAAACTGTTAGAGAATCGGAAGTAAAGGAGTTTTTGGAATTCTGTGAAACTAGAGAAGTCTTTTAGTGGGGAAGAAACTCATGCCAACAGATCCATGAGTTACACATTCTTCTCTATGGAAAGGGAGATTGACTAATAATATTTAATGGCATATGCAAAAAGGTTAAACTGGTAGTTCAAGGGCAAGGTATGTGTTCCAACTCCCAGCCTAAAATGATTGCTTTGTAACAGTTTTACAAAAAGGAGAAGCTAAAGGAAAGCATCACCTAATAATGATTAATTTCATTAGCTTTCTAGAACAGTTTTGTAGAGATATGTACAAGTTTACTAGGTAAAAAATAAAGACAAGTTTCAAGAGGAAAGACTAGGATTTACAACCACATTTCACAGTAGCAGGGGTTATGGCTACGTAAGTTTCCTCTGTGTAATAGCACGTGCATGTGTTCCTCGAGGTTCTTATGAATTGAATTATGTAAACTGTTAAAATAAGCCCTAGTTTTGGGCGAGGCACAAACCTAAAAATCAAGCTAGGGCAAGGATGGGGGTATGGAGCTGCCTACGCGCCCTGCACCCTCTTACCTTGTAGCCAGGCCTCTCCACGCCAGCCCACTTCTTCCGTGGCGTCCCCAGGCCTACATTTTGCAGTCAGAGACCTTTCCTTTGCAGCTGAGAACCCAGCCATGGATTCAACCCATAGCTCAGGTTCTTGGCTATAGTGGCCTTCCAGAAAGGCCTTTGACTGCGAAATGCAGGCCGGAGCTTCATTCTCAACTGCAGAATGAAGCTGCTCCATTGGCCGCAGAGGTGGGCTGGCTGGGCTGTGCTATTGGTACCGGAGGTGAGTGGAAAAGATACACACATACATACACCTGCTTCTTTTGGAGGAAAAAAATAAAAAAGACCGGGTCTTATTTTCGGGGAAACACGGTAAGTCTGTGAATAGTAGGAAGAGCAGGGCTTACAGCTCAAAGTGCTGATGTTTAAGACTGCCAACCAGTCAGTTCAGAACTCCATTTCCTCAAAACAGCACTATATTCCATAGCTGGAACCATTGGAATAATTTTTAAAGGAATTACAGGAAGCTGAAAATACTGTACTTTGTACAACTGTCTTGATTCATTGCAAATCTTAGCTCGTAAGATACTAGAACCAGAATAATTGGCCCTCTGTTTATTTTACACTGGGGCAATCCAGAACTCTTAAGTTATGATATAATATGGATTTAGCTTTCTTAATAGGCAGGAAGCACATACACTACAGCATTATCAAGAAAAAGGTTATTTTAACTAGACTGTAACCCTCCGAACTGACTGTAAACTTCAGTATGAATTCATCCTAATTCCCCACTTCCTTTCCCAGATGAGTCATATTCTAAGTGAAAATCTTTACAGTGTGGACAAATCAACTTTTTCCAATTTTTTTATGCTTTCCAATTAATCTCCAGCAAGGAGAACTGTGTTTGCCAATGATTTTTCTGGATCCTTTGCCTAGAACTGCTCCAGCTTCTGCAGGATGTTGAAGTATCTGCAGTCACCCATAGAACTCTGATGCAATTGCTAAATGTTTGAGGAAAGAGCCCCATTTTGACAAACCACTGGAAAAAGTGGCAGCTTTCCTGAGATTGAATTTTCATTCAGAAAACATCATGGGTACTTGCCCTTGGCTCTAGCTTTACAAAAACTGGTCAAAATTGGGAAGGGGGGGAGGAAAAAAGAAGGTTCATTAGATGCATTGTTTACTTAAATTCTTGCTCATCTCCTACACCCACCTGTACTCCCTTCAGTTTACTTGGTCAAAAAGTTATAAGCAAGAATCCCAGTGCAGCTGCAAATCATGTCCATCAAGGAAATCTGTGGAGAAGAGGCTAGGGGTTGCAGAACTGAGGGGTGTAAGGCTCATCACTGGCCCTCCTGACAGCTCCAACCAATCCATGCTGTCCAAATTGGGTTCTGCCAAGTCCAAACCTGGTCCCCCAGCAGATTCAGGGGCAAAGTGCAATTCTGATGTGTCCATAGGTGATGATGGATGGTCCAGGATAGCTGAACTGCTTAGCATCTCACTGTAGAGATCAATTAGGGGCTCGGTTCCATCAGGGACTGCTGTCAACAAAGAGAGACCAGTGGTACTCTCTAAGAAGTCTTCCAGTCTGCCTGGTGGATTAACGGAGCTTGGGTGACTCACAGGCCCCTGCAGAGAAAGCTCTGAGGAATGATGATTGCTGGATGGAGACGGGCATTTTGGGGTAACAGTGGGATCTTTCTTTGCTAAGGGAGATTCTTTGAATTGAGCCGAAATCTCTGTTGGGAAAAAATGCAAGTAAATTACATGCACTCTAACACTAATGATATAGCCATTAACTCACCACTACTGCAGCACTTCAGGAATTACATACATCCTTACCACCTTCAGAAGATAATGGTGGTTTCATATCAGTGACAGGTGAAGCTTTCTCTCATGCATCCATTAGCCATTTCCTCATTCCACTCACTCACTCACTCACTCACCCTTTCATCCTGTTATGCTTCTTCAAGGCACCATCACTTACCTCAAATGTTCAGCTTTCCACCTTTTGGGGAAAACTTTAAGTTTCTGTTAATTGACTCTAATCATCAGGTATCTATTTCCCCCAGTTCCCACACACGAAGTAGCAACCAAACCTCAGAATGTAACCCAGTATGATCTCAACAGCTTCTGCAGACTCCATACACTGATTGTATTATGTTTGCACCTTACAACATTTCCTCCCTTTTTCTTCCATTAGCACCAGCATTATGTGGGAAGCCTAAATTTCATAAGAACTGGAGTACTTGCAGACTGCTTCATTCTGACCCAGCACACCTGTTCCTCCAGCAGCCTCATAGTAACGAGGAATGGAATACTAGGAGGGGGGCGGATGGCCCAAAGGGCCTCCAAGGGTATCTTCCACTGGTGGAATGGCCTTTCCTCTTTGATTTGATAAATAAAGCTGATAGGCACACTCTTTTAAACAATTGGGCTAAATGCAGTATAAGCCATCAGAATGATAGACCAGAAGATCCTCTCTTCATACCTCCATGTTCAATTAAAATATCAAACAAATCATCCATCTGCTGACTTGAGCAGCCATTCTCCTAAAAAAGAAAGGGAATAGGTTTGTATCACATTTAATAGTAATGCAGCAATTTATACATTATAATCATCACCCTGTGGCCAAATAATATAAAACATGATGTGCTAACCAAAAGTTTTACCCGTATCTTCCTTTCTGGTATGAAGAGTACATATGAAATATGGCAGAACGTAACCTTCAGTGGTGCAAAGTGGATCGAGTCAATAGATGAATTCCAAAAATTTTAAGATAATTTGCAAAAAGGATAGATCCATACCGAGTACTTTCCTAATTTGTCACAGCAAAGCAGTTACTCTCACCTCAGAGGACTTGGGTTGCTGCTTCACAGCCTCCTCATAGCCTGGTGGTTCTTTCATCACAACTGAGGTGGCAGGGAGAAGCAGTGGTGGCAAAGTGCCAAAGAAGGAAGGGCTCTGCTTCTGCTGCTCAAGGTCCACCTGGGGTGGAGAAGGAGGAGCTGGAGAGCTTGGCTGTGAGAGAAGCTGTGAAGGAAGAACAAGTAACAGGCGGCTGTAATTCTTTTGAGACCAACTCCAGAGCAAATTTTCAACAAAATGTTTGATGATGAACTCTGGCTGCTCTAGTTTATACTTTTTTCCTCTTCTGAGCAGGATGGCCCATTGTTATCACTTGTCCTCGATGCATTCTATGCATCATCCAATTCCTGATGGATTTCTTTTATCTCAGGAAGCTCTGTATTCTTTTATATATTAAAAATAATTTTCTCTTACCTAAATAAAGTTTATATAATAAATTTCCTATTAAAGGGCTAGATAGAATTTCTCTCTAAGAAAACTCTTAATAGGATTCTTATTTCCACACCATGAGACACCATAACAGTAACATCCGTTTGTTTTTAAAATATGCACAAGCCATCAGAAATATATAAGATTAAACCCATTCCTCAAGTAGATATTCCTAATGACACAATTGCATACACCCACCTTCAAGACAGCAGGCCTATTTTCTACATGCTTAATATGATGCCTATTCAAGAAAGTTAAATAAAGAAAAATGCAAGAATCAAAAGAATATTAGTGTATACCCATATTTGTATCTGAAAGCTAGAAACCCATAGGCCAAAGTGGGCAAACTGGAATGCCTTAAAATGTTCAGGTAGCCCTTGAATTACAACTGCATTTGGGACAGGAACTGCCATTGCTAAGCAATGCGATCTGCAATCATAAAGCATAACATCGCATGACAGCATAGCAACAGTAACCTACAGGCAGTCCTAGTTGTCCTAATTCCACATATGCAGGTCATTTAGCAGGAAGTGGAGGAAGTCACAGGAAAAAAAGTGCAGAGGTGCTGCAAAGGTGTGAGGGAGACCTTGGGTGGCCCACCATCAGCCATGTACAAGTTGGGGGAGGGGAGGAAAATTAAGAGGGATATTAAAAAGCAGCCTGAAAAATTAAGCCATGTTTTATGGGAGATTTCAACTAATCTCAGTTTCAATCTACACACTGACTGGAAATTTTATGTTCAAACCATGGCAGAGAGATAACAATCTTTGATTCAATAAATAACCGTAAACTGGAGTAACTGGTTTTGGAACTAATGGGGGGGGAGCAATACTAGACCTCTTAAGCAATGCTTATTTTTTTTAAAGAAATATATGTAATTGAAACAACAGGGAATAATTCAACATTCAAAGAAGCAATAACATAGCAATTCCAACACAGTCATAGTTGACTTCAAAAAGGAAACGCCTCAAAACTGAGAAAATGGGTGAAAAGGAAAATCAGGCATGGCTGAAAGGGCAAACACAAATACAAAATACAGATACTCCACTGAATATTCCACTAATCCAGATGGAATTTTTACCAGGAAAGTTAAGCTTTTTTTCCTAGAAAGGCATCACTTGGCTTAACAATGCTTAACAGAAACAACTAAATTTCATTTCAATATAAAACTACGCCTGTTTTCTGAGAACTGACCTATAGTCTCTATTCGATCCTGCTTTATTCATGTACCCAGCCACACACATACTCATTTGACTTTGGCTCTCCCTCCCACTCTCCACTGATTCTAGACAGGTTAATGTAAGCAACCACTCCCCCCACTAAAACAAAACAAGTTAAAAATGCAATAGAAACAATAAACAAGATGGAGCATCTAACCATCCATCATGTAAAATATATGCAGCAACGAAGTCCATTCAACCTAACCTAAGACGGGAAAATAGCAAGATCTTTAGCCTTCCTGAATGCCATTAGGATGGAAGCCACCTTGAGTTGAGGAGCAATCCTTTCCAGAAGCCACCTGGAGTTGAGGAGCAACCCTTTCCAGAGAACAGACATTGTGACATAGAAGATATGCTTCCTAGATTCCAACAGATGATATTACTTAATCAAGGGGACCAACAGTGTGCCCACTGTTGGCCCTTGCTGGCTGAACAGAAATCAGGGGCAATAAGACAGTTCTTCAAATAGGTAGCTTCATGCCATATAGGGCTTTATAGATGATAACCAACATCCTGAAGCATACTGGCAACTAGTGCAGTTTGTAAAGCAGGGGTGTTGTCTGGACATACTGATACAAGCCCATTACTGCCCATGCTGCTGCATTCTAGCCTGGGTGAACTTTTGAATGGCCTTCAGGGGAAGCCTCTAGAATGTATCACAGTAAGAGGTGGTTAGGCACGAGTGACTATCTGAAGGGCCCCTTGATCCGGAAAGGGGCACAACAGGGATCACCAGATAGAACTGCGCAAAGACCTTCTTGGTCACCTGACACGTGCTCTTCAAGCTGGAAGTGTGAATTCAAAAAGATCCTGATACACACTGCTTTTGAATGGGGAAGTGCAACTCCACCAAAAGCAAAGATAGAAGATCCTAAGATGTAAATGTCTATGGAGATTCTCAGTCATCAAGGTCATGGTTGTCCCAAAGGTGCTTTTTCAAAAGGCAACTGGACTTTTTTTCCCTTAAAGATGTTTTGCTTCCCATCAAAGAAGCTTCTTCAGTTCTGAACTGAAGAAAGCTTCTTGGATGAGAAGCAAAACGTCTTCAAGGAAAAACAAAGTCCAGTTGCCTTTTGAAAAAGCACCTTTTGGACACCCTAAGATGTAGGTGGTCCCAGCAGCTATTGCCACTCAGTCTTGGTAGGAATGAATCAGAGAGAGTTCCTCCCATCCAGCCTACAGGCATCAGGACTAGACCTAGTTGCCTCACTTGCAGAGGCTGGGATCAAACGGTGTAATTAAGTATCATTAGTGCACTTGACGATACAGGACCCCAAACTGCTTAGATGACCTCATCCAGTGTTTTTATGTAGATATTGAACAAGAGGCTCATCTTATGATATTGGGACCTGCTGAGAATACCTTTTTTGTCTCACTGGACTGGCCAGTTTTATCAGGAACTCTGGCATTCGGCGGTCCTTTGTGGAAGCCGTTCAGGAAGAACGGCTGCAAGTTGGGAGATGCAGAAAAAGATAAGATTGTTTGTGGCAGCTGTCCAGTGACCATTTGCAGACCTGACTTCTGATGCTATATGAGAGATAAGAAAAAGAATTCAAGATCAGATTCTGATTGGTCCATTGATTTTAAAAAGGAGGAATACCCTTCAGTATGCAAATCAAGCCACGGTTAAGAGTATAGGTGGTTAGCTACCTTCTGGATGGACTCCTTTGGTGGAAGTTCAGGAGATGATGGAGAGTTCTTTATAAGTGGCTTGCTGGGTGCTATTGTAGATGGAGATGACATTCTCTGGAAAAAAATACAGGTTTTAATGCTTGAGAGTTAGGCTGAAAGCCAAATTTCACAGTCACCTGTTATAGATGTCTGGGCAAAAGTTAAAGTAGTAGTGCAGGAGGGGATTTACTGAACAGGGAGAACAAAAAATGGGCTTGCAAAACTAATGAGTTATCTAGAAAGTGTACAAAAAAGGAGCAGATCTAGTTTAACACAAGTGGACAATTTATGGTTGCTATCACAACAGTATGATTTCATTCTGATAAACTGCTTTCAGCAAGAAACATATGAAGTTTTGTTCAAAATGTTTTGTGTGTCAAACTAAATTATTAAACCAATCCCTGTTGTTCTAACATTATATTAGTTTCTTCAACCACTTTTGTGTGCCTCTGTGTGTATGTGCATTTATGTGTGTGAGAGAGAGGGAGGGAGAGAATGCACAAGAGTTTGTGCATTTACTTACTTTCAATGGCAATGAACTGCTTCCCACTTTCTCCTGAGGTGAGGGGTTCTGCCTTTCAGCATTCTGATTGGTCACAGTGAGGACTATGTGAGTGCCTGTGGAATCTGTGATGAAGGTAGGGGGGGAAGCTCCCTTGATGAAATCACTGAAACCTCCAGCTTGTTGTCCAAGGAAAAAACATGAGGTCTGACATGGTGGCTCAGTTTCAGCAGCTAGCACCTCCTGCTTCACCATCACTGCTTTCTTTGGCACTAAATTTGTATCTGATGTCTCCATTTGGCTGGTGGTCTGTGTGGGTCTTAGTTGGTCAATTTGGCAGTTCAGCTGCTCCACAGATTGGCAACTCACAAAGCCTTTTTCATTCTTGACAGAGGGGCCAAAAATAGAGGGCTCACAGACTATAGCTCTGTCTTCTCCAACAACTGTAGCTGACAGTGGTTGTTGAGATCTCTTTTCTTTCTCCAGCTGCAGCTTTAGCATCTCCACCAACTGCTGTTTTTGTTTTAGCATCCGGGTGAGTTCCTCAATCTGCTTATCTTTCTCCTGCAGCATCTGGTCTTTATCCTGGACCTCCATGTCTTGGTTGCTGTTTATGCTGGACTCTACCCTTGACATTGCATTTGTGCTACAAGTGTTACCTTTGGAAGGCTCTTCTTTTACCAAAAATTGGACTGGCGATGCTTGTAGAGTAAGCTGAGTCAGGGGAGAAGTCACCATCTCCCCAAAGGTATCACCACTAGTTGAATTCTCATCTCCAGCACTTATCAGAGAACGTTCAGAGGGAGTGGGTGACACAGGAGGAGTTGAGCCTGTGCTCCCAAACTTCATGACCCCATTGCCCGTGACAGTGGCTACAACAACCTCTGCTGAAGTAAGGCCTGTATTGACAAGTGCAGGACCTGTACTCAGCCGAGCAGCTGGGAAAGTTACCACCACTTCAGTAGTCTTCGGGAGAATTGCTGTGTTAGCCTTCGGAGCAGCAATTACTCGGCTGGTTATACCATTCTGCTCTTGATAAGCCTTGAGCCGCTCAATTAAATCTGTCTTGGTACCCGAAACAGGCAATGCCCTTAGCTTCAACTCTTGCTTTAGCTCTGCCACCTATCAAAGAGTCAGAATTCTATCAGAAGTTGTTTTACCTAAGATACCCTTACTTACTAAGGCTACATCAAGTCACAGTTGGAAGTAAACCTGAGGGGTCCATCCTTTCAATTCTAATATATTTTTTAAAGAAAGGATGCCACATATTATAAGGCATAAAACAAAGAGCACAAAAGTTCCATTTTCAAAGGACAATTCTATCACCACCAATAAATAAAATGTATGGCTAGCATCAAACTCATCAGTTTCAATGATAGTATCACCATCAACTAACAATGCAATAAATAACTTATACCACATTTTTATTAACAAATTTTAAAGGCTAAGGCGACGTACTGTTTAAATGAAATAAAGTAAAGAATCTGTATTATAATTCATAATATTGAATGAACAACTAGACAAGTAATTACAATACATTCTATATTTAGGTAAAAGAAAGCTGATGTAAACATGCAGGAACTATATTATCTTAAATTTGATCCAAAATTACCAGAACTAGTAGTAATGCTATGCAAGTAATTACAGCCTAAATGATGCTTCTGTTATTGCAGTAGTAATGATAACCCATCCAACAATAATACAAATACAAGATGATTCCTAGATGTATAAGGTGGAGTGCCTCAAGCTTAAGAAGATTAGGCATTATATACTTACAATATTTATCTATTTTCTAATATTTTATCCTTGTTTTATAGCTGCTATATTAGCCACCACACCAGAAGATGGAATCTGAAATACATTCTCTTACATTTTAAATATTTGCTGTGCTGCATATTCACAATAATGTTTATTTTACTTTCATTGTATGTCTAATATTTCTTCTCAAAGCAGCTAACAAATGCTTGGTTACCTTCATGTCATCAAGGTTAGTAGGGAGAGCCCCAGGTTTGCCTACTGGAGAATTGCTATTTTGTCGCAAGAGCCCGCTAGAACTAGAAGAAAGAGAAGAGCCGTTTCTGGCAGCAGTGGAAAGATTACGCAAGGCTGGGGTGCTGTTGCCATTCTGTTCTCCTAAAGGCCTGAAGGGGAAAGAAAAGGTGAATTGAATAGCCAGCTGCAAGAAACTAGCAACAGAACCTTTGTCTTCAGTCTTTGCTTCTGCACTTCCCAGAGGAAGCTGAACATTCACTGCTGAGAAAACTTCTTAATCTAGTCTGACAATGCTTATAAAATGCATGGCAAGGTGCCAAGCACTTAGATAAAGCACAATGCAAATCATCGCTGCTGGTTTAGCATTTGCTTTCAGCTATACTTTGTGATAAATCATGAAAACTTCAGATATTTTCTTCAGTACTTATGTTTTGAATGCAGTAGAAACAGAGAAATATGAAGTAAAACAAAAAGATCATTATAAGGACTTCCATCATGCTTTTCAGCAGGACTAAATGAGGAAAAGCAGCCATCTGGGAAATTCCTATTAACCATTATCTTTTTAGTTTCATTCTGTATTGATTATTTATTGATTACATTTTGATCCTACCACTATTAAGTTAGTCAAAGAGGCAAACATGCATAATACTCCTTCCTCTTCCTATTGTCCCCACAACAAGAACCCTGTGAGGTGGACTATGTGTGACTGGCCCAAAGTCACCCAGCCAACTCTCATGCCTAAGGCAGGACTAGAACTCAGGTTCCTGGTTTCTAGCCTGATACCTGCCCAGAGTCAGCAGATGAGGCTGGGTTATGAAAAACATGTTTGCTGAGTTTACGGAGAAACAAGTAAACAAATGAATATCCAATTAAATATATGCATTACTGATTGGGGGATTTTCAAAACCTCTCTCAAAATTATGTTGCCAAAACTTTTATTTACACTTATCTTACACTTATCTTTACACTAAAATCTTACGACATCTTCACTATTACAAGTACATTTACCATTTTCACTTACTTCTAATATTTGCAAGCTATACTTCCAATCAAGTGAACGTTAGAAAGTGAAGAAATATGGCTATGATTGAGTTGATGATGGGTTGACTTTACAAATCTCATACTTTGATGGGAATGGACAGATAGAGAAATAGGCTGCAGCTCTGTTGATACTAAGCTCTTGAGAAATAAAAATTCAGAATTTTAAGAAGAAGAAACCCCTACTTTGGTGGAGCTGGGAGGATGGTTTGATAGTTGTAGTGCTGTTGGTGCTGTTGATTAAGGATCTGGAGCTGTAAAAAGAGCTGTTGTTGCTGCAAGATTTTGGCATAAGATGAATCCATGGGGGGAGCTTCTTCATCCTGTTTTTGGTCCGGTGGAATATATTGGTGATATTTCAGCTTCTTGACTTTTGGTTTCGGCTCCTTGGATTTTTTGCTACGCTGGGACTTCTCACATGAAGATTTTGGCTGGCTTTGCTGTTTGAAAGAAAAATAGGTGGTTCAGGATAGGATGGTGGCATGATAAATATAACGAGTGACATTTTGAGAAATGATTGGTTGGTTTAATATTTTCCATACAATTTCTTCATTCTACTGATCTGCCCTAATAAATGTATACCTATTAAATAAGTATAACACTGCTAGCTTTTAACTAGACCCGGAGTCTCCAAACTTGGCAGCTTGAAGATTTATGGACTTCTGGGAGTTGCCAAGTTTGGAGACTCCTGAACTAGTATAATGTTAATTTTAAGATATAACAATTATATTACATCAATGCAGTGAACCTGCATGCACAATCCTTAGACCAATTAATGGTCTATTGCAGTTTTTTATTCATTAAATTTCTGTATACTTTATACACGCATAAATCCACAGCATTTACGTACATTTCCATATACGTCATATTCCAAACTGACAGGAAAAAAAGGAATGATACAGCAAGGGAAACACATGTCATCAGCTCTGGGTATTTAAGTGAAAATATTTCCACACTGTGTCAAAACTACTAATCTACTAGCAAAGAAAGGATCCTAATGTATCACTTTAGTAACTATTTACTTAATAAGGAATTGAAAATGGCATTGAATGGTTGATTCATGATCTTGATCAAGATCACATTACTCAGTATCTCACCTAATCGTTAAAGGAAATCCTTGACATAATAGATTTTTTGGCTGATAGTAGTACTTAAGACCTAATACAAAAGGTACCTTTATAAGAGTTGGAAGAGGTTTGGCAGCAGCAGGAGCAATTCCATTAGTGAGATTCAGAGGCACTGGAGGTGGCGGCTGTGTCAAGGGGGTTGGAGGCTGTTCAGACACATAAGTTGTCTCAGTGCAGTCTGTGCTGATTTTTAACTGGCACACAATCTACAAAGTAGATGAATATGAGTATGTCCAGGTGAATTTTCAGAAGACAGAATAAGCAGTTAGCAGGTGACTTCTACAGTATCATAAAAAGGCAGACAACTGCTCAGTTACATTTGTGTACTGCAAAATACAGATATGTGAGCAAAGCCAATTTCCAGAATCAATCCCACCATATAATAAGAGAGTTTACTTCTTTCCATGGTCAAATTTTAAGAAAATAGGAATTTATTTTTTCCACAAAGGAAAACAGCATAAGTGATGTTATTAATATTGTTTCAAGATCCAGTTTGAAAACCACTTTGGTGTAGTGGTGAATGTACTGGCCTAGAAACTAAGAAACTGGGAGTTCTAGTCCACCTTAGGTATAAAAGCCAGTTGGGGACTTGTGGCCAGTCACTCTCTCTCAGCCCAACCCACCTCACAGGGTTATTGTTGTGGGGAAAACAGGAGGAGGAAGGAGTATTATTTATGTTCACCACCTAATAAAAGATAGGATAAAAAGAAATCTAAAAAAAGATTCAGGTATCAAGTGTTTTATTGCTAATAAGCACAAATTCCCATAATGAATCTTTTCTTCCAAGGAAAATACCTTTCTTGCTTGAGCTTCTACAATCAAAAAGTGCAACAAGGGGCAACACCTAAGGTGTCCTCACCTGAGCAGGGGATGCCACTGTGGGAGTAGGAACTAAATCACTCATCAGAGCATCCATTGGGGATGGCACAGATGCCTGGGATTCATGGCTAGCCGGTTGTTCTGGAGACAGGGCATCACTGCTGTCCTCATCAAAGGAGGAATTATCTGCTATCTTAGGATAGTCCACTTGACCTACTAAAAACAACAAATACAAAGTTAATTAATTAAAAACAGAGGATCTGGATCACTGAAAACCAGCAGGACATTTCTGGGCCACTATAAAATCCAAGATGGTGAAAAGTAGAGGAACTTTAGACAACTGTGCATTGTACATATACAATTAGATTCACCAATTGACCAGAAGTTGTTAACAAAAACCAAAATCTAATTCTGAATACAATAAAGAACAGGGGAGATTTTTTTAACAAAACATTAAAAATACTCCTATTTTTGTAAAAGTAAAATAAATCCAGAAGAACATATGTGCAATCTTACAAGTTTACAAGTTCTAAAACTCCTTCAGAATGACCAATCAGGCAGTGATCCACAAATCTTTTAAGCTGTTACAATTCAGGAGTAAGAGACACTTTCTATATATTGTGTGAGGCCTGACTCCTTGCAGTGCTTATGCTTTGTATCCATACATTGTATCCATAAAAATATTTCTGCTCATCTTATCCTACATAAATTAATCTGTATTTAATGCTACTCTCCATCACTCACTTAGAATAGGGTTCCACTTTAATATGACTATAAGAAAACAGAATACAATGCCAGAGGCAGACAACTATTGTACAGCATCTCTTCAGTCTTAGATGTCAGCTCCATTTCTGCTTGTAATTTTTCTTATAAACTTGCTCACAAAATTTTAACTGAAACCATTTATGCAGGATAGGAAGTTGAGGGCAGAAATATTTTATGGTTATACAAAACAGCAAATATATTCTGTTTTCCTTATTTTAAAGAAGGGATTAAAAAAAGAAGCTACTGTTTTATCTACTACAAAGCTTCCCTTTTTTTAGCAGACTTACCAATGAGCGCTTCCTTCAAGCTTGATTCCACAGGCAGAATATTTTTCTCCACCAATTCCATGGGGCCTGGTCTCTGGGCAATCTTCTCATTGAGATCATCAGCCAATCTAGCCCGCTTCAACTTCAGCTGCTTGGCCTGAAGAGAAGGTTCAGCAGAGGTCTCTGTTCAACAGAAACAACAAAAACACGATTATTTCTTAACTATAAAACCCATTACAGAAATCAGTTCTGTAGTTTCCTTTTGGAGAATCTCAAGCAGTACATAAAAAGCCAACCCTAACCATACTGGTACTCTTATACCTAAATAATTTTTAAGAATAACAGACCTGCCCTTCTGACTTGTTCCAAAGGCCTGTTACTCCATTAGCTAACCTGAATTTTGTGAGAAGACCCAAAGCAGGACACACAAAAATATCTGTATTTGTAATAACAGCAACTGGTATTTGAGAATATAAAATATTGACATTATCAGTTTAGCTTAATGTCATCTATCAGGACCCCCAAATTGAGCCTTCTCAGCAGCAAGGCCAGCCCTCTGGAACAAGGATCAGTTCTAAACTATTCTGCTGTGGTTTAGAAGAGCTGTAAAGACCTGACTCTTCAACCAGGTCCTTCAGTGAGAAAGAGTAAGGCCCCCTACTTCATCCCACTTGCCATCTTTTATTATAATTTCTTTGTTTATTTGTTAGCCGTCTAGAGTTGAGAAATGAATAGCATACTACTAATACTAATACTATCATCATCATCACCATTCACAATCATGGTGAAATCACACCTGCCAGTTCTTTAGATGGCCTTAATACACATTTGAGTTCTTCCTAAGAACCTAGGATATTGTAATGAATCGATATAGCATATGTGCTGATCCAAGAGGTGTGGCTTTTGTAATTGACAAGGTACAAATTTTGTCGACGCACAGATTTTCTAAGTGCCCTCAATATTTTTGGTTATCATACCCAACGTATCAATAACCACAACAGTTGATTATGTCATTATCTTTCATCTTCGATTTTCAGATCTTGATGCTTTGTGATCTCCAATTCTTTGTCTTCTATTCTCCTATCCCCTGGAATTGCCACATCAATTATCCATACTTCCTTCTCCTCCTCCTCCATTGATAACCTTATTTTAATGTAATTAATCTCCATTTAATATTATCAAAATTGGAGCTATCACTAATTGTAGAAAAAAATTCAATTTTTACTCTTTTTTTAACCTAAAAATCTGACCATTTTGATTTATTAGATATCCTTGGATTTAACAAATACTAGAAACCAAAACATTTTTTATAATAAAACATACATAATTTTATATAATTAACCTGCTTCCTTGCTCAATATTTTCTAAACTAAAGCATTCCACGCAGTCCCAGTTGATTTAATTTTCTATGCAACAACAGAAAAAAGGGGTGTTGCTGTATAAATTAAAGAGACAATAGATTCTAAAATGTTTTATTCAGATGAAGAATGAAGAATTGTGATGGTAGAAATATACTTCTGATGAGAAACTAATTAAGAAAATGTATGATTTTCTATTAACTTTGAAAATGGAAAGCATACAAGTTAAGAAACCATGATAAGATGGGCAAAAAAAATTGGATACAATATAGAATTAGAAAAATTGTGGCTTCCGGTTTGCACGCACGGCGCCGGCAGATGTGTGGGAAAGACACTCTCCCCGCCATCTGGTTTTTCTTCCTTGGAGGACCCTGAAAAGAGTCGAAAGTTGCCCTGGAGGGGTGACCACTGTGAGGAGGCCCTCCTTGTGATTGCAGAAGGGCGGCAGCCCTCTGTTTGATCCAGAGCAGCTCTTCTGGCCCGAAGAAGAAAAGATCAGCCATCAACATGGCCGATCATTAAGCTGTTCCCAGCCAAAAGCCAAAATCACCATCAAGCACAACAAAGCAATCTGGAGGATTAGGGTGAGACCTTACCTTCCTTATTCCCCTAATTACTTTCCTGTGGGACTCTCTTAAAAATCTTCTCCCTTTTTTTTGAAAGATCGGCGACTGCCTACCTGGGGAACTAAAACTCTAAAGCCTCAAAAGAAATGGAAATAACTAAGCTAAATAATTAAGCAACCTTATTTGTACTTCTGGAATTTTTGGGCTACTAAAAGCTCTTACTTCTGCGGGGACCTGCTACCCTATTTACTGCTCAAGCTGTGAAAGAAGGGGAAAAGTAAAAAAATGGATTAATTGGATAAAAGTGTCATATGACTCTGGAAAGATTTTACATGCTATTGAGGACATCTTGTGGCGAAACCTGGCATAGCAAGTAAACTTTTTCTTTATTATGAGAACTGACTGTAACTCAGATTTGTCCTTGACATTATCTTTAAAGACAAGAATTGGAAACACATGGTACTGAAAAACAACTTTTAGGAATAGTGGAGGTGAACATTTACTGACTCTTATTAAAATAGCCTCCACTAAAGATCTATCTCTAAACATCAAAGAAATGGAAAAATTTTATCCACCACTTGATTATAAACTTATACTTGAAACAATTCTGGCAATGACTGAGCAAATAAAAACCAGATTGAAAGACAAATCTGACAGCATAAACTCACCAAATGAGACCCTGACTTCAACTGATGAATTGACAATCCAAAAACCAACAGAAGAGGAGGAAATCAACATCAAAATAGGGGACCCTAAAGACCAAGTACAATCTACTGAGAGCCTTGATGCCCAAACTTCGATTTCAACTATAAAACTTACAATTCAACAAACAACAGAAGCTGAAAAAAGCAATACTAAGGTGGAAGATGCCAAAGGCCTTCAAACACAGAACTCTGAGAATCTAGCCAACCAAATAATAACTATAACACTGGACATGACCTCTTACCTAAGCCAGATGGGATTGGAAGAAGAATGACAACTATACTGTGTCAAACATGGAGATTTGATCTATTAGAGCAACGTTAATGACTATAAAGGGGTCGCTCTCTGAAAAATTGACAACTGGATGGTCTCCCTGGATTTAAACAATGTGTGTAGGAAGAAAGGGAGACACATTTGAGAAGCTAAAGGCACTGATATGGAAGCCTGCTTGGCACAAAAAGAAAGCTAGAGTTAAATTTAAAAAATGGGTTTTTTCTTAATGTTGGGATTTGTAATAATAGAGCTTAAAATTTCTTTTAATGGGCCAAGGGGAATCGGTAAAAGATATAAACTGATTTTATATTTAGGATCTAGATTTCTAAAGGAATGAAAATTAGCTAATAGAACATAACTGAATTATTTTACAGAACTTGGAATGATGCAACAAAAGATACTTTTTTTAATCATTGATGAATTACTAAGATGACAAGTAGAATGTTTTTGAAATATAAAGAAGAATGCACTTAAATGAACAACGTACATATTTCAGAAATGATAATTACTATACAATGAAATAGGGGAAATGTGTGTTACCCAAAAACTACGTAAGTCTTTTAGATCCTGTAGGCTAATTTGGAGCACTGTATTGGAATTAGATAAAATTTAAAAACAGGACATGGATAAGTATATGTGAAAATGTATTGATAATTGCTCTGACTCTGTCATAACTAGAAATGTATTAATTCGATTTTGATATTATAATTAAGGGAATTGGAGAGGGAGTTTTTGCTGATGTACCCTGAGCTATACGTACAAAAAGATTTTCCTATTGGACTTTTGACTACCCAATCACCACATTGCTTCATAAATATTTGGATGTAAAGTTAGAAAATTAATAAAACTTGTTTTTAAAAAAAAAAACTAGAAAAATGGCAAAATTTATGGGTAAGAAATTACAAACTGACAATGTCAACTTCCTACAAAGAAAATTTATATAAAATGTTTTATAGATGGCACTTGCCACCAGCAAGACTAGCAAAAATGTTCAAAAACATGTCAGAGAGATGTTGGAAATGTAAACATGTCAGGCACTTATTATCATGTTTGGTAGACTTGTGACAAAGTAAAGAGTTATTGGAAAAAGATACATGCCTGGCTAGAAAAGATGTTGGGAGAACATGTAGATTTTAAACCTGAACTTTTTAAATTAGGTATAATACCAGAAAAGACTAACAAACAAAGCATGTATTTGATTTTGCATGTCACAACAGCAGCAAGAATTATATTTGCGCAATAGTGGGAAAATGTAGAAATACCACCAGAAGAAGAAATAATTAAAAAAATACTAGAATGCGCAGAGATGGATTGACTGACTATGAGACTGAAAGAAAAAGAAGAAATGGAATATTATCAAACATAGGACTTATTTTATCGATGGCTAGAGGAAAGAATAAAGGATTAGGAATTAAATATGTATTAGCGAATGTAAACTCAAGACAGCATGTTTGTTGAAAAATTATTATTGAATGTATGGGGGAAAAAACCAATAAAAACCTTTACAAAAAAGAAAAGAAAAATCTACTTCTTTCCCAGGCAATCTTTTCCACAGTTGAACAGCTCTTAGACAATTTTTCATAACATCCAACTGAAATCTACATCCTTGTAATTTAAAGTTATTTTTTTCTTGTCCTATTTTCTGGAATAACTTTAACAATGTTGCACTTGCTCCTAAGTGACAAAGTTTCAGGTCCTTGAAAACAACTGTCATGTCTCTTCAATCCTCTTCTCTGGGCTAAAGGATCCCAATGCCTCCAGCCATTTCTCATGTTCTTCCTTCCAGGCCCCTTACCCCTTGGTTGTTCTACCCTGGATACTAGCAATAGTAATAGCACTTATACACCACTCCACAGCGTTTTACAGCACTGTCCACATATTGCCCCCACCAATCTGGGTCCTCATTTTCCCGACCTCGGAAGGATGGAAGGCTGAGTCAACCTTGAGCTGGTCAGAATCGAACTCCAGGCTATGGGCAGAGTTTGCCTGCAATACTGCATTCTAGCCATTGCAACGCCAGGACTCTTTCTATACTTATTATTAAATGTTCTTCCTAAAATGCTGTTTCCAGAACTGCATGTAATATGTTAGATGCAGTCTAACCAACCTAGAAAAGAAAGAAACAATGACTTATCAGCATCCTGGCACTATACTTTGATTGATGCAGCCTAGGACTGCATTTACTTTCCTTTTTTTTTTTTTTTGCAAGTGCTATTGGCTTCCAGATAGCTTATGATTAATCAAGAGAATATGACCCACCACATCCTATACTTATGTCTTTGATTGAAATGGAGGCTTGGGGGGGGCAATGCACACGTCAACCCGGGGCTCCATTCTCAGCTGCAGAGGTCTTTCCTGAAGGCCTCTGCCAAAGAAACGGAGGCTGGGGGCAACACATGCGAGTGGCAGCGAGTGGCTGTGGAAGAAATGGACCGGCGCCAGCCATACGGGCTCCTGCTGGACGGGATTGTTGTTGGTGCCGCTGCGAGGTGAGACAGTGGAAAAAATAAGACATCCCCCCCCAAAATAAGACCTAATGCCTCTTTTGGAGGCAAAAAAAATATATAAAAAAAATAACACTGGGCCTTATTTTCAGGGAAACACGGCATCACTTGGCATCTCTTTCCAGCTTGATGCAGAAGCACCAATGTACATTTGGTGGAGAAATTGTTCAACCAACTCACTATCCATTTAATGCTATTACAACTGATATACTATATTTCTTTACCAGAATCTCATGACTCTGTTGAATATTTTGTTGATGATAAGTACAATAAGTCCACCTCATTTCCACATTCAACTAAACTGGTCATTCTAACAAAAAAGGAAATCAAGTTGCTTCAGCATGACCTGCTCTTGATAAACCCTTGCTGGATTCTTCCAAGCAATATATTCTTTTCTAGATGCCAAGAAAACTGTTTATTAATCAGCTGGACTGTGATGGAATCTGCACCTGCAGGAGTAGTGGGAGAAAAGTTTGGCAACACTTTTCCAAAAAAAAAGTCCAGATTAAGAGACAAAACAGTCTTGAGCTGGATGGTGATGAGGTTCATGGTAGTCACATCCCCATCTCATTTCATTTTTCTTTAGCTACGAACAGCCCTCCTCTTTCTTCTACTATTTTTATCTTTTCATCAACATTTTTCCTGTTGATGATCAACAAAATCACTGAGGAATTTGAGACGTGGTTTCTCCCTGAAGTTTTTTTAAAAAACAGATATCCAAATACTCCCATTATTAAGTCTCTCTGCCCTGACAGTTCTATAAGAAATAATAAGAGCATTATCCAGATCTTGCATTCTTACTCGAATGCTATTGACTTACTCAAAATGTTCTTCAGTCCATGGTCAAATTCCTTGTGTGTGCACCTCCTTTACATATATTTACCTTCTTTTCCCCTTTTGCCAGGCCTATTCAAGTAAGTGATACCTTTCAATTCTGGCATTCCACTCATATGTTTTTTCCTATTAGGTTTCAACAAGTCCTAAGAAATCATTTTTGCCTTCCTGAATTAGGAATTCAGAAGAGTTACTTCTTCTAATTTTTTGTAAAGAAATTATGGAAACCTTTGTTCAAATATCTTGACTTATTCTTTCCTGTCTTTACATTCTCAATTGTTGCCTTCACATCCTGAATACCCCTTTCAGTCTGTTTCCCAGCACTTCACATAATATTGTTTCCCAGATCTTTCTCTCTTCCACACCGAATTCATTGGAGAGCCTGCTAGATCAAACTTACAAGACACTTTCCAGTTATATTTGGGGGGAACCATCTTAGTAATCTTCCATTTTTCAGAGAAAAATGTATTTTCTTTTTTCCTGGATCACATCCTTCAACAGAAAGGTGTGAAGAAACCACCACCTGTGACCCTCCTGCTCCTTCACTCTCCTGCCCAGTATTCCACCTTGCAACTCTCTCCACAGTTGTATTTTCAGTGCCATTTGTTCTCATGAACACTACTAGACAGAGCAGGCTTAAAGAACTTTGGATACCTTTTAGCCTTGTTCCAAATTCATGCCCCAGGAAAGCAACACAGCTAAATGGTCCAGCCAAGATTGCTGCTTCAGTCCCTCTCAGTAGAGAGAGTACCTGATCACCACTGTTTACTACTTCATGCATAGGCAGACATTACTCCCATGGCAAGGTTTGTATAGTCGCCTTTGCCGCTCTGAGGCTTGGCAGGTGCTTTTCATCCAAGGGTTCATAAAGATCATCAATAATGAGATTATGGAAATTGTTCTGAAGCTTTAAAATATAAGAGCTCACTTGACAGACTTGGGCTTGTGTTTCAGATTCCTGTAACTTTCCACAGTTTGGCAGGTTTTAATCTGGGATGGTGTCTAGTGTTTATCTCTTTCTGCAAGCACTCCTTGTATCCAATTCAAAAATTGCCCATCTTCATTGATCAGCTGAGAACTGGATTTTGTCTTTAACTCTTTCAGCTTCTCCTCCAGCAAACATTTAGATCATGTTTGCATATTTTTGTCATCTTTCAGAAGAAAAACAAAGCATATTCCCTGCAGCACCGGAGAGCAGTACTCTCTATTTCCATGACTTCCTGATGAATGAAAACAATTTTGAACTTGTCTTAAACTTCTGTTCTTTTTTATTTGCTTGATCACTGAACTACTTCTTGGATCTATTAAAAACTGTTAAATTGGCCATTTTAATACTCTATTCCCCCAAAAAATCTTATGGATCCATATTTTTTGCTACATCAAATAATTTTGTAAGCATTCATTGGTGTACAAAGTGATTTAGTTTCTCATTCTTCTTCTTCCCAGCAATCTTTAAATCTCTTTTCATCAGCAATAACAATCCAACTTCCATACCAATTCCATCTCTTCTTAGCATACTATTATTAGCAATGAGTACTTTGAAATCTTTTGCATCTCTTGGGCATCTTATGGAAAACAGTGTGTTTTGTTCTCATTTGGCCATAGTCCAAATTTTAGAGGAAGCCATTTTTCCAATAGCTTCCTTGACATTGTTAATCATGCAGATGACCTCTTGTATTTGATAGTACATTTCCTGATCTGCTTATATTTTAGCTGAGCCTATATTACTAACTTTCCTTTCCAACTTCCTTTTTATGAAAATTTTGAGACACTTCTTCTTTTGAAGAAAAAGATGCTTTTTCTTTTGAAGTCAAATATAAAGTGATAGACTGTGGTGAAACATTCCAATTAGGTGTTAAGAGTGGGACCACCTTAGAGTCTTTGCACTGCAGAAAGTGGCATAGGCTACCCTTCCCCAGAATTCCTGAAGCCCTTATCTGACTATTCTCATTGTAAGATTCTTGTAACGTAGATGACTAACAATAAAGCTTCTGCTTGTATCTATTCACAAGCAGTTTTTGTTGCTTCCATCTGACAAAGACGTTCTGGACAATTTTCAGATTTGCTAATGTTGTGAAACAAGATGCTTTAAAATTTTGCAAAAAGTTGTAAAAACTCTTTAATACAGAATAAATTGCTAATTTAAACTAACATTTAAGAAACTATTTAGAGGTTAATAAAAACAGAAAAGAGTTATGCCAGAGGTTTAGCCTAGTTGTCTGTTCTCACAATGACCAACCAGATGTTGATAGGAAGCCCACCAATGGCATCTTCCCCTTCATATTCTTCAGCAATATGTATATAATTATCATCACCGCAGGCAGAATCTGGTAGCATATTACATCTGGCAGTATATTACATATACTGCAATAACCTATTTTTTTCCACTATAAAAACAGAAGTAATGTTTTTATTCTTTAACAATTATTACATTCTTCACAGTCAGCCAGTTTTCCAGGACCAACAGCAATATATTTAGAAAACTACCTTAAAAATCTTATTCCTCAAGTTGTAAGACTAGCACAAAATAACTGATATTGCAAGAGCTACTTAGGCAAGAAGTACTTAGGCCCTAACTTTATTAGCCTATCCATTTCTAAATGAATAGAAGTGATACATGAGAACAATGAATGTCTATAGTTTGTATGTTTTCAAAAACTTACTAAACAACCATACACCAGAGACTGTACCTTCTAGAATGTGCATCCTCACCAACTCCGACCTCTCTGGTCGGGACCGGATCTTCCGTTTCAAGTAATCCTCTGTCTGTAAAACACAGAAAAATACATTCTAAACTTCAATGAAGTCACAAGACTATAAATATGGAATATGCAAGATTTTCCTGTTAAAATTCATGATGAGATTCTTAAGTAGAAGAAATAACACTGCCTCAGATCTCAGCAGCTATGCTGTTAAAGAATGGAAGAAGCAAAAGGTCCACCATATAACTTTGCTTACTTTGCATGAGTGCACAGCGTTTAATCAGAGATTGAAAACCTTGAGAGAAATGAAGCACAAAGTTTCCAACACTGTGGTGTTTGAAATGTTTAGGATACATTAATTGTCTATTTTCACATCTACTAACAGGGACACTTAAATCAATCTTATTCCCAGACTATATACATATCTTTGTATAACAAACGTAAAGGTTTTGATTGAAATTATAATTCCCCACACATTTTAGTTTTAAAACACGTCAAGCCAACAGTCACTCAGTCACAACTCCTCATCAAACTCATTGAAGGTCTTTATGATTGTAGCCCAAGATATGGTGTATTTATTCAATTCAACCAGAAGTTGTTCCACTTAAATTTATATTAGCAGACAGTTAATATCATAGAAGCAGACAGTGGGATCAATCAAATAAATTGTAGGATTACTGAAGGGGGAAGTTCTCTCTCTCTTTGCTATAGGGATCCTAGGCTCTAATTCTATTAATAATGCTACCATTTCCATCATATTACATATAATGTATAAAATAAAATACTCCAGGAGAATGGAGGTCTCCATTTGGAAAAATCAGAGATCAAAGAAAAATGATATAGCTGCTAAGCATTCAAAGACTTACCCTGGCCCGTTCCAAACTTCTTCTCTGTTCATGAAATGCAGCCGGACTTTTCAGAGCTGTTGGAAGAGAATAATTCAATTACATGCCTTAATTTCCCACGTATATAAACATTTATGGTTCAACAATCATCAAAATCAATTGGACAAGATACTGAAGGCAGCTATTTTGACATATGGTGAATTGTATCTTGCACTCATTTAGTCTACATCGTTGTACTTTTCCAACCTAAGCAAATGATGAAGATTACATTCTGATCACTAAAATACCATACCTAAATGTAGGCAGATTAGCAAAGAACACACCAAGGAAAGGAGCTAGTGAAGTGGTTCAGCAAAAAAATATTTTTTTAACAGAGAAATTCACCACAACGTAATCATAAAGTCTTCTAAAAATATTTGATGACAATAGAATCCCATGTATTTGGATTTAATCATTTAAAGAAAGAAAATATAAATGTCTGAGGAATACACTTTATGCATGTTTAACTAGCAAGATAAAGGTGACAGAAAATTTAAGAATTAAGTTCAACAATGAATAATTTTTCCCCAGTGGACAATTGCCAAAATAGCTCCTGTTTTAAGCCACTGAGGCCCATCTACTTAGCAGTACGCAAGTTTTGGAAGAATCCTCTGGCAGGGTTTCCTCTGCCAGACTTTAGTAAGTTCACTTTGGTTGGAAAAAAAATGGTTGGCAACAATTTTTCTCAGTACATTATCATCAGAGTCAGGATAAAATTCAGCTCTCTGCTTTTACCACTCCAAGGAGAAAAGAACGTAGAAGAATTAATTTAATTTAATTTAATTTAATTTGTATACCGCCCTTCTCCCGAAGGACTCAGGGCGGTGAACAGGGCAATACATAATAAAAAACAAGATACAAAGATTAAAAAGTAATTAAACAGCAATGCCCGTAAATAAATTAGTACATATTAAAAGTTAAAACCGATTTATAAAACCCAACCCCATCCCATCAGGCCAGGCCAGCTTGTTCAAAAAGGAAGGTTTTGAGATCGCGCCGGAAGGAGCGAAGGTCAGGGGCCATCCGGAGCTCAACCGGCAAGCGGTTCCATAGGTCTGGTGCGCCCACAGAGAATGCTCTCCCCCTGGGGGCCACCAATCGACATTCTTTGATCGGAGGCACCCTGAGGAGGCCCTCTCTGTGGGAGCGCACTGGACGGAGGGAAGTTGACGCCGGCCGCAGGTGTTGCCGTAGGTAACAAGAATACACCATACAGCTGTTTATTTTGTTGAATAAGCGTGATTTTTATAACAGTAAATTGAACAGCTCCTATTGTTTCGTTATACATAGTGGGGAAAAATCTGACATATACTAAGTAGGTTGATATGTACTTATTCATTAAGCATTGTCGGGGGGGGAACTGACTCGATCTAGCCTGAGTAAAAGGCAAAAAGGAAGACAAAACTATAGAAATCCATTTAGAACAGGTATATTCTCATATGTTCTGAAACAATAATATGAATTAATTAATTAGTCCTTTTATTTAGGTGAAACCAATTTCTGGTTTAGAAAGGCTTGCTAATGAACATAGCTGATGCACTGTGAATGAACCAACAGCTAGGATAAAATTAAGTTTCCTATTTGGAACCAGTGGGGGAAATGTTTATAGTGAAGTAAAATAATAGGATGAGTATTTGGAGGGGGGAATATTCTAGGGGAGAGAATCTTCACTGGATGCTATAATTCAGCTCACAAAAATACCTTCTATTGCAAGTATCCTTTCCAAAATGCTTCCAATATAGAAGAAAGATATTGTAATGGGGTGTGAGAATGATCTTGGGAGAAAGAATGAATATCTGCACCCAGGTCAATGGTCAGATAAGAGGAAGCTTAGCCCACAGAAGGAATATGTGTGTGACAATCTAGTTTCTTGTGCTGTAAAGATGACAGAGGAGAAAGGTACTTTTCAGACATGGATGATTCTGTTAATAAAACTTTACAATAAAATATAGTTGGTTCACTTGAGTCTGCTTCTTGTATGGAGTATCTTCCAAGGCTAATAGAAGTGGCTTGTATGATTGTGTTTGTTGCTGAGGCTTCTGAGTTTTATATACAGGTAATCCTCGACTTACGATCCCAATTGAGCCCAAAATATCCATTACTAAGCAAGACAGTTAAGTGAATTTTGCCCCATTTTTTGTTTTTTCTTGCCATAAAGAAAAGCAAGTAAATCACTGCAGTTGTTAGTAACACAGTTATTCAGAAAATCTGGCTTCCCCATTGACTTTGCTTGTCGGAAGTTGCAAAAGGTGGTCACATAAACTTTGGACACTGCAACCATTGTGAATACATACTAATTGCCAAGCATCCAAATTTTGATCATGTGACTGACTTATGACTGCAACAGTCATAAGTGTCACCTTTTTCAGTGTCGTACTATCTCTGGTCACTAAACAAATGGTTGTAAATCAAAGACTACCTGTAGTTGATTTGTAATGCTACGTACTGCTTGGAGTCACTGTATGCCACATAACTCTATTTAGTAAATAAACAGACAGACACATTCTGAACTAAGAGGTGAGAAATGATGGATAATGGATGGATATTGATCCTGGAGATGGCTTCCTTGCTATTGAAGGAAGAAAGACGTGTAGTTTCTGAAGTACATGAGCATAGCCAATTTGACTCCACTATACAATACATTTCCTACCTACTTGGAAACTTTTTGTTATCCTGAGATTGTATACAAAATTTGTGGGGTGAGTGACGGCCAAGGCAAGCTGAAGAATAATGCAATAGGCATAGAATCATATCATAAAACAGTCAGGATTTCCCAATTTTTTCCTGGGTTTTTTTTGGTGGGGGGGATAGAAAAAAACTTCTATCATAGTTTTGCCATGATTCTCATCCCAACCCTTCTAATTTTCAATAACACCACCACTGAAATTTGGCAAAATGATTCCAGAGGTTATAGAAAAAAAGGAGATTCAAAGGCCATATGTAGTCATGGGGCTGTGATCCCATATTTTATATACAAATGGATCTCAGCAATGCAGCCTGTTCATTTTTCCAAACCATCCAGAAGAAATGATAGCTAACTAGCAAACTGCCATTTAGCAAACACTCCGGAGGGAAATGCTTTCATATCCTCATGAGAATTTCTTTGGAAAAACACTCTGGTTTATAGTTCTTTCTAGTGCTGGCACTGTGACAAAGAAAATTTCATACTTGACTTTTGAAAATGCCAAAAATGAACAAGTTTCTCTCTATTTCTCCCATAACATTTTCACAAATGAAGGCAGAATTTGAAAAGAATCAGTGAATATGTATTATCAGTTTCCATCCATTTTTCTTGGCTGTATAAAAAGGACATAATAAATGGCCCAGAAATGTCAAACAATTTTACCATGTCAGTTATAAAGCTGAAAGGCTTTTTAAAAGCACGGCTTTAATATGTTTTTTAGTTATAAGTAGGAAGTTATGAACTGTAGTAACACCCATGTTTGGTTATTCTAGAAGGATGATTTAATTTTTTCAAGTTTAATTTTTTAAAAATGCTTCTTTTTTATATAAATAAGAAGAATATATTTTTAAATATGAATCTTTCAAACATTAAAGTGCTTTGATTTCCCAACTTTGCTCCCATATGATGAAATATAAAAGGTTTACTTATACATTCAATCATTAACCAAGAGGTTCGTTGTTCTAACTTGAACAAGTGAAACATGTTATCGCAATAAGATTTAATATTTAGAATTCCAAGGCCTCTTTCACTGGGATTTTGAAGGAGGGTCTTTGAATATATTTTTTTGCTTTTTCTCCATTATGTATAAATTTATTAATCATTTTCCACCTTTTTTCAAATATTTGAGGATTATACATGTAAATCCTCAAAGTCAAAACAAACTACAAACAGAAAAATACAAAAAAGGGGGGAGTTGTATGAATAAGGAAAAGAAAGGAAAAGAGGGGGGAAAAAGATGTAACTTTCCCCTTCATTCCATAAGGTAAAAACAATTTTAAGAGCTTATCGTCATCTTAAAAATGAAATATAATCTCTCTTCTCCCTGTAGCTCATTTCTCAAATAAGGAAAACAAAGTCCAAATACTCGGCCAATCAATCTTTGTCAACAAAAGTCCAGTAAGGGCAATATTATTTTTATTTTATTTATTTTTAATCCCATTTATATCCCGCCCTTCTCCGAAGACTCAGGGCGGCTTACAATCTAAAGCACAAATCAATGTGCTTAGCAATAGCCTTCATTCTTTTAACTCTGATTGAGCAAGCCAATATTATAAGCCTTCCCTGATTTTTTAAAAGTATTCTTTTACACCTTCAAAAAAAAATCCCGGAGGTAATTTGCTGCTCATCTATGTTTCAAAGCAAAAAATCCTTTCAAACTTCCAATAGATTTCTCTTGTATAGATAAGTAAAATTTATCCTTTTGTTTGTCAGCTTTTAAAAAAGTTCTTACATATTGAGAAGAAAAAAATGATCCAAATCAGTTTCCTGATTTAATATCCATTCATCTCCTTTATGGAATAAGTCATCCAGATTCATTTGTATTACATTTACATCCTCTTTCAAATTTATTTCATAAACATCCATTGCAGCTCAATCTTGTTTTACAACTTCATTAGAATATGCTTTGTCAATTTTAACAAGTATCTACCCAAAGGCTTAGTTGAAAGGAATTCAAAAGTTTGCACTAAGCATTTTTGCTCCATTTTCTTTATCATCTGGCTCTAGCGTCCAGCCTTCAAGGTCTCCTTATCATAAAAAAAATGAAAACAATATCCATTTTTCCCATGAGAAAGCATCTTCTAAATAATACAAAACTATAATTCTAAATCCCTCTAGTCCCCTAGGGTCTTAATCTCTCCAATTTGCAAATAATTAAAAAAAAAAACCAACCCAAAAGTAATTAACATATGAAGCTCAATCAAGTTTAGTGTCCATAAAGGCTGTTTTGTGAGTCTGAGCTTGATGTAAATCCCGACTCTGTCATTCCAGTCATAAAGTAAAAGTAAAAATGACAAGTTTTTGCAGTCTACTCATGAGGAACAGCTGTTCAGAGCCACCTGGATAATAATGGATGATCTCAATGATTTCTCCTTCATTCTGGAGAGATTATACTATTTCAAATCAAACATTCAGGGACAATTCTACTTAGAAAGCTATCTTGCTAGCAAGGTGTTTGCTCACCATGGCACTTACAGAAACTCACATTTTACACCATTTTAAGAAATTTTTCATATATATGTATAAAGGGAGGGGGTAATACTTCTCTCCTTGAAAGAAGCAGTGGTATTCCTCTCCTAAAGAAGAAGTCTTTAGACCCAATAATTTTAGGTAACTATTGTTATGTTGTCAAACTTTCCCTTTTAGGTTGAATGTTATAGAAAAGCTGATGGTCAGTCTGCAGTTAAGAATATGGAAGTAATGAATTATCTAAACCTGTTTAAGTCAAATTTAGGGTCAGGGTTTCATACAGAAAAAGTCTTGTTTCATGTTTGTAGCTGACCTGTGTTGGAATAGGAATGGAGATGGCACATCCACCCTTGTGCACCTTGAACTGTAAGTGGCTTTTGATATCATTGACCACAGAGCCTCTAAGAACCCTCAATGACGCATTATTGACAATAACCACACCCCTCCCAAGGTCTTGGCTAGTGCCAAACCTGAAACCCAAGGGGTCATATTTCCGAGCGGGAGAACCTCCCTCTCAGGACACTCTCAGGTCTTAGTTATGCATGCCAGACTGTTACCCTTATCCACAACTAGATTAGATTGTGGATAAGGGTAAATTATTTGCACACCAACCTGGCATTCAAAAGCAGCAGCTGGAGCCTACTTTGTTTCAAGCAATTTAACCATAATGTGATTCCTCAGAGGCTTATGAAAGCCTATTATTAAAAAAGAGACAAGGCACCTGCACACAATCAATAGGTAATTTATCCCTCCAAATTCTAATAAAAGTGGAAAGCATATATGAATACAATTTACAATTACAGCATAAAACAATATTTTAAAATCTGACAATTTTTATACACAAGCACATTCTTTTAAAAAATGTGTGTCCCTTATACAGAAGAGGAAGCAAATCTAGATAAAGTAATCATCATAAATCTAAACTTATTTATTAATATTAAATTCATATGGCCCCCATCTCAATATCCAAGCAACTCTGGGTGGCTTACAATACAATAAAAGCAATAAAACATTTTAATTAACGGGGTGAACAAACTTGAATTTTCCTTTTTATTTTTTAATATTCACAGATCTAAGAGCTATTTTTAAGTACATGTTTGTAACAAATCAATAAACAAAAAACATATTTCCACAATAGCTAGATCTTACAAAACAAAACAAAAATGTGTGCAGTTTAATCTGAAAGAAGGAAATTCTTTCTAAACTGCAAATGAAAGTATGTAGCTCATACTATAAAGTGCAACAAAGTGTAGATGTGTTGGGCACCTGATTACTCAACAGCCCTTAACACCCTTTCTGCAGGCTTCACACCAAACACCAAAACGGAAGAAATTTCTGCTTTACCACTTGCTGAAGCATTATTGCTGCATTTAATACCTAAAATTCTTGCTTTAGTGTTCTATAGTAGTTTTTCGCATGTGAAAGTAATTTTAAAAACATTAATTAATCCTGCATGTATTCATTTCATCATTCTCTTTCCCTGATGAACTAAATGCTGTAGCCGGCCACTTTGCAAAACCTCTGTTATCTAGTGACTCTGATGTACAATAGTTCTTCAGTGTGACTGTGTTGCAAATGCAGAAAAATTAACTTTGTAATTTACCTATCAGCATACTACTAAGCAAGTGTGCAGCCATGTTTACAATTCAAGCAAGACAGCAGTGTATTAAACAGGAAACATGCTAAGGAAATGATAACGTGAATGCAACATTTAAAATGTTTTGAGGATGGCAACATCTTGCCATATATTCTTTTTGTATAGTACTACTTTTTTACATTGTATAAATGTTCAGAAAGCAGTGGCTAGTGTGTTGAGTATCAAAAATTAAAAATGGCTTATGCCTGAAGCTCAGAAATTCTTCACAAAGAACAAACAGATCTTACAAGGCCACACATTTCAAAAAAATTCTTTCATCTGAGTGGAAATGTCTCAAAGAGGAATAACAAACTTGAAGTTATACTTACGAGGCATGATCCCTTGACTAACCAGCTCTTCACGTGTCCGTCGCTGCTGGAGCTTCAACTGTAGCACTGCATAAGGCAGACAAAGAAGTAAATGAGGAGCAAATCACTGTATGATATACAGTGCAGAGCACATTTTCCTGTTCATTTTTATTTTCTTCTATCTCAAGAACATTAGCAAGGAGCAGAGAAGCTGTAATCCCCACCCAACACTTGCAAATTGCAGAAGTGGCCTCAGCAACAAGGTTTCCGTATTCTGCAGCGGACGGTGGGAGAGGAAGTTACAAAGCATTTTAGTAGGCTGATTTTAAAAATCCACAAAGTATGAAAATAGGCCATTACTCAAGAATTCCTATACTAACAAATAGAGTTGCAAATCATGAAACTAGAAAACAAGAAGACACTACACAAAGTGATACTGCTCCAATAGGATGTTATTGAAACAATGGTTGCTAAAATATCACTTAATATAAACATAGTTCAGAAAACCCCTAGAAGATGCCTATTTGGGGTAATTCCCACAATCCTCCCATCTTGGCACCTAGATGAAGCTGATCCATGATGAAACTTAAGTCTGAAAGTTACCAAGATTACCTACTTCTGACATACACTAACACTTATGACGAGTGGATATCCATGAGGCTTATTTCATTCACATCTGCAGATTACACTACTATTGCTATTCCCTCCCTTCCTTCCTTCCTTCCTTCCTTCCTTCCTTCCTTCCTTCCTTCCTTCCTTCCTTCCTTCCATTGTATTTGCATGCATGCATGTTCATTCCAGAAATCTTTTTTTTTTCATTTCAAGAGTTAAGAGAACTTTTAGGTCTTCCTGATTAGGAACATATAGCACAGAAAACATTCTTTGTTGTTTCATTCCTACTATTGTAGTTCTTGGTCAAAGGCAATTTATTCTTCACTGTCAAAGAACAGAAAAAGCACAGATATAAAATATTCCATATATATTCATAGGTAGGCTTATCTAACCCTTGAAATTTTAACCAAAATACAATGAAAAATGTACCATCTGTGGATAAGCTAACTCTCAAAATTTTCATGATTTAATTTTCACAATTGGCTTATCAGTGGTCTTGCATTTTTCATGCTATTTTAGTTAAAACTTTGAGGGTTGGTTTATCCGCAGATGCATTTATCTGCAAACATTCATGGACACTTTTAAAAACTATTACCATATAAAGGTCCATGAGTAGTCCTTGTTACTGACTGCCTGTTCAGTGACCATTCTAAGTTATGACAATGCTGCAAAAGGAGAGTTATGATGAGTCCTCAAAGTTACGGTCATTTGCTCTTTGCAAGCTTCACTGCTGGCTTCCAACACACAAATGCAGTGGGGAAGCAAGCAGGAAGTTACATCATAACTTACATTGTAAATCAGAATAGTTATTTCGCATTTTACTTTACAATCACACTGCTTAGCAACAGAGTTGCTGGTTCCAATTGCGGTTGGTAAGGGAGGACTACCTGTATACTCATAGGTAAACCTATCTATGGATAAGCCAAGCCTATTTGTTGGGGGAGGGTATAACTGGGGATCTAAAATTCTCATCTTATCCATGAGTATATATGGTACCAATATTTCTAGGAAAAGAATTAGAAAATCATTTTTCTTAAAGAATTTCATAACATTAATGTCATTGAAACTATAATGTTTCAACTGTGAAGTTGTGACATTCACAATGTAAGTATGGATGACAAGGAAGTCAGAATTTTTGACTAACCTGATTTAATAGCTTCTCTCTTGGGACAAACAAAACAAAATAGAAGTGTGTATATCTTGCTAAGCAGACCATATTTTTTCTCCTTATGGGTCTAACTTATTCAGGAGCAGATAAGCAGTCATTTGGACATCACAGTAAGGAAGGCACACACATTTTCCAAACCAGGGATTATCCTCATATATAAAGGAAGGAACAGATCAAATAAAACATTGGGACTGGATAAGGAAATTAATTCTAATAATTAAATTAATGAAATACATTTAATGATTATGCCTGTATATTTCTCTTCTGAGACATTAAAAAAATACAAACTAGCAATTTCTGCAGAGATGCTTGGGAAGATACACTCTAAAACTGTGACTAACAATCTACTATTAATATTAATTAATCGGCTATTCACAATTTTTAAAAGTTTGACTTCCTAAGACTTACAAAATTCATTCTCAGATACATTTACACTCTAAGCATATTCTGATTAACTGAACAGACTTAGAAAAATAATTAGAGATGGATAGGTGTAATATTTTCTTTCGGCAAAAATAGAACTTTATAGCAGTGCAAACATTCAAATTTATTAAAGCATATTATTTCCTTATATTTACTCTGTAATCATTTTAACAGCATATTAATTTTATATGTGAAACCATAAAATTATGAAATTACTGATAGTGGCTTCACTTGATTGCTACATTGTACTGAGAGGGTGGATCAAAATTGTAATGACAAACTGTTTGCATAGGAAGTGAAAACATCCATTCTAACCAGACAAAAATATAGAAGACCTGCAGATATGCTGAAAGTAGTTATTACATTAGATATAGATAAAAATTTAAATGATTGTTCTTTTATAGGGGCTATAAGGCTACTGCTTCTCACACATTCTTATTTTACAGTACAAAATTCTGTTACATTCTGTGTTGTTTGCAAAAGTGATTTCTTGGTTTGCGCTAAACCAATATTAGGTGCTATTGATATTATTTTTGCTTTTCATTTTTTGGACAAACAAACCTCCTGGCTGAGATTCCAAACCCTAGTCTTTTAATCAACAGATTGTTCAGTGACCATACGTATCTGGCATTAGATGGGGTGAAACATTTTTTTCACTGAATAGTTATGAACAGTCGCTAGCCCTTCAGATTTTTGCAACAGTCAACTGCAACAACTCAAAATCTATTACAGCACCTTATTTGGGAAGTATAGGATTTGTTCAAGGAGGCAGGAACATTCCAGGTTTTTAGAACCTCTCTATGTGAATTTTCAGAATAGTGGGCAGTGCCTGTTCCTATTTATGTTCCTATGTTCCTATTTTTGGCAAAACATGCAAATGGGATAATGGATCTCTTTCTGCAACCATCAGCAAGTCCTGTACAAGAAGATGGCATCATAAAGTAAGATAGGATGGAACAGATATACATCTAGAGAACAGTGAGTGCTTGCAGAATAAATGGAAGTCCAAGACCACCTTGGAAGAAAATATTTTTTTTATTAAGGTCCAGCTTTTCTTTTTCAGCACAGAAAGCACGAAGTCCACTCATTCAAAAGCCAGTTGTGACTGCAATCAAAATAGTTCCCTTCCAAGTGAGAGTTTGGACAATATGGCTGACCAATGGCTCAAAAGATACTGTAAAATGCTAAGAAAAGAACAAGAGGTACTATGAAATGTGAAAAACAAAAGAAGAGAAATATATTGACTTTCAAAATTGATTTAACCAAAGTTCAAGAGATAAAATAAAGCTACTGAAGCTATAAGCAAGGTTAAATTTTTAATGACAAGCTTCTTCATTTTAATTGCAATAGGAATTTCATAAATATGGGAGACAGAACAATCATAAGGAAGAATCCCTCCTTCTACACAAAGGATATGAAATAGTTCACTTATAATGAAAATGTTAACAATATTGAGAATTTGAAATGTACATTATGCCAGAAGCTTGAGAATAAATTACAGTCAGATACAAAATTGTAGTGTTGTTATATGGACCAAAGGTCCTACCTGATCAGAAGCCAAAGAACTGAGAGAAGAGGCAAATGTACATCTACATCTGATACAATCACTACAGAACTAATCGGGTGCTGTCTGTACAGTTGTGAAAGACCTTGCATAATAAAAGAGGCATGGAACCTACAGTTTCAGCTAAATAGAAAGTATCTCCCAATAATCTGGAACTAAGCTTGCCTCTACTGATGCAATTATGCTAGCAGAAGGCATTAGAATGAATGACCAAGTACTTCTATCTAGACTCTCTTTCAAGCACCACTGTAGAAGAGGAAAGCAAGGACTTCCACTTGTTCTCACTTGAAGTGAATTGATGATATCTGACTGAGTGCATCTATCTTTCCATACATCTTGGATGACTCCCACAGGAGAGGCAGAAATGAACTCTAGGCCATAGCCAAAGGCTATTAGGGAAAGAACTCAACAACCTATTGTTGAAGTATCCCCTTTGAGGAGGAACAGTTTATCCAAGAACGAGTCAGAACTAAAGCTGCATCTGCAACCCTGTGCTGATCAACAACAGAATGATCCAGTGGAATCTTAATAGCTGGGGAAATGGATGCTAAAACAAGATGCTAAAACAGAAAAACATCTACTTCTGCTTCATTGACTATGCTAAAGCCTTTGATTGTGTGGATCATAACAAACTGTGGCAAGTTCTTAAAGAGATGGGAGTACCAGACCATCTTATTTGTCTCTTGAGAAACCTATATGCGGGTCAAGAAGCAACAGTGAGAACTGGACATGGAACCACTGATTGGTTCAAAATTGGGAAAGGAGTCCGGCAAGGCTGTATACTGTCGCCCTGCCTATTTAACTTATATGCAGAGCACATCATGAGAAAGGCAGGGCTAGATGAATCAAAAGTTGGAATTAAGATTGCCGGAAGAAATAGCAACAACCTAAGATACGCAGATGATACCACTCTAATGGCAGAAAGTGAAGAAGAACTAAAGAGCCTCTTGTTGCGGGTGAAGAAGGAGAGTGCAAAAGTTGGGTTGAAACTTAACATTAAGAAAACCAAGATCATGGCATCTGGCCCTCTCAATTCCTGGCAATTAGATGGGGAAGAAATGGAGGTAGTGACAGATTTTATTTTCCTGGGCTCCAAGATCACTGCAGATGGGGACTGTAGCCAAGAAATTAAAAGACGCTTGCTCCTGGGGAGGAAAGCCATGGCAAATCTAGACAGCACACTAAAAAGCAGAGACATCACCCTGTCAACAAAAGTGCGTATAGTCAAGGCTATGGTCTTCCCAGTTGCAATGTATGGCAGTGAAAGTTGGACCATAAGAAAGGCTGAGCGCCAAAGAATTGAGGCCTTTGAACTATGGTGCTGGAGAAGACTCCTGTGAGTCCCTTGGACTGCAAGGCGATCAAACCGGTCAGTCCTAGAGGAGATCAATCCTGACTGCTCTTTAGAAGGCCAGATCCTGAAGCTAAAACTCAAATACTTTGGCCACCTAATGAGAAGGAAGGACTCACTGGAAAAGAGCCTAATGCTGGGAAAGATCGAGGGCAATAGAAGAAGGGGACGACAGAGAATGAGGTGGCTGGATGGAGTCACTGAAGCAGTAGGCGTGAGCTTAAATGGACTCCAGAAGATGGTAGAGGACAGGAAGGCCTGGAGGAATGTTGTCCATAGGGTCGCGATGGGTCAGACACGACTTCGCAGCTAACAACAACAACAACAGTATTTTATTAAGCTGATTTCTGACTGATGTCATTGGGTCCTTTGTGACCACTTTGTATGCATTAATGTCTTCAAGTAAGGATTGAGCCTTATAATTGTATTCAGATTTATCCATGACTACAGTGCCCTGCCCTTATCTGCTGGTAAAATGACAATGGATTTGTCCCTACGTAGTTCTTCTAGTGCCTCCCTCTCCATTTTTGATAGAATATGGTGTGGTCTATCGGCCATGAGTAGTCCTGTGATTCGTTGCCTAATTGAGTTTTTAATCTCTTCGTTAATTGTAATACATTGTAGTGTTGGTTCTATGGCCGCCACAAAATCAATTGGACATGCATTCATAAAGTTGAGGCCCGTGTCCCATTGTAGCAGTCTGGTTTGTTTGTTTGTTTGTCAGGGTTCTTGATGATATATTATGAACAAGCCTGTTGGCATTATTGTGGTTATCTGCTTTTCTCAAATACTCCATTTTTTAAATGCAGTATTTCAGTCTTGTGTTGGCGTTATCCATATAACCTGTCAAAATGCTGAGGCAATAATGTGGTTTGGCAGAATTCTTGGCGTTTCTGAATCTCTATTGTCCAGGTTTTAATGCGTCTGTGATGATCGTTGATTAAAGCATGTAATGTCCACCACTAGAACTGCCGGATTATCGCCTGGCCTTCTATTGAGTCAACAACTGATCTTCTACGAAGCGATTTGGGTGGTAGATCACTGCGAATACAGTCATGTAAAAATCTTAATTTTTGATAGCAAATAGTCTCTTTTTGCAAGTTTTTCCCACCTTCTAGCTTGGAGCAATACTGCTCGTTCATAGTCATTCTTAATAATTTTAAAAATATGAATCCCAGGCATATTTACTTAAAGTATAAAATCTTCGAACACCGGGATGGATAAAACAGTCGTTTATTGCTAAAAGATCATAAGCAATAAAAAGTAACTGTTTAAAGTATATCTACCTAATCTAAGCTTTCGCTGGTCCTCTGCCAGCGTCATCAGAGAAAAAACATTGAAGGTTTGAAAAACTGTTGGTAAGCCTGTTTGGTTCCGTGCTCTGCTCATTGGCCGTTTTGTTTGGATGTTTCTCCGATATAGCTACATTGGCAGACATTGCATCACACCCTAGATATTTTTCTTTTTCAGATAGATGTTCTTTTGGGCGCATCAACTTGGTACGGAGTGTCTGGTTTGGCCGGTGTGCCACATTAATGTTAAGCGGTGCATGGTGACCCTATTAGACCATGTGGAATAGGCAGATGTAGCTGAGAAATAGGCAGATGTAGATGAGAAATATCACCTCGGGAAGCCTTTTTTTGGAAAAAAATGATGGTGAGGTCAATGGTAAAATAATATACTTTAATCAAAGTGAACCTACCCTCAAGGACAAAGAAGAGTTGAAGCCAGAAGCCCACACCTATCATTGGTTTACATATTTACACTGGAATGTTTAGTCAAAAATGTTAAAGGTTTGACTTTGTAAAAAATGAATTTGAAACTGCACTGTTTATAGTGATATAATAATGAAGCTCTAGAAGAAAATGAACCAAGCTCAGAGACCACCAAAGATCCCACATATTCATTCTCTAAATTTATTTTCAGTAACATACTCTAAATTGAATTTAGAGTATGAATATGTGGGGTCTCTGAGCTTGGTGGTTTTCTTGCAGATATTTATTACCAAACTAGATAACATCATCAGTGACTCTACAGTTCAACCCTAAGCTGCAATGGTTGTGTGAAAAATGGTCATACGTCACATTTTTCAGTGGCATTGTAACTTCAAACAGTAACTAAATGAATGATTGTTAAATCGAGGACTACGTGTACTTTCATTTTCATTTTGTACTTTGATAAGTTGAATAAAATTTTAAAAAAGAAACAGTACACTGCAACTATCAATGAACTAATTTTTATTTCTTTTAAATACACAGGTTGACTGAAAAATGTCTCCACTCCTATAATTTTAAAGAGATTTTAATAAACAAAGCAAAAAAAATCTTCGAAATAAGTTCTCGTTATCTGCATTTACTTCTCCAAATAATCACTATCATTTGCCATACTCTTCTGCCAAAGATGGGTAATGAATAAAAGAACTGTGCACTTTTTATCTTCAACCACATTGTCAAGTTCTTTTCACTTTTTCATTTGAGTCCATGTAGGCACAATATTCCTTCAATTTGGGGACATAGCATTGTACCAAATCTGGACTGTTTGTCAAATGGGATAAAACATTAAGATCTTATTTTGCAATTGCTTCTTGAGCAGCTCATGAAGTGTGAGGCCTGTTGCATCATAATAAAAAGTCTGTGTTTTTATCACACACACACACACACACACACACACACACACACACACACACGAGAGACAGACAGACAGATGAAGTTTTATTATTATATTCTATGGACTGATGCCTCAGTCAGCATTCTTTTGTCAGAATTCATGACACTGTGAAAAAACTCTTCATCTTCATTCTCCACGTATGACAGGAATTGTTGGCAAATTTTAACCCTTGAAGCTTTCATTGTTGCCATCTGCATCTGAGAAACCATATCACACAATCGCCAAGATTCGAACTTAACTGAACAGGTAATATTATCATTATATTTCAAATTGTTTTGTTTTGTATATGAGTTGACAGTTCATCAGGCTTATATTTACAACAGAAAATTGCATATTTTGAAGGAAGTAATTGGCTCTGCTATAATAAGTTACCACTTACATTCCATTCTTGCATTAATTTAACATAGAAACAGTTATTGCTACAAAATGGAAAGTTATGTTTATTTTGCTTAAAATGTGTTCTGGTTTTCATAAAGAAGATATTTGGTTTAGTTCAACAGTAGGCAGCTACTGTCATCCAGTTATTTTAACTTTATCGACTTCAACCTACATAAGCCCCATTTATAATGGTAAATAGCAAATCGAGTTACAGAACATAACATTTCCTATCACAGAATGTTAGTACAACACAAAATGGATCATTTTCTATTTGAACCAAACACAAAAGCAGACATGAAATAACAGGTATTACCTTCTGTAATCACAACCATGACAATCAGCTCATCCCAAGATTTATATAGCAACCATGGCATGTTCAATGTTTTACTAGAAAATGACTTAAAATAAAACTGGAGACCTCCTTAGACAAGGCTTGCTAATTCTTGCTAATTTCATTCTATTAGTATGAAATTGCCATCACTCTATGCTTTAACTAACTTCCAAATACTTGCCTTGGCCTGGAGCCTATGCAGGATTGCACTGTAACTTCAGCTAAGAATTCTGTACTTTGCAAGTCGGTTGTTCACAATGATTTTTAAATGATTTTGACATAACATTTACTCCTGTTATGTGTGATGTTTTATTTTTTCCTAACTAATTCCCATAAATTGCATTATATTAATCCTTCTGTTCTGAAGAAAGTCACTCTGCTTTAGCTCTGGAAATATATGAACACTCACATATATGCAGGTCAATTTTCCAACAGCGTCTTCATTTTGAAATGTTGTTCTTCCATTTTTGCTGGCTATATAAAACAACTGATCAAGCCTCAACAAAGCTGCAATTCTCCCTACAAAGGACAGCAATGCTACTTTGAGAAATAAAGTTTAATCAGGACTTGCTTAGCAGCAGTTCATAGATGATAGTTCCCATTTGGAACTCAGCTTTATGACTAAGAATCTGTAAACCACCCTTTCTCCACTCGGGAGACTGTAACTGAAGAAGTTTGTATATGTTTTCTGATTTTTATGTTGGGGTTCCCTAAGACCTGAAAATTATCTTACAAGTTCCTCCAGGGTAAAAAAAGCTGGGAAAAACTAATGTCAGTTAATAGTTAATTTGTAGATATCCATTTTTAAAAAAAAATTATTCATTTTAAACTTTCTAAAACAATATTTAAAAGGCATTTGTGAATAAGAGACATAAAGACATATTTATTGAAACAATTCACTTTTTCACTTCCCTTTTATTACTAAAGGGACGCAGTGGCTCAGTGGGTTAGGATGCTGAGCCTGTTGATCAGAAGGTTGGCAGTTTGGCGGGTCGAATCACGAGTGCCGCGTAACAGAGTGAGCGCCTGTTACTCGTCCCAGCTTCTGCCAACCTAGCAGTTTGAAAGCACGTAAAAATGCAAGTAGACAAATAGGGACCACTAAGGTGGGAAGGTAACAGCGTTCCGTGCGCCTTTGGCGTCCAGTCATGCCGGCCACATGACCACGGAGACGTCCTTGGACAAGCATTGGCTCTTCGGCTTTGAAACGGAGATGAGCACTGGCCCCTAGTCAGAAACAACTAGCATGCTTGTGTGGGGGAACCTTTACCTTTACCTTTATTGCTAAAGAAGTGATATAAAGTTACTTGATATTAAATAAGCTGTTGATGACATGATTCAAAACCAGTATCTTAAACTGACTCAGTGCCAAATTTTCACAAAAATACTTGGAAATAGCCAAACTAAAATAAAGATATGGATATAATCTGGTTACAATCTGCTATTTTATCCATAAAACATAAAATGAGAATTGCATTAGCAATTAGAATTTTTGATAACTTTCACTGAAACACAATCAAATATATCATCATATACAATGTTCCTTAAATGACAGACCTTCAAATATAATATTATCTGTGGATAACTTCGTTTTAATTCTTCCAAATTAAGCTGATTTCAAAAATATGGTTGTTGTCCTTAATAACATAACATTCAATAAGCAACTGCTACTATTTAAATCTATCCAATGTAGAAAAGGGCACTTTTTGAAAAAGTTGGGCAATATTTGCATTTTTATAGAGGATATATATAGTATGCCTTATAGCAATAAAATCTGGCAGAAACATGTTTTTACCTAGTAATACTTAATAATTACAAGCTGGTTAATCTTTTATAAGGAACATATGTAGTTATTTGAATCATGAATATTTAAGCATCAAGTTACTATTTTATTCCACCGGGTCTGAATCAGAACTACAGTATTTAAACATAATGACTTAGATTTGGTGAAGCTCACCCTCGGGTCTGGGACTGCTTCAAAGCCCTGTCTAGGGTATTTCTGTTCCATCAAATTCCCCATTTCATTCCAATGAATTTATTTTTAGCTAACACATACGACAGCAGTCTAGATTTCTTGCACAGCTATTCCAACTATTTCTCTCAATGTAGGCTTTTGGGTTGCTGTCATGAGGTTCTATCATCCATCCCCGTATCCCTAACTGCCATGAATCATCCACTGCAACACCCCCAATTAGATGAAATTAATGTTCGTTATCTTTTACTATAATTATTTTTGTTTCTTCCTCTAATCAATATCCAAACATCTTGTATCACTTCTGTCCCTTACTACTGAAACAGAAAGCCTTGTAAAGACTAAAGGGTATAACCTAATTTAGATTCTCACATACACCCGCTCATAAGAGATTACGATAAAACTGAACAAAAAGCATCTTCTAACAGAAATTAAAAGACATCTAAGCACTACCAATACAAATAAATTCACTGTAAAGTATTATAACAAACTTACAAGAAGACCCTCAATAGACATGAATGGTAAGTTTTAAGAGTCCTCCTAATATAAGCAAAACAGAGCTCACTAACCTTCCCTCAAACAGTGGTAGGAGTCCTGACTCAAACCTGCATTCTTTACATCCTTTAATACAATCTCTGCAAATGGCACAATTCCACCATAAGTAGGTTGGAGAGTTTTTATTTTGTCCAGCATGTTGAAGAAAATCCCAGGATCAGAATATTCCCTCAGGGTTGTGCAGAGTTGTTAAACTTAAGTAAAGGCCAATATATATGGCTCAAAATGTCCAGTTGAACCTTCGCTCTTGAGTGCCAGTTTATAGCTTGAAGCTGAGCTCACGCAGGGGTTAAGCAGATAAAAGAGACAGATACATCTAAAACGTAGACATCTAAAGATCAGAATCAATAAGCTTCTGGCCAAACTCTTGTCAGCAGCAAGTTCAGGCAGAGAAAAGTCTTTCTTTCATTATGGAATGAATGTATATGCATGCATGCAGTAATGAGACTGAGGCTCAATCTTCACAATCAACACAATGACTGATGGAAGCTGTATGCACTAATAGCTAACCTCATTCACCCAAAATAGTATGCAGTTGGTTTCTCTACTCAGAGCTCAAACATTTGTCAAGCCAGCAACACTACGTGATACAGTTCCAGCCTTCTTTGTTTCCAAATCTAAAACTTCTATGTCCACAAACATGACATGAAAACATGGGATCAACAAACATGAAAACTCCTACCTAATCCAAACTTAACTAATATTAAATTATAGCATCTGGAGTAAAGTCACTAAACTAAGTTAAATAAAAACATAACTTACTAAATTCTTTGTACAACTATTGTGCAAAGAATAGTTTACTCTTAAACATTACAATGCAACTGAGCCATTGTATCAGTAATACATTAATCTACAACAGTGTTTCTTAATGTGTGGTGCTAGGACCCTGGGGGCAGAGTCTCTCTTGGGGGTTACAAAATCAAAATTATTTGCCTGCCTATGTTGAAAATAGTATTAAAATCTCATCAATCATGAGAGCACCAGCTAATGTATCAATTTTAATATGGTAAATATTGATAACTCAAACAAAAGCTCTTCTGGAGTCCTCCATAATTTTTAAAAGTTGGTATGATCTTGTGGGGAAAAAAATTAAAGAAACTCTAATCTATAATAACAGAATGAGTTCTAAATTTATTTCAGACCTATTAAGTTCCACTTATGGAATGCTTCTGGACATGAAAAACAGAATTGCAAGCATCTTTACATCTTTCAAGTTTTCACCTTTAATAGTTCCATGAATAAAAATATTACACTCCTCTCCTTCGGGCCAATCTGTAAAATAAAAAAATAAAAATAAAAGCTCTACATAATTATTTAGCCTAAAAGAAAATAATCATATATCCAGAGTACTTTTAAATATTCCTTACAACTTTTTTTTTTAATTTCCAAAGAACTATCTAGTGCACTCTACTTTGGCAAAGGTTGTCATTAAATCTTTGCACAAATATATGTAGGCTTTTGAGTTGCTAGGTTTGGGTTACAACATTTAGCAGCATTTCACTTAGAAAGTAAGAAATAATTACTACAAATATAATGCTCCAGCAAAATAATTTCTTAAACAACTGCCTCTACAAAGGAAAGAAGGGAGCAATTTCATCCTTGGGAAATTTCCAGTTTGTCTCTAGGGACAAAAAGATCTTACTGCTGAACAAGAACAAAGCATTTGCCCCTTTTAAATTTCAGGTTGAAAACCCCAAATATATAAGGCTTCTCCAAATAATTACACTCTGATTACTATGAAAACAAGAGGGAATACATGTATTTCTCACTGAACAATCACAACTGGGACAGCAACTCAATCATTAAATGATCACTAAGTGAAACTGGGACTATGCTTACGAACTTACTTCAGTATTCCTTTGCTTTACATATCTACGAAGATCATAATTTTTTAGGACTGATAACGTTTTTCATCACTCTGGTCACTAAACGAGGCAGCTGTTAAGCAAGGACTACCTGTACAAGTTTAAAGGCTTTCACTCTATCTTCATAGGAATTATTTAAGCTATCAGAAACTATTTCAACTTGGAACTTTTTCATAAGTCATTTGGTCCTGATAACCTTTAGAATAAAATATTTAATATAACATTTACTGTACATGCCTGCACAAGAATGTGCAGTTTATTCTTCCTGACAACTGGCTGCAGCTGCTCAAGCAGCTCAGGAGTTTCCTTGCAATGGTGGACAGATGGCCAAAAAGAAATTTCTCTAAAAGCAGAAAAGACAATCAGCTTGGGAATCTGCATTTCGGCCTAAACACTGAAACGCTCTGCAGCAGTTCCTACTCTCCTAACACAGGGCTTTTCAACCTTTTCACCAATTGTACCACTTTTAGGATATGGCAACATCCGAGTACCACCAGTCGCCTAGCAAGGTGTCAAAAACTTAATGACAAAAAAAAAAAGAAAAAAGGAAAAAAGTGATGAAGTACAGGTAGTCCTCAACTTACAACAGTTCACTTAGTGACTGTTTGAAGTTACAATGGCACTGAAAAAGTGCCCCCCAAGCCACAGCTGAGCAAGACATTTGCCTCCTGCCTGCCCAGCGGCGCTCCTGTCTGAGGTTTCTATTCTTGTGAGCATTTCTGTTGAGGATTGGCAGTAGGGATGGGGTGGGGGGTGTTTGGTTTTTATTCCCCCCCCCGTCTGCTGGGTGGTTGCAGCAGGTTTTGGTCACTTCACATGACCCTGGGACACTGTGACCGTCATAAATATGAATCAGTTGTAAAGTATCTGAATGTAAATCACAAGACCCTGGGGATGCTGCAACATTCCAGCTGATCGGTGCTTCTTTTGGGCTCAGCAGAAGCGCCAGGATCAGTGCTGAGCTCCAGCTGGAGCCTAGCGCTGATCCTGACGCTTCTGCTCAGCCCTGACAGCCCTGCAGCTCCAGCCATCTCTCACTCAGAGTTGTGGAGTGCTGCCATCGGTTCAGCTCATTCCCTTCCCCCGCTACCACTTTTCTAGGATGGTCGCATACCACCTGCCAGGTGCCAATGTATCACAGGTGGTACTGGTACCACTGATTGAAAAGCCCTGTCCTAACAGACTTGCGTGTACAGACCATATATTTTTACAAGTGTCTGTTGCTTGTGCATAAACTTTGCTATACCATGAAGTATAGATGCAGGAATAGAAAATGAAGGCTGGAGAAACTATCAGAGTTAACCACAGTAATTACTACTATAAGCTTGGGGAGGGGAGGGGAAGAGAAGAGAATTATATTCTGGAGGCAAATGGCTTCCCTATCTCATCCCAGCACTGTACTTGTGATTACTAAAAATATATCTAATAACTAGTAAGTTGTTTGAGCAATCTAATAAATTGTCAAAAATTCAATGTTCAAGTACACTATGTCCAATGAAGATGACAATCAATTAAGAAGTCACTCTGAATTACTGTTCCAGATTCTGCCAAGAACATTTGGATATATAAATGCTTATTAAGTCTCACAGATACACACAATTATATGTGAAAGTGCAGTTAAGATCAACCGGCGTGAAGCCAAGAAGCTGTATTTGAGGACATATCTCCCCCTCTCTTGAGAATTTAACAAAGTTTTGCTTTCAGAATGTACCATTTTTTTCTTACAAGATAGTAGAGAACGTAAAAACAAGCAGTAAAAACCACATAGTTAAAACATTAAACATGGTATTAGCTATTCTTAACCAATCTACTTCTTTTATTTCCCCCCGCCCTCTTCTGAAAATCACATAAATAGCATTTTCTACCTTCACATGCTACCTAGAAAAATGAAGAAACATGCACCCCTTGCGCTTCTTCTCTGGCATGATACTTTATCCAAGGAGGCCACCAATAAAGCTTAGCTTGCCTATGGTGGGGAGGGGATCAAAAGTCACTTTCAGAATCTCTTGGTTTCTAGGCCAGACCTTCACCACTACACTAAACTGATAATTCCAAGAAAAGATGCATTTCATTAAAGGAGCTGCAAACAGATCTATGTTTCTACCTCTGGGCACTTCAAAATCCCTTTTTATTTTCAAACTCAATACAACAATAATTTTTAATATACAGACCTCAATACCTTGCAGAGTAAATAAATCTGTTTTCTGCATGTTGTAAACACACATTAAAAATAATACGTATGTACAAATTAATTACTCGGGATCCATTCCCTACATTGCCCTATTATCAGACTATTAACGTCATTTCCCCTAAAGATTTCTGATATAAGTCAATTCTATTAAGAGGCTTCAGGAATATTTCCCACAGGTAGTGGATTATGCTCTATTTAGTGATTCTTCTTTACTTCCTTTTTTTACAGTTTCGGGTCTTTAGGGAGATACAAAATTCTGCTCTTGCTCTTTTGGCGGTCTCAATCATTATTAATTGAAGTTGTTACAGAATGTCTTTGATGTTTTCTTCATCTTCCTCTGAGTCTGTCTGCTGCTGTTCTCTGACCTTCTCTTTTTGTATATGCCTTGTATGGTATGAAATCCCACTCCAGGTGAGCAAACCAGTTTATTTGCTGTTTTTGTATGTAATTAAAGATTGCCAATTTTTTTCTCTTCTGGTCTCATTTCTGATTTTATCTCTTCTGGTCACTCCAGCAGCTGTCCTCAAGCATCTCATTTCTGTGGTGATTAACTTTCATTTACGTTTTGTTGTAAGTGTGCATGTTTGGTACTGGTAACATAGAGTGGGGATGAATATGCTTTGTATGAAATGCTTCTCTGTGCTGATCAGTACTGCCTTATATTATGAGTGGAGCAAGGTGTCCTAATACTTGGTTTGCCTTACTGCATCATATGTTAATCTCTTCATCCACTTAAAACAAGCACTAAATTGTTGGAGAAAATAGAAAGCTTTGGAGAAATGGCAGGTCTGAAAATAAATAGAAAAAAGACTAAAATATTGACAAAGAACCTAACAGATAAACAAAAAAGTCAATTTACAAAAAAGACAAATCTGCAAATAGTTAGTACTTGGGAATCTATTTAACACTAAAAGAAAATAACTATGAAAGATTGTTAAAACAAATAAAACTGGATTTGAAAAACTGGAAAAATCTCCAACTGTCAATGTTAGGAAGAATAGCTACAGTGAAAATGAATATCTTACCGAAAATACTCTTCTTATTCCAAAAGATTCCTGTAAAATTGGGAAAAGTTTTTTGATGACTTGAATGCAACAATATTGAGATTTATCTGGCAAGGGAAAAAAGCACTAATTAAAATGAAAATGTTACAAGAAGCCAGAGATAGTGGAGGATTTGGACTCCTGGACTGAAGACTATTATTATTAAGCAGCTATTTTAACACGACTTAAAGAATGGATAACACTTATATTTATATTAAGTTACCTGAATGGCTTTCAACAATGGAAGCTTTTGCTTACCCAAATTTAATTAACTACGACAAAGTCGTGACTTATAAAGATATCTTGGATAATGAAGGAAAACTGAAAGATAGACAAGATTTACAACGACAAGGTATTGATCTAGCGTGGTGGCCATATTTGCAAATTCAAACGAGATATGACAAAGATAAGAAAACAACAAGATTTTATAAAGAACAGAGAATTTGATCAAATATTGCTAAAAACAGATGAAAAGTTGATTAAGAAACTTTATAAATTTCTGCTAAATTTAAACATGGAACAAGTAAAAGAAACAATGATAAACATGGGCAAAGAACTTTGGATATTCTATAGATTTGGAAGACTGGCAAAACTATGGGATAGAAATATTAACTAAAGCAGTGCCATATAAGGAAAACCTCTACAAAATGTTTTATAGATGGCATATGACACCAGTAAGATTAGCGAAAATGTTTAAAAATACTTCAAATAATTGTTGGAAATGTAAACAAAGGCCAGCTACTTACTATCATATCTGGTGGACATGCCCTAAAGCAAAAAAGTTTTGGGTTAAGATACACGTATGGTTGGAAATGATGATTAAAAAACAGATAGAATTCAAACCAGAACTGTTTTTGTTACGAATATTAGGAGCTAACTATGAGGAGAGCAAATATTTAATATTATATGTATTAACAGCAGCGAGAATTGTATTTGCCCAATATTGGAAAAATGAAAACTTACCAACTAAAGAGGTACTCAAGAAAATTTTAGAATGTGGAGAAATGGATAGATTGACTTTAGAGATTAAAGAGAAAGAAGAGTCAGTTTACTTTAGAACATGGGATAATTTTTATCAATGGTTAAGAAAACGAACTAGGAAGAAAGGAATGTGATATGTTATTTTGAATACATATTAGTAAGAAGAATGCTATACATTGATTAATATTGTCTATGATAACTAATCATACTTACTATTGTTATCTATTACTATATTAATTATTGTTAGCTAAACATATGTAGCAATATTTAGCAAACAGAATATTCTGTTTGCTAAATATTGAAAATGTTACTGAGGGATAACCCCAATGTTGACCCCCACCCTGTCCTAATCTCAACCCCGATCCCAACCCCAACCTAAACACCAACCCCAATCCTGACCCTATTTTTTTTTCCTAATCCTATAAAATCCAATAAAATTCTTTAAAAAAAATGCATATATTCATGAAATTTTCATGGGACCAAAAGAAAAATGTCACTGCTTTTGAGTATAATTATTTTAATTTACCAATCTAAACTATTATTCCCCAGTAATGTGACATCCTTCTAATAACTAGGTTCAACCTTGCTTAACATCCAGACCTAAATGATCAATTGATTACTATCATGTAGTATAGTGAGGCAACTAGAAGTAATGAAGCTTCTGACATTTCACCGGTAATCAATGAGTATCCAGCAGTTAGTTTCCTTTTATGCGGTTATAGGCAAAATGAAACTGAACAAATACAAAGCAAGCAAGTGATAAGGGGGGATGGAGGAAAAAGGGTCAGGCACAGGAGACATTGCCTATATGGCTTGGGTTTTTTTTCTTCCCTCTCGTTGCAGAAAAAATTGGAGTGGAAGGAATTACAAAAGAATAAGCAGGCACATTGTGCAAAGTGCACTGGGTTGTTTGGGTATCTCATTCATAGCTGACAGTGTCAGCACTTTCCTGTAATATGAGCCTACTTGCTCATTTGCAATCCCTTCATCTCTAATCTCTCTGCTCTGCAAGGCTGGAGAAAAGAATAAATGTTCCGGCACATGACAACATGTATTGGCTGTAATGGCAATCATGTGACTGAAAGACACAGTTTGTAAATGGTTGCAAATGCAATTATGGTTGCAAATGCAATTATGTTTTTAGCACCACTGTAACTTTGAATGGTTACTGAACAAGGTGGTTGGTAAGTAAGGACTGCCTATACAGCCATTTCAAACAGAATATATCCAGAATTTCTCTGCCATGTTTGATAGAGTGCTATACAGTGAATAGTTGACAGGAAACTCCCCATTAACCTCTAACATTAAGTTCATCTGCCCCAAGACTAAAATTCCACACATTTCTTTAAACCGAATTTCTCCAAAATGTATTTTTCTTCTCACAGGAAAAACTGCTTAGTTGATGTGTCCATGCAGATTAACAAGCTACTGCAAGTTCTAGCCAACCTGATTTGAAGTGTGACCCAGAGAGTCAAGTTGCCAGGAATGTGAAATAATCAAAATCAGACCAAAACTGATAATAATCACAGCTTTGGAGGCCTTGGGGTAGATGAAAGATTACTGCTTCAGTTAACTAAAGATGTGCTGGGGACGAAAAGCAAAAGCATTATATGATGATTGATTGTAAATGACAGCAAAATTTGCGAGTAAAAAAGTGATTTTTTTTAAAAAAAATTATTAGTATGAAATCCAGCCTATAGTACTAGAAAACACTCATTACCAGCTGCTCACTAATATTTAAATGCATACATATGCCAAAAACAAATTAAACTATCATAATTAACTGGAATATTTATCAATGAAATTATAAACACAGGAAAGTTTTAAACAATACAAGGGAACTTTTTAAAATAGTTCAGGAAAATTGACAATTAGAAATCATGCTATGGTGGGCTACCTAAGATTTGAATAAAGCCAAATGATCTAGTACACGGATTTCAAACTCGCCGCGTCACGTAATATATCACGACATATTGTGACTTTTTTTGCATTGCTGGAGCAGGGGTAGGCACGGCCTTCCAATGATGCAACCGGCCAACAGGCCAGCAGTTTGACACCCCTGCTCTAGTATGAACAGTCGATCACATTAGCCCCCCACCAAATTCTTCCTCATGGTTGTTATTTCTTCACAGAAATCTCAAATATGAATACTAAAGTTTTCACCAGCATGATATAATCAAATATATACAAAACTTTCAGATTGTTCCAATTGTGGTCACTAGACCGTTCTATAAGTACCTGACAAAAAACATAACAGCTTTATATTTCTCTGAAAAGAACTGTCATAGCAGTCCAAAATATGAAGGAAAAGTATGCATTGAATGCAGTGATGGGATTCAAATATGTGAACAACCGCTTCTCTGTGTGGATGCCACTTCTGAAAGTCCATTCTGGGCTTGGGCAACAAAAAATTAGCTACCAGTTCTGCTGAAGTGGTGCAAACCAGCTGAATCCCACCAGATTGAATGTTTCAATAGGCTCAATATTAAGACACTGATCACAATGAAATAGCTATCCTTCACAACATGACAGTGGTTATAGGTAGTTCTCTGTAAAAAAAAAAAAAAGGTGCCAGAACTCACACACATCATACAACCCACCTTGCCTACCCTACAAGGTTTACTTTTGTACCCCTTCAATTGTTAGTGTATCTAAAAGACTAGGGTTTTGTTCCAAGGTAAGTTAATACTATTAATGTTACCATGCACTGTGTGGCTTTAAATTACAAGAAGGCATTTTATTAATCTTTTGGGACATTTACCACTGGCATACCCATTAAGTTTAATGAGTGGAAATGTCAGCTTTCTATGTGGAATGAAATTGGCCCATTAAAACAAAATTTGGTTGCTTGTAAAAGATTGAATTATTTTTAAGAAGTTGTCAAACACGGTGGAAAAATTTGCATTTGGAGTTTAATATGGATATTGACTTGAAACAAATTAAAGTTGAAACTTTGTCAGTGAACAGATTACTTTTAATTTACCTTTAAGTTCAGCTGCCTTTCTTTCCTCTTGATTTACCTCTTTTTAACCTCATACCCCGCCTTCTGTAAGGGAAGGCAAAAGGCTCACTCACCCTCCTGTGAAACATGGCCTCCATGTTTATGTGTCTCCCACCGCCACCATTGGCTTTCACACCACATGGTCTGACCCAGCCAATCAAGCCACACTCTGGCTGTGGTGCTCTGGCACCTCATGACTCCTCCTAGAGGAGGCAGACAGTGGTAGAAGGGACCGTCTCACACCGTACCACCAGCGGGGCATTTTCAAAAGCAAATGAGGGCAAAAATAGGAAAAAAACGCAACTCTGGAAAATCTGTTGAAAAAAAGGTGTCGCAAATCTGTTCCGGTGCGTTCTATGACAAAAAAGCCCTGGTTATAGGCAACTTTTAATACCACCATACCTGCACTAAAATAAATAGAGAAGGAAATGATGTCTCCCCTTGGAACAGCATTCATCATTTCTCTCACAGAAATAGTAAGCTAATAGCTAATGGAAACTGGATTTTTGTGCTTTTGTATTGTCAAAAATTATTCTTTCCACGTTCAGTGAATTGAAGGTCTTATGTTACTTGCAATAGTTAAGGTACCAGGCTAGAAACCAGGAAACTGTGAGTTCAGGTCCCACCTTAGGCATGAAAACTGGCTGAGTTGACCTTAGGCCAATCAGTCTCTCTCAGCTTGACCCACCTCACAGTGCTGTGATTGTAGGGAAAATGAGGAGTAGTAAGGAGTATTTATGTATGTTTGCTGCCTTGAGTTACTATAAAGTAATAAAGGCAAGATTTTTAAAATCTAAAATCTATGAATAAATTTCTAATAAATAAAGGTTATATGCAGATGATTAAAATAAAATATAGTCATTTTTATTGAAACTATTTGTAAGGTTTTACATATTCATAAACACACACACACACACACACACACACACACACACACACACACACACACACATATATATATATATATATATATATATATATATATATATATATATATATATATATATATATATATATATATATATATACCGTATATATATATATAATGAGTAGCACATATATTTATAATATTTTGGGGGAGTTTTCTTTTTTCTATTCTATTAACTGAACAAAAAAGTAAATAGCTAGTTGGAAAACTAAGTTAATCTTGCTAATGTGCATAAAACAGTAGCAATCATCATAAAAAGTAATCTCACATAAACAAACAAGATCTATTGATATCAAACATTTTGAGTCCAAGTTTAATCAAGTTTCAGGGAAATTTTAGGGATAATATTACCTGAAAACACCTATGTAAAGATTAATTATAAGTCTTCAATTTTCAGATAAAATTATTTGGATTAAATTATATAACTTCAGAGTTTGATAGTTTTTATATATTTTGGGGAGCATAGGTCATTGGGACTAGGTATTTTCTCTTTTTTACAGTATGTCAAAGTGGTTGAAATTTACATGAAAAACCAAGCTATCAATGTAAGTGCATACAATTATTATGAAATTGCAGACCTGATATGTGCATGCCCTAGATTTGATTTGTGTAGTATTCTGAACTACTTCTAAAATATACACACATTTATAGTCCACCAAGAGTTAACCTGTTCTGAGCCACTCAGGACAATTAACTTAGTTGTGACTCAGTCTGTGCCTTAAACTGGAAACAGAACAAAACCTCAGTAGTAACAAAAATCAGACAATATTTTAATGACTCCTTCCTATTGTTCCAAGTACATTTTCTTCATCCCTCAATGTAAAAAATTAGTCAGGTGTGGTCTATTCCATTATAATATTTCTATTTTGAACTCATCATCAACTCATTTTCGGGTTTAACAAAAGGGCTATTTCAAACAACTAAAATTTAAAATAATTTTATAATTTAATATCCTACAAAACAAAATTTTAAACAGTAAAAACCCAATATTTTAGGAAAAAGCTATTCTCCAGAATTAATTTGGTAATGTCAAAAGAATTTAAAAAATGAACTCAACCTCAACAGCACTAACAGATATTTATATCAATGTTTGAAATGAAAAGGAAAATTATTACATCTAAAATATAAATACTACTGCTGGTAAAAAACTATTAAACATCTATTTTCAAAATATCTGTTTTCCATATAGCAGTTTAAGATCTCAACTGAAAAGATATTCTAATATAAAAACCACAAAATATTGCTAATGTATATCTAGATACCTAGATTATATATGTTATTAAAGTGATTACACATTGTAGCCTTCATCTTCAAAAAAGCATACATTGTTCCACAACTAATACCACACAATTGTATTTTTATAGTTGTCATTGTTGAATTAAAAATCCCTTCTTAAGTCCATAAATAGTCACATATACAAAATGATAGTACATATAGGAATCTATTATTTCAAACAACTGCAATATAAGAATTTACAACATAAAATGTTATAGTTGATGAAGTATATTTTTAATTCAGAAATAAGATTCTTTCCTTCCATTTAAACTCAGGCATATGATAATGTGGTTGAATAAAAGTATTCAGCAGGTATACAATAACTTTTAAAATAAAATAGGGAGTGACTGAAATAGAATAGCAGTATTACAAATGTGTATGAATTTACATCTGTGAAAGACTGAAGAACAGCCATGCAACTGCATTAGAAATATATTTAATTAAAAAATAATAATTTCAATTGTGGAGCAACATAAAAAAGTGACGCTGTTCATTTATCTACTCTTACAAATGTGCAAAATAGTTTTCCACAGCTTAATTTATAACATTTTTTGTAAATATTAAACATCCAATAAATTTGGGGGGCCCTTCAAGTTACCATTGGCTTTTGGTTTCCCAGTTTCTAGCCTGGTGCCTTAACTACAATACCAAATTGGCTCTCCCAATTATATTATTGCCCATAAAATTACTTGGTAACTGTCATCTAGGGAGATACATAGACAGCCAGATACTTTATTTTGTTTAGTAACTGTTAAAAACTTCCAAGTGCAGTACATACAGCTAACTACACTCAAGAGCTAACATCAAATCTTATCTTCACCGTACTTAATATTGTAGAATAAATTATATTGATATGGTGAAATCTATTAAGTACAACAAAAATCACATACAAAAGGATCTAATTATTTTCTCCATAAAATATGGTTATTAAAATACTTAAATGCTATAGATATAGGTTAGTTCTAAGATGGATCTCTCCTTGATAAGTTTCCATCTGTTATTTATTGTCCTGCCCTCAGGTTCTTTGGAGAATAGATTGACCCCCTCTTCTCTGTGACAGCTCCTACAATATTGGAAGACTGTTACATCAGCTCTTAGTCCTTCTCTTCGTTAGACATATCCAGTTCCTGCATGTTCTTCATATGTTTTAGCCTCCTAAGTCTTTGTTGCTCTTTTTTCCATTCTTTCTAAAGTCCCAATATCTTATTTGTATCATGGTGACTAAAACTGGACATATGCAAGCGTTGTTTTATCAAAGCAGTATAAAGCGGTACTAACACTTCATGTGATCTTGATACTAGCCCTCTGTTGATGCAGCCTAGGACTGCACTGGCTTTCTGGGCACTTGCAGAACACTGCTAGCTCATATTTAAGTGGTTGTCCACTAGGACTTCTTGATTCCTCACATAATTACTACTATTGAGTCAGGAACCATGTGTTCTATAGCTGTGCATTTGTTTTTTCTTGCCTTAGTTAGAACCTTTTCTCACCACTGAATTGCATTTTGTTTGATAGGTCCCAGTATTCAAGTCTGTCAAGATTCTTCTGGAGTGTTAGTTATTCTCCCCAGCTTGGTCATCTGCAAATTTGATGAGTTCCCCTTCTATCCCCTCATCTAAATTGTTTATGAAGATGTTGACGATTACTGGGCCTAAGACAGAACCATGATGTACTCCACTGCATGCTTCCCTTTGCTAGTCCTCTAATAATTCCCCAGTGCTCCAGGATATATGAAAGGTATGTTTCAGTAGTTCCAAGGTCACATCTGTCAGCTCCTTCAGAACTCTGAGATGTAATTTATCTGGTCTTGGTGATCTGAATTCATCTGCAGTGGATAAGGGTTGTCTTACCATTTTCTTGCCTATTTTGACTTGATTAATTTGACTTTTACGATACTGCTTTGTAGGTTAGACTGTTTTTCCTTTTGTGTAAAGACAGAAAAAAAGAATAACTTAAGCAGTTCCCTGCTGCCCATCACCTCATCTTCTCCATTAATAGATCAATCATTTCCTTTACTTTTTTCTCATTTCACTCATGCTGAATAAACTTTTTAAATTATTTTTGACATTTGTTGCAAGTCTTTGTTCATTCTCAGCCTTAACTTTCCTGATCCTGTATAAAATCTTTGTGCATAGTACGAATTTGTGCAGCAGTTTATTTCTTTTGAAAAAAAATAGATTTGTATTTTACTAACATTTTGAGGGCTACTTTGCTGTGAACCACAGCTCACATACTACAAGTCACACAGGACATAAAGCCCAATCCAAACAAAGCACATTGTACTCCATATGGTTAGTTAAACATAAATGAAATAAGAAATGCAACTATTTCTAGCTAATGGTCTGCTACTCAGTTTGTCTATGTACATCAATAATATAAATGAATGTAAACATTCTTCAAGATAAGAATCATGTCCCTATGTAAACCAATTAACGTAACTTTTCTTAATTTAAAACAGAAGCAGACAGTACATTAGGATAGTTTATACTATACCTAGTAAGATGTCCATATGTCTACTGAGAAATTAAAAACTGTTGTGCAAAAACCAGTATAATAGTGTTTTTACAGTACAATTCATTAATGATAGTTAGATTTCTATGTACCACGCTCATTGTGACAGGCCTTATTATTTCACTTACCATTCTTCCTCTCACTAAGAGGAGGAAGATTGGGGTTCCGGCCAGGATGAAGGCCTACAGTCAGCTCGGGCTGCAAGGAAAGTTCCTGCAGTTCATTGGCAACAGCTTCACTTTGTGGGCTTGGTGCAGCCGAAAGAGACACTGAGAGTGTTTCATCTTCATTCTCGCCAACCCCTCCTCCGTCCAGCCCATTTCCAGCAACGACGGAAGGGGGCAGGCACAGGACGCCGGAGAAATCCACTTTGGCTTTCGTGATGACAACCTGAAGAGAAAATAAAAGTTAGAAACTAAGAAACACAGACACATACATATATGCATTCCTACATTCTCCTATTCTCTCTCTCTCTTTCTCTCTGTCTCTCCCTCCCCCCTCGTGGACACTCAGGACAGCCTGATAAACCACAGAGAGATGGCAATGGATCCTTGCCACGGATTGACTAACACAGCTAAATAACCATGATAATCAGTGATACAGAGGGACAGATCGGACCGGCTATGAGATCAAAGCGAACTAGCACGACTGATGCTGCAAATGCGACTGGGAGGCCACCAACCAGGTCAACTGCACAAGGTGGCAATAACACGCTGGACCGTAATAGGGAGAGCGATGGCGGGATAATGCCTAACAGTTTGACATCATGAGACAAGTGTACACAACCTAGGAAGCAGGCAATGGGAAGCAGGGCTTGGAGGACTATACATACATTGACCAATACAGCTGAGCTGGATGTGACGCATCCAATTACATGTGGGTGGCGAACCAATGGACCTATCACATGTTCGATGGCTAAATTATTGATAGTTAAAGGACTATAAAAACAATGTCTCTCTAATGTTGGCTTACTCTCTGATAATGTTAGCAGCGGCTAACAAAAGCTCAGTGCAAAGTATACTTTCCATCCTGGAGATCAATATGTCCTCCTTTTTACAAATAAATACACCTGGTACTCGGACTTTTATATATATATATATATATATATATATATATATATATATATATATATGTATGTATGTATGTATGTGTATGTATATGTATATGTGTGTGTATGCATGTATGTGTGTATATACACACATATATAAATTGTGTAAATTACTAACAAAGTAATTTACACAAATAATTTACACAAATAATAATTTACAAATAATTTACACAAATATATGAGCTGTCCGGTGTGACTACTGCCTGTTCGATGGCCTTCAAGATAGGCTGAAAACAGGAAATAAAGATTTGCCCCATGTTTGGGGCCTAGCAAGGTAATCTAAATAGTTAACAAAGTATTTGACACATATATAAATGTATATACACACATATGTATGTATACACACATACATACATATATATATATATATATATATATATATATATATACACACACACACACACACATACATATACACACATACGTACATGTGTATACATATACACACACATACACATACACATACATACATCTGTGTGTATACATATACATATATTCATATACATATACATATGTATGTCAAATGCTTGTTAACTATTTTTAGATTACCTTGCTAGACCCCAAACATGGGACAAATCTTTATTTCCTGTGTCAGCCTAACCTGAAGGCCATCGACAGGCAGTAGTCACACCGGTGACAGCTCATATTTGTGTAAATTTTAAATTGCTAACAAAGAATTAAGGGAGACTGATATGCATTTCAAACTTATTAGTTTTCATCAGTCAGCCATACCCTTCTGAGATTCGAACCTGGGCTGACTGCAGATATGTATGTATGTACACACACACACACTCTACAATTTCATTGATAGAAAAGGACTAGATGACATTTTTGGACACAGTCACTTCTTTGTTGAGAAAAAGCATGTGAAACTTCCGATTTAGCAATTAGTGGGAACTTCTTTAGCAATAGTGACATTTACCTATTGTTCTTGTGCGCACACCGGGGTTTGGGGGTCCAGCCGGGCTGATCACCCTGATACCATGTTTCCCCAAAAATGAGCCCTAAGGTGTCTTTTGGAGCCAAAAAAATTATAAGACCCGATCTTATTTTCAGGGAAACACAGTAACTTTTAGAGATTTTGGTTACACTGTAATTAGTTTTTAATTTTTTGTATTTTGTTTTATGTTTTTAAGTATTTATATTTTTGTGAGCCTCATAGTTTTTAATTGGGATTGGTGTCAGTATAAATTTTGTAAAAAAAATCAACAGCGAGTTCTACAAAGGTATCTTTTGATCAGTACGATTCATTTTTATAATTTGTGATATGAACAGCAAACTCCAACGATGACAATCAAAATGTATGCTCTTTTTTAAGTTAATGAACCATCAAACTCATATCTAATTGTGATCTCACTAATTGGAACATTTGACTAAATTTACTCTTCTTAAGGCTAATTGATCTAGTTCTTCACATACCGTATTTATCAGCGTATAACACGCACCTCATTTTAAAAAGGAAATTTCAGGAAAAAAACCTTAAATTATATCGGCGTATAACACGCACACATCATTTGCCCCCTATTTTCAGGAAGAAAAAGTGCGTGTTATACGCCAATAAATACAGTACTTTTTCTAACTAAGATAGTGAATAGGATGTCTTCAATAAAGTTATGTCACAGTAAAGTTTTCTCAAATATTGAATCTATAAAGGAGAATATCTGTAGTTTAGGGTTGAAATGAGGGGTCTCTGATGCTTTCTGAGCTTGGTTGTTTTCTTGCAGACATTTCATTACCCAAACTATGTAACATTATCAATGCTAGGAAAAGAGTGGGGTTTGCTCTCAGTTTATATTCTAGTGGCTTGCCCTTTCAGTGTTAGTGGAAGTGGTCTTGGAGGTTCTTTGGTTGGGCTGTTTATTGTTAGCTTGTTTGGCACTTCCTTGATTGGGGTATTGTTTACTTTTTGATTGTTGGTCTAATGTTAATGTTAATCTATAGTCATTTGGTTTCTGGTATTGTCTTGCATTTTGTTAAAGTCAAGGGACTAATCAATAGAAGTGAAATAATTAGTGCACTCTTTGGAATGTTTGCTTAACCATAATTGAGCTCCGGATGGCACCAGATCTCCGCTCCTTCCGTCGCGGGTTAAAGACCCATTTATTTGAACAAGCTGGCCTGGCCTGATGGGGAATCACTTAGGGTTTTAATATTTATATATGTTTTTATTGTTTTTATTGTGGGCAATAATTTAATTCTTTTTTAATTTTTGTATTTTTGTAGTTTTAAGATATGCCCTGTTCACCGCCCTGAGTCCTTCGGGAGAAGGGCGGTATAAAAATTTAATTAATAATAATAATAATAATAATAATAATAATAATAATCTGCTTATGCATTAGCAGCACTTAGATGGAAGTTTTTCATCTGTAGAACAATTAGGGATCATTTCAACTCATTCCAACAAAATGAGTTCCAATGTAGAGAAAAGCAAGTTTTACATTTAGGCAAGAAAAATCAAAGTTACAAGTACAGATTAGGGGAGACCTGGCTCAAAAACAGCAACTGTGAGAGGAACCTTGGAGTCCTACCTAGACGATCACTTGACTATGAGCCAGCACTGTGCAGCAGCAGCCAAAAAAGCTAATACAATCCTGGGTTGTACAAACAGAGGCATAGAATCAAGATTACACGAAGTATTAGTTCCACTTTATAAAACCCTAGTAAGATCACACCTGGAATACTGCAGCCAATTTTGGTCACCATATCACAAAAAAGATGCTGAGAGTTTGGAAAAAATTCAGAGAAGAGCAACTAAGATGATCCAAAGCCTGGAGACTAAAACATATGAACAGCTACAGGACTTGGGTTTGGCTAGTCTAAAGAAAAGAAGAAATAGGGGAGGACTTCCGGTTTTGTGTCGTGGTGAGATGGATTTTGTTATACTTTACTATTATTTTGCTATTGTTGTAAGACCCCTTGAGCATATATACAAATGCAAAAGAGTATAAATTAATATAATTATTATATATATAGTTCCACTATAGTTGAATTAAGGAAGGGAATTTTAAACTGAAGTGAATTTCCATACTCAACATGCCTATTTGATGAAAGCTGTCAACCTGCCTATAAATTCAAAATGGAAATTTTAATTTGCCAATCAGGAACTATGCTAGTATGCAAATTGCACATCAATATTATAGATGTACATAAGATAATTTAAACCTCCAACAGACAAAATCATTTATAATTATCCAGTGTTAGGCATTAAAGGAGATGTGCAATTCTTTTTCTATCAGATCATGTGTTAACAACTTTTTGCTTAAATAAAATCAAGGAGAAAATGTTTATTTTTTTACTTTCCATTTTCCATTCATACTTGTTTCGTGTGTAAATGTATACATACCTAATTTTCATTCAACTCACTTTCAAAATGGACAAACAATTTCTGAGGGACAAAAAATTAGGGTTACTTTTAAGTCATTCTGCTTACTTTTAAGCCATGGTAACTTTTAAGCCAGACACAAAATCGCCACAAAACTATTTTAAACTGTTGCATTTCAGCATTAGTAATCTAGCAACAAGAGAAGAATAATTATCCTGCCTGTACTTGAGCCTTCATATTATTTCTAAAAGGTCCACAGAGAAACAGATACTTTAGAAATTTCCAATTTTGTGATATGTTTACAAGTATTCCTTGACTTTTAACCAGTCATTTAGTGATCTTTCGAAGTTACAATGGCACTGGAAAAAGGGCTAATGCCTGTTTTTTACACAACTGGTGCAGTGTCTCGACCGTCATGTGATCAAAATTCGAGCTGTTGGCAACTAGCATGTATTTATGACAGTGTCGTGTGACCACCATTTGTAACCTCAGCTGACTTCAAGCAAATAAAGTCAATAGGGGAAGCTAGATTCGGTTAACAACTGCATGATTTGCTTAACAATTGCTGTGATTCACTTAACAATTATGGCAAAAAAAGGTGGTAAAATGGGGCATGCAAAACTCATTTAACAACTGCCTTGCTTAGCAATTGAAATTTTGTACTCAGTTGTGGTAATAAATCTGTATTTCTTTTCCAAATTTTAAAAACTGCAAAGGAAATAAATCTGAAAAATGCTCTGACATTATGAATCAGGAATTCTCATACTCTGGGTTACAATACCTCCTTCCCCTCTTCCCAAGCAACTTATCAGGTTGTGCAGGCAAGGCAGGTACACTTTCAAACTTGCTTTAGGCTTTGCTTCCCACTTTGTTTGCATAAGCTAACATTTTTAAAGTTTTAATAGTGTTTGTACTATTCCCTGCACAACCTGATATCAAACAACTACTCTTAAGGTTTAATGACTGTACTATTAATTTAATTTGAATCACATTGTGGTTTGACTGATCGCTCATGTTTACATACAAAATAGTGCACATCTTACAAATTCTGCAAAGGGAATATAAACTTACAAGCACAACTATAGGGGGGAGGGGCTCTTGCTAAACAAAATCATACACTATTACAGCAAGATTTTTAAAGGAAAATATCCCTTTGTGCTGCTATGAAAGGTCTGGAAGCATTCTGCTAAGAAATCATTCATTTTTGTTCAAATCCTGATTGCACACTGAATGTAAGTGGGACAAAGTATTGGATAGTTATCTGAGATTCAATTGTAATTAAATACATTTTACCAGAGATTGCTTGCTATAAAGTCCCATTAGAAGCCCAATGACACCTATTAGAAGCCCTTCAGAGCCTATGGGAAAGATAGCCCAAAAAATTCCAAAAGTTTTAGTAACATAAAAAGTACACAGAGCCTAATGTGCAGCTTTAAATCTTTACAAAACTAATATATACTTGAAACTACAGGAGCAAGTCTACATATGGCACAGCACATATACTTGCCATACGCTAAATAAATAAACAGCACATATACTGGACACATGCTGGAAAGAGCAATAATAGTTTTATTTCTTTATTTCTTTACTTACTTACTTATTAAATGTATTGGCTGCCCATCTTACCATAGGGTAACCTGGACAGCTTACAGTTACATATGCAGTTACATAAAATTAAAATCAGACATTAAAAGCAAGGACACAAGGGGAGGGCTGGGGCATAGGTGGGATCTGTTGTTATTCAACCATCTCCATTGCGTTGTTCCCCACTGGGGTCCAAAGCCAACTGGCAAAGCCACGTCTTTAGGCCCTTACGAAAAGATAGGAAGGTTGGGGCCAATCTCACATTGGAGGGCAAGATGTTCTAGAGGACAGGAGCAACAGCAGAGAAGGTCCTCCTCCTGGACCACATCAACCGGCAAAATTGGGCTGACCCAATTGCATGCTTCCCCTGCCGGCGTGAGTGGTACACACTGGTATGGGCCAATCCCAGTAGGTGAGATGGTCCCTCAAGTAACCTGGAGCCATGCCATGAAGGGCTTTAAAGGTGATCACCAACACCTTGAATTCCATCCGGAAGCAGACTGGTAGCCAATGCAGCTCACAGAGCAGTGCTGTTACAGGGGCCATTCTTGGGGCCCCCAAAACTATCCACACTGCTGCACTTTACACTAGCTGTAGCTTCTGAATGCTCTTCAAAGGTAGCCCCATGTAGTCCATTACAATAGTGCAGCTGTGAAATGATTAGGGACTGAACAACTTAGTACACGGAATCCTGATCCAGGAAAGGCAGCAACTGGCAGACAACACAAAATTGTACAAAGGTTCTCTTAGCCTCAACTGTCACCTGCTCTTTGAACAGGAGTCGCGAGCCCAGGAGAATCCCCAAGTCGTGGACCAGGTCTTTCTGGAGCAGTGCCACCCCATCCAGAGTCAAAGATGACAAAGTCCCAGATCCTGGAGCCCCCCCCCCAAATACCCAAAGCCATTCAGTCTTATCAGGGTTCAGTTGAAACCTGCTGTCCCCCATCCAGGCCCCTACAGCTTCCAGGCATTGCAAAAGGGTGGCCACAGCATCACTTGGATCACCAAGAGTGAAAATATATAGTTAATATATTACACCTAATATTATATTGATAGGGATATGAAAAAAGGAAAAGGTAAAGGAAAAAATGCTGATACTATTTTATTAACATTAGATATGGGCTGCAAAATATCATATCGGAATGGAGATAAATGTAAAATGATTTCCAGGGGTGGAGCTAATTGCAATGTAACTCCTATGAACTGCCAACTCTAAAGTGTGAGAAATGAATTTATTAAGTGTTTATGGCAACCAACTCCCAGAAACTCTGGGTGGTTCTCATTTAGTAATACTGATATATAGTATCTCAAATACTGATTGTAATTTTGTGCCATAAAATTTTACAACCATCAATAAAATTGCACACATTTGGTAAAATGGTAACTAGCTGTAGCAGTAAAAATAAAATTAGAGAGGTATCTAAAAAAGAAGTAAAATAACAACAGACTATTTCAACAGACTCCCACAACTAGAATACTATTGGTATAATAAAGATACCAACTTTTTAGATATTCTAAAATACTGTGCTGGGTCAGAAAAACAATACTACACTGAATGTTAAAATGTTGTAATATCCAGAATTTTACTCAAGATCTAAACATACTTGAACCAAGTGGGAATAGTGATCATAATGTTACACTTTTTAATGTTTAAGGAAGCATTGCTGAGAAAGTCTAATATGCTGAATGAAGGTTCTCAATCATCCAGATAAGAGTTGTCCAGAAGTTGAGACATGGCTACTGGACATTTTCTTTTTGGTTTGAAACATTTCACTACTTATCCAAGTAGCTTCTTCAGGCTTCTTCAGATTGAAAAAGCTACTTGGATAAGTAGCAAAATGTTTCAAACCAAAAAAGAAAATAACTCATTTTCATGACTCAACTTCCAATCCAATTTGATTTGACTTCAGGAAAGGTAATAACAGAATCTCAGTTAGAATGTATATCTAAAATGAAAAACATCTATGAAGTCCAAGAAGACACTACAGTGGTTAATGAGCAGCATCACAACTATTAAAGGCAAGTAAGCCTTCTTTAAAAAAAAAACCTGAAGTTCTATCCAAGTGAGGTAAAAATACAAAATGCCATAAACTTGGGCAGAAATGCAATCTTTTATCAATGAAAGACGCAAACCCCCCTTGTCTCAATGCTCTTTGCTGTGTTCTTCAAACAACAAATGTATCTGAAATAGGAATCCAACCGAGAGGCCACTGAAGAGAAAAGGTAATAAAAAAATGCTAAATGAGAAGGGAAAGAAACTAAACACTTCTGCTTTTACCATTGAAACATAAGACAAATATCCAAATAAGAAGAACTGTTAAAAGTAACTAGAAGTCATGCTATATGCCAAATTGAGAAATTCAAAATATATAAAATCACCCAATTTAGATATTACATATTCAAAAGGTGTATTGGCTGTCAGGGATGGATGTGCTCATCTCAGCTGTGAGTTTTGAATTTTGTGATGTGGTTTTTTATATGCTTTGATCATGTTTTCATTGTTGTATTGTTTTGCTGTTTTTATATTGTTTTTATTTGTAATAAAACTGAGAGTCATGTATTGAGAAGGATACTATATAAATGGGGAGGTTAAATTGTGAATTTTAACTGTGGACTTTTAATTTGTGTTATCTGAGTTGGGCAATTATGTAAATTTGTTTAATAAATACGTTCAATTAATAAAGTGTCAAACTGTTAAATATGAAACTTCTAACCTTTTTACAAAAAATAATTTCCCCTTTAACACTGGCATTTGTTCTCCGCCACTGAAAAACAACCAACCAAACAATTCAGAATAAAATTAAAAAAGTGTCCAAATTGGGTGATTGGACTTCAAATGCAGATGCATTTCAATATAAATCTACACAAAGTAATGGATGCTGGGACAAAAGAATCCAAATTTGTTCATGGAATTATACTGGACTCTTCAAAGATATGTCAACCCATGTGTTCTGTTGCTGTAAAAATGGCAATTTTCATTGTTAGGATCATTAGGAAAGAAACTGAAACTAGAACTACCACCTAAATAATGCTCTTATATAAGTCTGTAGTAAAACTTTGTTACACTAGTCATTGCATTTCAAGAAGTATATTATAGAGCTTGCAATGGTTCAAAAAAGAGTAAGTAGGATAGGCCTATGGCCTGGTCCAGCAATACCCTTCCGGTGTTCTTAAAGACAATGTAAACAACTGAAGACAGCCAAGACAAATACTTAGCCTATTTTTTATTTGCCAGTTTTATCAAGAATCATACATTTATGCTGATCTACATCTCAGAAATTTTACTAAAATTCCCCAATATATTTTTTATTTCCCTATCAATGCAAAGGTACTATTTTTAAATTATATGGATTCCACTAGCAAATACTAAAATGTGCATAAATTTCTCATTCCTTGACTAACAGTTGATAACAGAACAGAGATATTCTGTTTCCCATCTATACAGGATGAGATGATGGGAGGATAAGAGGGGAAGGGAATTTGTTCTTCTCAGAACATAACATCATCTTGAAAAGATGTAGAAGTCTTGTCTTGCTAATAAATTTCTCAATTCAGTGGAAATGTTTATAGATCAGTGTTTACATGTCCAGGCCAAACTGTTGCTATTTCAACAATTACAATGCGTTATCTGCCTTCCACTACTTGTGAGTCACAGCTTCAGAGTAGCTGAGCAACATGGAAAGTCTCCAGCTGGCACTCAAAAAAGTCTCTGATCTCAAGACAGGAACTTGGATTTTATTCATCTTCTCCCCACTCATAAAACAAAGAAAAGTGACAAATTGTTCAAGGAAATTCTCTTCAGTTAACTCAGTAAATAAAAGTTGTGAGTTCCTGTTGCGGTTTCAAAGATTCTGTACTTTGCTCTTAAAACCAGCATATTGTAGTCTGTATGATTTTTGCTTTCTTGATAGCCAAACAACAATAACAAATCAATAGTTGATGCTCTAGAAATGTAATATATAATTAATATCAATGATTTTCTCTAAGCAATTTCAGCACATCTTCAGAAATTAATGTATACCGTATTCTATTAAATATGTTGCAGTTCTACAAAATATAGGAAATATTTTTAATTTTATCCATTCAAACTACCTATAGATGAGTTATTAAATCAATTAATGGTCAAATTTTAGAAGGATTAATATCTGAAATATTGAAACTAAGTGACTCGTGCAACTTTCTTTAAAAAGTGCATTACAAATGAGGCACTATCACCTTTATAGAGTGAAACATCCTGGTGGGAATAGTAAGTGTGCACAGGAAAGTGTTTCACTTTCAGATGTTTTTAAATTAGTTTGTAATTCTCTGACAGTCTTTAGCTGAAAAGTAATGGCTACATTCAGACATCATACTGTCATTAGTTTAATGTGATAAAAATAATAGCTTCATGTACTCAAGACATTCCTTTCCTTTATCACTCAGAATTCATAATGACAATAACTGTCATGCTATTAAACAGAAAACTGACATTTTCTGACTAGAATTAATAATTTGAAGCATACCTGCTTAAAAATCTAAAAAGCAAAATATCTAAAAGCTGCTAATATACTTCAAATCAAAGAACAATGCATAATATTTTCAGCACAATAGAGAATGCCTGTAGATATTCTCAAGTATCTATTCCAAAATTTCCCTCATTAGTAGATTTTTAATCTAAAATTCCCCAAATAACTTCTTGCTTCAATAATTTTGAATCAACTTGGCTTCAACTGCAGCTTGCTTTCTACATAAAGGAATGCTGTATCTAGTTTTCTTAATTACAAAACTTCAGAAGCCTCCATGTTTGTCTAAACATGAGTTTCTTTACATCAGTGTCATAACTGTGAACAGTTGCTGTCTGAGGCAGTCGCCAAACAAGGACTACCTGTTTATGCATGCAGCAGAACACCAGATAAGCTTATTTGGAAGTAAGTTCTACTGAGTTCAAACTTATTTCCACCTATATTGCTGCAGTATACATTTTTAAATATCTCCCTATAGTTTTAAAATATAGTAAAAGAGAAAAGAAGAGGAAGAGAATAAGCTATCTAAAGTTGACTCCAATGGATAAAATATGGAATTGATATAAAGAAAAATAAGTTCTATGCAACAGAGAACAGAAAATAAATAATCTAAATAAATTAAGGAATGCATGTTGTATTTAGTTTCTGAATTCCATGGCTAAGAAGAATGCTGAATTCTGAATCCAATACCAAACTATGCACTTTTCTGTAATTTTGCACAAATATTGAAAACAATTATAGACACCTAGATAATTGCAGAATAGTAGTTACTATTAGTTTTACCAACTTCCTACAACTAGTGGTTAGAAACTACTAGCATACGTGGTTGCATTCACCATTAATTCACAAATCATTTTTCTGAAAACTTCAAAGGTTATGTTATACTCATTATTTCTGCAGATCTTACAGAATCTTTGCAATATGTCAAAAATTGAAGATATAGTTATGACTGAACATATAAACTGCTAACATAATTTTAATATTCTTATTGCATATAGCAGTGAAACCATGTTTTCCTTTTTTCACAAATATATAGTAAATACCATATACCAGGGGGTGTCAAACTCGCAACATCACGTGGCGTGGCGTGGCATATCACAACTTTTTTGCCATTGCTGGCAATGAGGTGGGCACAGTTTTGTATGATGCATTCGGCCTGTAGGCCGGCAGTTTGACCTCTGCCATATACTGTATAATTCAAAATATTAGCTTGTACCTAATTTAACAATGAAAATTCAGGAAAGTATACCTTTTATAAGCACTTTATAAGTACTTTTATTTACAAATTTCCTTTATTTCAATTATTTTAGGATTCAAAACAATAATATATGCCAGCATGTTCATGCACACTAATTATGTATAATCAGTTGCTGCTGATGTTCACATGAATGCATGGTCAAGATTTAAAAAATATTATGTCCATACCAAAGAGGGATGTTGAGAAGATATATGAATCATTCTTAAAACACACGTTTTGAAGAAGTTGCAGAATACAACAAAGAAAACATTTATTATGCAGTCAAAATCACTGTTTTGTCTTTTAATCCATTATAACTAACAGATAATTCTCATTTGTTTAATTCCAAAAGATATTATGTAGTTATCCATTTCTGCATATAAATCAATTTCTTAATCAGAAATATGCTAATTATGTTTCAGGTATCTTTCATATTTAGGTCATCACACTATCATAAGATGTGTACAAATGAGCAAGAATGGCTGAACAACACTGTTTAGATGAGGAAAACTAAATTATTGAGATGGAACAGAGAATGGCAATCTTGGTCTTGCTTTCTCAACTTGCTAGTATCAAAATCATTTAACTTTTTATTTAGTATCTAATCCAAAGCAATAATTAATATATCATTTTCTACTGCTGTGCTCATTAAAGCACACTTTAAGATAGTTTTCATGGAAACAAACAACTACAGTCAATATGTAGTTAAGTTTCTTAATAAATGGAACCTTAGTCGTATAATTTAAATACAGAAATATTCTGAGAAACCATTCCAGCAGCAGAAGCAAGTAGAAATATGCACTTTTAAGAAAAGCATGTGTGGTATTTCAGGGGAAGAATTCATATCAGAAAAGCTAACAAATCCAGTGGCTTAACAGTCCATTTTAGTATGAGTACATAGTATGAATAATATGAAAGTACATACTACAATAAATGTATTCATATGAAAGCAGCATAAGACCTATTTTTACAAAAACAGCCAGCTACTCTTTTTTTTTTTTTAAAAAAAAGTAATGCTGGAGTGAATTCAAAATGGGAAACTTAGGAAAGCTGTCATGTCTTCTGTCTGTAACACAGAACATACTTTTATTATGGATTATTCAAAACATATTCTTATGGTTATCAAGGTATGCAGCTACAATGGGAGTGGTATTAAACAATGCCTAATAGTCTGTAGCCCATTAAACCAATCATAGGCAATTTTTGCCTACTATATTCCAATATACAGAAAAACATTCTTCCCAATATATTTTTGAAACTGAAGCCTCAATGTGGTATTGCACAGTAACCATACTGTATGTGACCTGCAAAACTCCAGAAAATATGGCAGCAAATGGCATTTTTGGTATCTCTTCACTTGCAATCCATTGGCGTTGTGAATTTTAGCATGCAGGTACGGTACTCCTACAGAATCAGCATATTTCAACGCCTACATAAATGTCGGGGAGGGGGCGTTAAAACAAGACCACTAAGGAAATCTTTCTTGCAGCCAAAGTTTGTTAAAGAATTCTTTCCTCGGTCAACGAACCCTAAGTTCCGTTGCTCGCAAAAACCCTTTTCCCCTCCAATGGCGTAATCACCAGAAGGAAACGAAAAAGAAACGCGTTCAGAAAAAAAAAACGCAAAAGCATGGAGCGACACGATTGCAGGCGGCGTTACAGCGGAGAGCAGAAGCCTCGTAGCTCACCAAGAAAAGCAGGAAAGAGCCCCGGCTTCACCGACGGAGATCCATGGGAAAAGAGAGAAGTCTACTCTTTGATTAGGACAGGGGGGTCTTCAAACTCGGCCCTTTTATGACTCGTGGACTTCAACTCCCAGAATTCCTCAGCCAGGCATGCTGGCTGAGGAATTCTGGGAGTTGAAGTCCACGAGTCATAAAAGGGCCGAGTTTGAAGACCTCTGGATTAGGAGGTACTACTGCAGCAGAGGGAAGAGGGCGAGGGGCATCCCGAAGTCAAGCTGATTAAGAGAACTGGTGAAGAAGGCCGCCGCCCCCGCCGCCGCCGAGGGAGGGACCGCACGCCTGACTCACTGGAGGAGAAATTAAAGAGTGTCCGCCGGCAGCGGCTGTTCATTCGGGAGGTTCCCAGGACGAAGGGCGGCGGCTCACCACGGTCCTCACATCGCAAGAAACGGAAGGACCGCGGCGACCCCGGCTAAACCCCGAGCAGCCCCGGGTTTGTGTTTTTTTCAGAGGGGCGGTTCCCTGCCCCATACATGGAAGAGTCCAAGAGTGGGAGGGATAAGCAGTCGGTCCGTTCTCTTCGCAGCCTCTTTCCACTCACCTGATCGCTAATACATCCTAGCGGTCGCCCTTGCCTTCCAAAGTCAACACCTCCCCCGACGAAAAAGTTGTCTGAAGACGCAGAGACCGCTCTCGCTAGCACCACCGCTGCCGCCGGTTCCCAGCCTCGCCGCCGCGGAAGCTTCCGCCCATCGATTGCCGGAGTCCCAAATTGACAAGCTTGCATAGCCAATGAAAACGAGGCACAGCAATGAATGGCACCAGTTCCCGTCAACGGTTGTGGAGTAACTAGAAATGTTAACGGCCTCTGGGCGGCGAGTGAGGGAAAGGGATGGGCGGGAAGGCAAAAAGTGACTGAAGCAGAAAGCAGCCAATTAGAAGATAGGAATTATGTCATCGCCCCTAGGTGAAGTTAAGAGTATTCAAATACTGTCATGGCCCTGGGAGGAAGGAGATGGAGGAATTCTTAAAGGGATAGCGCACCAACATGGGTATTGTAGAGGTATGTAACTTCCTTGGACATGTTTTAATATGGTCTGCTTCTGATCCTCCAGAAAGTCTCTTCTTAGATTTCTTTGATAAATGGAAAACAGTTGATCTCAATTTTGGTCATGTTACTGGGATAATTTTGTCAATTTAACTGAAATCCTCTTTATTATAATTTCAACCACTTAATCTGGTTCAGGATTTACCATCTGCATGCTCTTCTTGGTCCTAATGCCTTTCATATGAATTGGACTACAGCTCCCATATTTCTCATTCAACATTGCCAAATGCAATATAAAACATATTTTAACAGATAGTCCTCGACTTACAACAGTTTAATGACCCAAGGTTACAACCACTCTTAAAAAGTGACTTATGACCATTTTTCACACTTATGACCGTTGCAGCAACCCCATGGTCATGTGGTCAGCTGGCTCATATTTATGATAGGTGCAATGTTCCAGGCTTATGTGATCGCCTTTGACAACCTGACAAGCAAAGTCAATGGGGAAGCCAGATTCACTTAACAACTGAGTACCTAATTTTACAACTGCAATTGATTCGCTTAACAATTATGGTAAGAAGGGTCATAAAACGGGGCAAAATTCACTTAAATACCTCAGTTAGCAACATAAATTTTGGGCTCAATTGTTGTAAGTCCAGGACTACCTGTAGACAAATTATACTCGTGATTGATGGACCAGAAAAAAATATTTACAACGAAGTAGAATATTAGTTGGGGAAGAAATGGAGGTAGTGACAGATTTTATTTTCCTGGGCTCCAAGATCACCACAGACGGGGACTGCAGCCAAGAAATTAAAAGACGCTTGCTCCTGGGGAGGAAAGCCATGGGAAATCTAGACAGCACACTCAAAAGCAGAGACATTTATTTATTTATTTAGACATCACCCTGCCAACAAAAGTGTATATAGTCAAGGCTATGATCTTCCCAGTTGCAATGTATGGCTGTGAAAGTTGGACCATAAGAAAGGCTGAGCGCCAAAGAATTGAAGCCTTTGAACTATCGTGCTGGAGAAGACTCCTGCGAGTCCCTTGGGCTGCAAGGCGATCAAGCCAGTCAGTCGTAGAGGAGATCAACCCTGACTGCTCTTTAGAAGGCCAGATCCTGAAGTTGAAATTCAAATACTTTGGCCACCTAATGAGAAGGAAGGACTCACTAGAGAAATGCCTAATGCTGGGGAAGGTTGAGGGCTAAAGAAGAAGGTGACAACAGAGAATGAGGTGGCTGGATGGAGTCACTGAAGCAGTAGACGTGAGCCTAAATGGATTCCAGAAGATGGTAGAGGACAGGAAGGCCTGGAGGAACATTGCCCATGGGGTCCCGATGGGTCAGACACGACTTTGCAACTAACAACAACAGAATATTAGTAGAAAAATGGATAAGGTGGTTAGGAAGAGAACTGCCAAAATGTCTTTGGAAGACAATTTTATATAATAAGTCAAGATGGTGAATAATGGTCCATACTGTCAACCTGGCTTTTCTCCATAACATCTAACTAATTTTAAGGAATAGAGAAACCATGCATAAACCTTTTAGTCTTTGCTCCTCTTTGCCAATCTGTTGGCATCTTTCCAAGACAGCACTATTGTTGCAGATTGTATTGCAAATAAAGTATTGCTACTATAATTCACTTGATGTATTAGATTACTTTAGTCTTTTTAGTTGTCTTACATTGCAGACCCATGTTAACCTTTGTCTACTATAAATCCTTAAATTCTTTCTAGAAATGCTTCTATATCATGTTAAAAATATGTTTTTATCTATTATCTATCTTTATATTTTTGTTTTGAAATTCAGTTTTAACCTGTCAGCATTAGCATGATATGATTAATCTTTCAGTGGATATTTATAATTTGTTTCAATAATGCTACATAAACACAAAAAATCACAACATCCTCAATTACAGTCTGTTTAAATTATATATAGTCCATATATTCATTCACTCGTGCAATAAGAACCATGGTGTGGGGAAAAACTTGTCAGCTAATCAAACTTTAATCTCTGTATTTGTCAGAACAGCAAAAGTTGAAACAATGTTAAACTAAACATCATTAATTTATTAAAGGTAAGACATATTGTAAGTAGTTTCTTAGGGTATTTGTTTTTTATTATTTTCTGGAATCTACCCTGTTTTTGGTCGCATTTTTTTAGACTCTCCAGCTGGAGCCTGTACAAAAAAAGTTACTTAAATAATTCTGAGGGAAAAAAATATGTTTTGAATACCAGAAATGAAAATTTACATTCCTTTGAAACAAAAACCAAGTGGCCACCAGAATTGGTTTTCATTTTAGCACTACAAATTATACCATATAGGAGGGATGGAATCATTTTGTTGTCATTCTGATTAAGTAATTAGGAAAGAGAATTATTTGCTGATGTAGTGCAGATCACCCAGAGACCTGCAGTAAAGATATACAAATGTCTGTTACTGCTACACAGTGATGCACAGCATCATTTATTTTCCTAACAGCCTGTGACCTCTAGTGGCTGTACTACTGGTATATCACTTATTCTCTATTATTTATACTAAAAGCCTTCATAGTAATGGCTATATGAGCCCCTCCCTGCCAACTCAGTATGTTGGACTATCTTTTTTAATTTTTCTGTTTAAAGACTGATCTCTTGTAAAACAACTATAATGCATCTTTTTGCTGAAGCTCAGTGGCAGAAGCCTTAAGGCAGTTTTCAATTAATCCAAAATGACAGAATACAAAAAACAAAAGAAACAAGACATAGAAATATATGTGGTATATATTGCAGAAGAACAGGGTAGAAAAACGGCTTATGACCCTCTTTTACCGGTCTACTATAGAGAGCGTCCTCTTATATGGTATTGTGGTTTGGTATGCTGATCTGACAACCACAGATAGGAAAGCATTACAGAGGGTGGTGAGCACAGCACAAGACATTGTGGGCTGTCCCCTGACACCACTGGATGACATCGCCAGGGCTCGCTGCCTTGGAAGTGTGAGGAAAATTCTCAGGGATGACACACACCCTGGACCGTATCTCTTTACTCTCCTACCATTGGGTAGGAGATAAAGGAGTACAGCCAGCCGTACCAACAGGCTGAAGAACAGCTTTTATCCATGGGCTGTTAGGCTTTTGAACAGGAAATAATTTTATAAACTTTATGCATGATTGACTTGTGAGGCCGGTGCGTTGTGCAATTAGCTCACATGGTGTAATAAGATGGAGGGTTTGTGTCACTGTAAGTTGGGGGTGGGGGCACGAAAGGAGGCTCAGCCAATCTCAAATGTATATATGGTTGTACTTTGACAATAAAGGTTTTCATTCATTCATATGTGATTGCAATAAATAGCTACAATTCTATATATATATTGTCTAATATAAACATTTTATACACACACACTTCTAATACACTTTTATAGCTATCATGGGTTTTTTAACCTACTGTGTTATATAAATGGGTCTCATATTTCATTATATTTATCCAAACAAAGTTTATGTCTCTATGCAATCTGCTCATACATAGCAGGTTTAATCAAAACTTCAATCCATATATTTATCTTCCCAGTATTGCAGTATGAGTCTTTTAAACATAGTAATAGCTCAGGAAAAACATTTATATTGTTCAGGTCAAGTTCCCTATAGTAGGTATGTAATTCAAGAGAACATTATCCTCTGAAAACTTTAGCTTTTGTCACACAGTCACGTTTATATAAGCCACTACTTTCTCCCAAAGCCTAGTAAAGGCATTGTACATAGGACATTGTACAGATATATTTTAAGGAAGCATTGTCCTTCTTACATCTCCAACATAATGCTGTTTTAGACAAACCTTTACTATACAAACATAATGGAGTCCAATACATTCCAAATATTATTTTTGTTATAGAAATCAGTTTAAGAGCAATTGACACTCTTGCCATAAGGTTCAGTCTCTCATTGTCTACTCTAAGCAATATAGGAAGCTCTAATTATTCCACTCATCTTTTAACTTCTGCATAACAAATTGATTTATTGGTAACAAATGCCTGTAAAACTAATGGTAGGATTTTTTTTTAGTTTCAGAAGATTTACCCAGTTGTCTCAGAATCTAAAAATGCTGCTGATTTGAGCATTAACAAATGTTGTAGCTGTAAATATAGCCATTGAGTTACATCTGATAAATATTGTTTCTCAGCACAGCATATGTTAAAATTACCCTCATCATCTATCATCTGATCTTCTCTTTTATCCAATTTTCCATATCACAATTTTAAGACTTCCATGTTGGTTAATATCTTCTTGTGCATTTTTCTACTATTTAAAGAACACCAAAAGTATGACAAGCTTTTTAAAAATATTGACATTCCATTCTTTTGCATAAACTTACACAGAGAATACATGTAGAAGTATACCATGTAAATGTATGATACTGGCCTAGTCTGCTTTCATAATTTCAATTCTTCCTAAAATATATAAATGGTTTCATTTCTATTTTAACAGTTTTGCTTTTTCTTGATTCATTGTCACATTTTTTCAATTACTATATGCATATACTTGTTAATTGAGGTACTATTATTTCAATAATCAATAACCAACAGTCCTTAAGACTTTCATTTTGCCACATGCTTAACTCCAAACTGATCTGTGGAAACTGATGTTCTTCCTATGTTTTCCAACCTAGACTTCTCATAATCTCCATCCAAATTTATTTAAACATAAAAACTATGTTGGTACAGTTTCATTGACAACAGTACAGATATTTGATTTCATGTTCATTTGAGTTTGATTTAGGAGTTCCTTCTTCTAGATGGATGGCTTTCCTCTCATGCCTTCAGAGCCCATTTTCCTCATCCCACTGTGGATTATGCTTATAGCTCCCCCCCATCAAGTTTATTAGTTCCTATCCTGCATCTGCATTACTCTTAGGGTCTACTGAGGCTGCTTGGCCTTCCCACCATGTCAATAATAACTTATATGATTCATAAGGTTTGGCAGCAGATTAAGAGTTACTGTGACCTAACATTTGGCAAAACTACAGTAAGAATCAATCCAAACAATGTTTCTGTTTTGAAAAAATAACCAATTTCAAAACAGGTTTATTCTTTATTAATCAATTATGGATCTGAAGTAATAATACTCTTGAATAATTCTTAGTCTTTCATTTATTACAGTTACAATATGGAATGTTTATTATTTGCTGTGAGTGGTTCTTTTTTTCAAAATTATAATTTTAATAATAGGGTATATGTGCATTTATTTAATATACAGATAGTGCAACACTATGGTTTATCACAATACGAATCATAAACTTGCACATTCCATCTTTATTCTCTTATTCCAGCATGCCTGCAGTAACTAATTTTATCAACCCTAAAAAATTATGTTAAAATGGTTCATATGATAGAAGAGGGAGAGGAATATGTATGGAATAATTTTAATTTCTTAAATGTCAGAAATATGACATGATTAACATTCTATATTTATGTATATTATCCAATTTTATCATACTAGGGAAGCCTGACACAACATTTGATTAAGCATTAAAATGGTAATAAAATTGATGCTTATAACAATTTCAAATGCATTCTTCAAAATTCTTAGGTTGCTGCACAGGAAGGCATAAGAGAATACAACTTAACTATTCCAAGACAATTTTAAAACATTCTTAGTCAATTAAAGCTTATCTTCTAAGGACAATGTTTAATAAAATCTTTACTGGACTGATTATTAAAATGATCATATAACACCAAATATATGAAATACCATCCGACAGCAAATGGAGAATTAGTGGTAAAAGTTTATTTTAAAATATATGAAAAATCAAAGAATGCCCCAATCTTTATGTAGAACTGAATAGAGGAGATGCCTTCTAGATACTTGAATGTAGATACATTCAACAGTTGTGTTTGAAAACACAAGCACAATAAAATAAAATTTTGGCCTTGGGATAAAATTGTTTATGGCACCCAATCATTTGTTAGGTATTCTGGGTTTTTTTCTAAGAGTTATATGCTTTATAGTCAAATATTTTAGTTCTTCGATGGATGCTTTAATCCCATGACTGTGAAAGTAATAGCAGTAAGTTTTTCGTAGACAAGGAACATGAGTGCAGCAGTGAGGACGGTCTGGAGTAGCTTTGCTTCTAGTCCTTTATAGAGTCCTGCCAATCCAAAGCGCCTATGAAAAACATATTAACATATTTATTAAAAAAGAAAAGGCAGATAATTCTTCCTTCTACAGCAAACATACATCAAATTTGCTATCTTCTACTCTTTGTATGCCATTGTTAAGTCACTAAGGATTTAAGGATATGATGTACTCTTTGACCATATGCCAATAAGACCAGTGCTCTATTAGCTTTATATAAATGAGCAGAATGAACTGCAGATTCTGTCTTCCACTGGCTTCTAGATGTAGCTACTTCTTGGAAAAGAGAATAGCATTTCCAATACATAGGTTTTAATTAATTATCTCAGAATCATTAGGTATTGTGTGGAATACAGACTATATATATAATCAGATATATAACCCGCCTTTCTAGTCAAATTGAGTACTCAGGCAGCTAAAAATAAACATACTACCATAATTAATAAAATACAAAAAGAGGGCTTGATCATGTCTTCTGCTGGCTGGCGGCAAGAAATATTATAAATTCTTCTTTTCCTGCATGCTGCCAGATGAAAATAAATATTTATGTTTTAATAAACAGGGAGAACTAGAGAGTCAGGAAAACAAACAAGGTGTATAGGCTTCAATGAAACTTGGTAGAAACTTGTCCATGACCATCAGATAATATTGGATGGCTACAGTTTCTTCTAAAACCACAGGCCCAGTGAAAAGCATATGGACGGTGCCCTGTATATAAATATAAAATATACTTGCACAGAAATTTATGAACTACTAGAGCATGGAAATCCTGCAGAAAGTATTTGGTGAAGAATAAACAGAGAGAAAGAAAAATGGGAGTTGTGGGGATTTACTATAGACCACTTGAGCAGGCAAGACATAAATGAGGCCTTTATGTATCAGAAAAGCAGTCTTTCAAACAGGCATGCAATAGTTATAACGGATTTCCATTATCCTGACATCTGCTGGAAATTTAATTCTGCCAAGAGTCAAAAAGTCAATAAATTCTTTTACTCTCTTGCTGACAACTTCATTTATAAGAATGTGGAAGATAGTAGATCTTCTATCCTGGATCTAATCCCCAACAAAAGGGAGAAATTGGTTGAAGAACTGAAGGTTATTGACACCTTTTCTCCAAAGAGGAACTATATGAGCTGTCAATCAGTGAAACAGGCTTCCATATAATGTTATGACAACTCCTTAATTAGAGGTCTTCAATCAGAGGCTGGATGGTCATCTCTATATAGATGCTATAGTGGATTGTGCACTAAGCAATAAGTTGAACTAGAGGATCTCTTGTATCCCTTTTAATTTTAAGATAAAATGAATACTTTAATCATAGGATAATTAATGGATTTTTATTCTATTATTAAAATTTAATATGTTTTGTGTGTATAACAAATATATATCTCTATTTATCCATTTACAAAGTGTCCAATTTACAGTAATCTAGTAAGACATTAAACTGTGTTAAGTAGAAACCAGGTTAAAAATGCAAAGCTTACTTTATTCTTTGTTGAAGAAGGTAGAGAACATTTTTAAGACTACCTAATCTCTTGTTTTCAGGGTTTAGTCGGTGATGTCCAAACTTAAAAGGAGACAAAATGAATAAATGAATATTTTTTCTTCTTAATTTCCAATTACAGAAGTGTGCAAAATTATGGAATAATACAAAGTATTGTGATCAAGCTTTTATAATCTTGTACATAAGTTAACCATAAGTTAAACTTATTATGGCCTTTGGGCCAGAGAGCACAATATTGAAATATATAAACCTGTAATTGTTATTAAAACAATTAGAACAACCCAAAAGTTAGCAATAAATTGTTTCATTTTAAGTGACATGTGAAGTATAATAAATTGTTTAAAAGACACTAAGATTCATTTACTGCAAGTCAAACTTGGGAGCCACTCAAACAAGCACAAATATATTTGGAAGCGAAGAAGCTGTCCCAGAGAAGTTACAATTGCTCTTTTAGACCAGGGCTTTTCAACCTTTTCACCAATTGTACCACTTTTAGGATATGGCAACATCCGAGTACCACCAGTCGCCTAGCCAGGTGTCGAAAACTTGATGACAAAAAAAGGAAAAAAGTGATGAAGTACAGGTAGTGCTCGACTTACAACAGTTCACTTAGTGACTGTTTGAAGTTACAATGGCACTGAAAAAAGTGCCCCCCAAGCCACAGCCAAGCAAGACAACTGCCTCCCTGCCTGCCTGGCAGCGCTCTTCCTCCTGTCCGAGGTTATCATTGTTGTGAGCATTTCTGTTGAGGATTGGCAGTGGGGGTGGAGTGGGGGGTGTTTGGTTTTTATTCCCCCCATCTGCTGGATGGTTGCAGCAGGTTTTGGTCACTTCACATGACCCTGCGACACTGTGACCTTCATAAATATGAATCAGTTTCCAAGCATCTGAATGTAAATCACAACGCTTCTTCTGGGCTCAGCAGAAGCGCCAGGATCAGCACCGGGCTCCAGCTGGAGCCTGGCGCTGATTCTGGCGCTTCCTCTGAGCCCTGACAGCCCCGAAGAAGTGCTGATCCTGGCACTTCCACTAAGCCATCTCTCGCTCAGGGTTGTGCAGTGCTGCCGTCGGTTCAGCTCATTCCCTTCCCCTGCTACTTTTCTAGGATGGTCGCGTACCACCTGCCAGGTGCCAATGTACCACAGGTGGTACTGGTACCACGGGTTGAAAAGCCCTGTTTTAGCCCCACTGACTAGAATTAAGGCTGTGCAATGAAGAGCAACCTGATTTAATTGCAAGGAATAGGGTTTGATGAAGTAACTTCTTTAACTGCTTGCAGGCCAGAGTCAGCACACTGACATCTTTATTGGCTTATGATTTATTATTACTCAATCCTAAGCGTTATTGTTTAAGTTGCTTAGGCATGGGTTTCAATAAAGGCAGAGTGTCATTCTATATGTTTTTGGGCAAAAACTTGCACAAAAGTTGCTTTTGCACAGATCCAAATTTTTAATGAGGACTAATTGCTTGAACATTAAAATGTCAGTCTTTGCTGTGAACAAACATTGTTTTGCCATGAATTCAATTGAATCATTCTATGACAGGAGCTTGTCCCAGTGTTGAGGAAGTCTTCTTATTTTCATTAGAAGCTGGAGAGCTAATGGAATGGACTGAAGAAAGATAGGGAAGAGGTAGCATAGAATCAGACCAGTCAATTAAACTGTATCTAAGAAAAACAAGAAAGCTCAAATATTTGCTGTTTTTCTATTTCTGTTTTTTAAGTCCCATTCAAGAACCTTAATTTTTTTAGAAATGGAAAATTTGATTAGTTTACTGTTTCTTATTGTCAGAAAAGTTCATCAGTGTTTAGTTGTTGGCTATCTTGGAAGAGTGCTGTCAGCCACTCTTCTTCTACTTCGTTTTCCCCATTCTTCCAAATCAGAAATAAGTGTAAATTTTGGCATATAACTTGAGCTATAGTGTTAATAGAAAGGATTTACAAAGAGAATATGAAGCTACCAGATTTACCTCACTATTACATGATGTCATGCAACATTTTATGCAGAGAGGCAAAGGAGAAATCCTGCCTAACAGTATCAATGCAGCCTAGTGTGCTAATCTATTGTTGGAAAAGCAGCATCCATTATGGGAGCCATATGCTACTATTAATTCACAACATTCTAATTGTGAAAGTCTGAAAAATAGTCGTTTAAGAACTTTGTTAGCCTCAGTTAAAAGATATGCTTGTTTAATAACAAATTAAAACTATTAAATGGAACAAAGGTTTACAAGTTAGGGTGTGAATGAAAGTGATTTGGTATTACTCATACATACCCGCAAAATTGACTGCACTGTCTGCATAGGGTAAGTGAGGGTAGTGGCAATTGCTTTGGCTATTGCTCCAATAGCAAAGGCGTCCAGTGAAGACAGCTAAAATAACATGAAAAAAATTAGTATCTGGATGCGAAAACAAAATTAAGAACCTTCAAATCTATCCTAACCCTAAACCAAAATGGTAACAATTTAGTTGAATGGAACAATTTCTGAGAGCAAAGTTAAAAATCATCTTTCTTGTAAGCCTTGGAGTCTCACCTGCAGTTGTCTTTTTAAAATTTTCCTCTTAAGCCCTTCATAAAACATGAATTGTATGGCAGGGTTAAATACTAACAGCAGTGAGGGGAAAGTACCATTCCACAAAGCCAAGATTCCTTCCTCTCGTATTATCTGATGAAAGGCATCTGATTAGAAAAATAAATAAGGGAAATAAGAATCTTACAGAGGATGCAGAATTATACATTTGATCAGTCTGGCAGTTTAGCATTATTCATAAAGTTCAACATTTACTTTGCAATTTAGATCAGAATTCAAAAAATTAATTTTGTATGGATTCAATGTAGCAGATTTTACTCTATTGCTCAGTATTGATCAAGCACAATTGGAAGTTTGAATGATTAAAATCAAGGTGAAAGAAGAGTGAGGTTCTTAAAAGTGGACAGACAAAATTACAGCACACAAAAGTTGTCTTATGAACCAATTCAATTTTTTTTCTGTAATTGTGACATAACTCAAAGATTTATTTGTAATGTTTCTCTGCCACACTAGTCCAAGCAGTCTTGATTTTTCTTTCAGCAATGCAAGGCTGATCAAATAAGTAGCATTTAGGTAAGGCAGAGTAACCCTTCTGCCTCTCAAATTAACTTTAAAGAGGTTTGGCATGCAGAAATTACTTTTTGACTCACTTGCTTCTACCATTAATTAATTAGCTGACTGCAAAGTAATTCTTCTGATACCATGTCATGTGTGTCTAACATAAATTAAATGTAAGTGTATATAGTTACTCCTAAATCTCCCCAGTGTTTTAATTATCTTAGCCAGCAATTGCCTAATAGAAATACTGATCTTTTTCTTGATTTTACCATTCATTTCAATTCCTTCTACTCTTCAGCATATATTGTTTCCATCATCCCAAGGAGAAGCAATGGAAAATTTAGAGATTCAGTGATTAATGGGAAACAAGTTTCTGTTGAAAATATTTAACCCTAATCCTTAGTTTCAGATGAGACAAAAACAATTTTTTTAAAAATTCCATTTATATCCCGCCCTTCTCCGAAGACTCAGGGCGGCTTACAAGCTTAGCAGTAGCCTTCATTCTATGTATATGCCTGCTTATTAGGGCTTTCACACACACCCCCAAGCGGCATTATTACAAAGTCAGCTTAATTGCCCCCAACAATCTGGGTCCTTATGTTCACAAGACTATCAATTAAAAATCACCAGTTTGAAGAATGGACTATTATCTATGTCATTTGAAATCAAAAAAGCCTTTTCAATATTACACAACTCAAATAGGCTCTCCTGAAAGCCATGTGAATGTCAAAAATATATTTGTAATAAATAATGCCCAAGGCATTTGCTTAGTTCATTCCCTGCTGAAATACCTGAATAGGCACAATTCATTTTGTTTGTCCCTAAAGCTTTTTTAATGTAATCATTTTTATTCAATGGCACAACTGCAGGAAACCAGACACTGCCTTTATTATTCACACATCAAATCATTAGGAAGATTCTCAGCTGTTAAATACTTTTCTGGCTGGACCTATGAAAATACTAACTCCATTCAAAGAGAATGGCTTTTACTTGTCCTCTGCTTTCTATCAGAATCTAGATAATCTCCATTCCTTTCAGCAATGAATTGTGAACAAATTCTACTCTGTAAGATGTTATGCAAGCTGTAATATTAATTTAATTAGGTTAACAGTAAAGATTTTATTTAGAACTGTTATGTTCCTTATTTTTCCTGTATAGGCATCCCCAGGTTAAGAACATCCAACTAGACAACCCCTAGGTAGAAATGCCCAGCTATTACTAAAAATGGCAGACAGTGTTCTTATTCCTTAAGCCAATGAATTGTTGAAGCCGCACAATGCTGAAGCTGCATATTTTTAATATACAACCTATTTTCAGAGGTTCCTAAAAACATTGTATCATCAGCTTAAGGAAGGACAATGCCATCTGTTATTTTTAGTAATAGGCAGTGTGTTTATGAGTTCCAACTTACATACAAATTTGGGTTAAAGACAGAGTTAAAAACAGTGTATTCCCTTTTTCATATCTGAAGATCTGGCTTCAATAATTGTGTATGTGAATTTCTCATTAAAACCTTCCCTGCATGCAAAATTGTTTGCTTACATAGCTATTCCTACACAAATGAGGCACAAAGTATGATAAGTTTGCTACTTTTCTGATTTGGAAAAGATGATCCAAACTAATTTCCTTTCTATTTTTCCTAGAGTCAGACTAGAGAGAGAAATCCTCATTAGAATAATTCTCTAGACAGACTAAAAAATTTCAAAAGATACAACAGTAGCAGACGTGGGGAATTTCTGGAACAAGAATAAGAATTCTGTAAATAAGACTTTAAATTATTTCCTTCCAATTGTAAAAGTACCTATATATCGTTTGAAAATTGCTACTTTGAAAAGGCTAGTGCTCATTGCTCACTACTTTACTCTTTCCCACTTTTACTACATTTCCTCCTCCTGCTCCTCCAACTACTACTTTTTATGAGTGCTACTGCTATTAAACAATATCTCCTTCTATCTGTTTCAGGCTACTTTACACACATGCCACCACATCCAGCTGCCTCTCTGCTCAGCTTTTATAGTCAACAATTGCTGTGCTGGCTAGAGAAAAGACTTAAAGGAACAGAACATCAGCAGCACAGGTGTTTGGCCATTTTGTAGTCAGCCTGTCCTCTCACATATTTCATCCCTTTTAATAGTCTTTTTTATTAAAATATTTTTTTTCATATCTGCATACTTCCCATATTTCAATTGGAAGACAGCGATAACATTTTGCTATCCTGCCCACTGTATAATAATGAAGCAATATGGTTACAATGTCCGATACCACCCATTTAATCAGGAATTTGTAATGCTCAGCTAGTTCAATAATCCTTTGATCTGATTCTTGGTTGTGTTCTTGCACCCAAAATCTCTATTTAGTAGGGGTACTTGTAGAAATTGCTCTAAAATTACCTCCTCTACCACTTTGCTTTGCTTCTTTCATCTGGTTTCAATTATTTCCTACCTAAGTCTTCCAACCTTGCCCTCAATTCAAGAAACCCTGCATGTTTGTTGTAGGTGTAACTCCTAAACCTCTGCTTATAAGCGAAGGGAGTGACATTGTACCTGTATAAAATTATCTCTTTGACATGAAGTAATCCACTACTTTTCTTGCTGGAAGGCTACTGTAAGCTCTCAAAGCTTTCCTTGTTAAACATGGGGCTAGTCTGACTCTCACTCTCAGGCCACTTGCAAGAAGTAGCCACTTTTTCAAATATGGTAAAATAGGCTTCTACATCTTCATCCTCTGACAACTTGGAAATTTTTATGTCTTTGGGACCACTTCCACTCTCAGTTTTATAGTCAGTGTCCTGTGCTTAACTTTTACATCCCACCCCCCCCAGAGTGTAGAGTTTGAAGAGGAAGGGACTGCAACACAGAAAGCTGTTTGTTCTTTTCCACATCAAAAATAATGGTGGGATCTGTGGACGTGCTGCCCAAACAGTTTATTCCCTTGAAATCCCTTCCTTCCAATCTGCTCTGCGTGGGGGCAAAGAAAAAAAGCAAGCAATTTCTGTAGGCAATCTCTCCTTTGCCTGACTCTTCCCACCTACCCCCACAGAGAGATTGGAGGATGAGATTTCAAGAGAATGCTACCATATACTATAAGCTGCTTGCATAGCATGCCAGCAATTGCTTTTGATGTGTAGAAGAGTAAACAGCTTACTTTCTCACAGACTTACTGTTAGGGCACGGTAACAACCCCTCCATAGCCCACATGCATTCACTGCAGCACCCAGCCTCTCACTTCTAATACTCAGCTACCCTTCCATCTGCTTGTGAACTGCCAGATACTTGCAACTTCCCAACCAACTTCCCCATTGACTTTGCTTGTGGGAAGTAGCAAGGGGTTGCAAATTGCAATCATGAAAGATCCTCATTTAATAACTTTAATGATTTGATGGTGACTGTCAGGATTGCCACTGCTATTTGATATTACATTTGATGTGTACTGAGGGAAATTCCAGTCCCTATTATTATGGTTAAGCAAAGGTTGCCTATAGATTTATGGGAAAATCTTTACAGGTAGTCCTCAACTTACAATTGGTTGTCCCAAAGGTGCTTTTTCAAGAAGCAACTGGACTTTCTTGTTTTTCTTTGAAGACGTTTCACTTCTCATCTAAGAAGCTTCTTCAGCTCAGAGCTGAAGAATCTTCTTGGATGAGAAGCAAAACATCTTCAAAGAAAAACAAGAAAGACCAGTTGCCTCCTAAAAAAACAACTTTGGACAACCATGACCTAGATCAGGGGTCGGCAACCTCGGCTCTTTTATGACTCGTGGACTTCAACTCCCAGAATTCCTGAGCCAGCATAGCTGGCTCAGGAATTCTGGGAGTTGAAGTCCACGAGTCATAAAAGAGCCGAGGTTGCCGACCCCTGACCTAGATGACTGAGAATCTCCATAGACATTTACAACTGATTCCTTAATGACCATTTGAAATTAGGACTGCCTTGGAAATGGGGTTTTATGGCCCTTAAAGCACTTCTGGTTGTTGTAAGACACTGTGTCTCCCCTCTGCTCTGATCTTGGTTCTTGGCAACCTGCTCACACTTGCAGCCAGTTGCCAGTTGCCCTAAAATCATATGATTGTCATTTGCAATCTTCTCTGCCAGCTTCCCAAGAAAGTCAAAGGGGAAACTGGAAGGGAAGGTTGCAAGCTGCTACCACCTGCTGTAGAGCTGAAATTGCTTACCAGAAAGGCATCTCAGCTGGGAGCGAATCTCAGCTCCATGTTTAAGGATTTTGTTGTTGTTTTTTTAGTGTACCATAGTATTTTGCTTATATTTTACATTTTTCTCAAATAAAAAGAAAAAAAGAAATTAATCTGGAATTTCCTTCTCATACAGTTGATATGAGTTACTGCTATACGCCTGAATTCACTTTTTAGAAATAACTTTTTTGAAAGTTAAATGATAGCTGGTAGTTTGTTTTTTACAAAATGACTAGGCAGAGTAGTGGTTAAATAATCCACCTCATTTTCCAGAATGCAACAACCTGTAAACAAGTCTATTCCATGGTTACTAGAATAAAAAGCAAGTACATAAAAAGTATACTACCATGTTTCCCTGAAAGTAAGACCTGCCCCGAAAATAAGCCCTAGTTTTGGGGTGAGGCACACATCTAAAAATCAAGCTAGGGTGGGGATGAGAATGCGGAGCTGCCCCATGTACTATGTACCCACTTACCTTGCAGCCAGGTCTCTTCTCGCTGGCCCACTTCTGCAGCACCCTCAGGCCTGCATTTTGCAGTCAGAGGCCTTTCCGGAAGGCCACTGCAACCGAGAACTGAGCTATGGAAGGTTCTGGAATGCCTCTGCAAGGCCTTTGACTGTGAAATGCAGGCCGGAGCCCCATTCTCAGCTGCAGAATGAAGCTGCTCCTTCAGCTATAAAATAAGTGGGCCGGCTGGGTGGGGCTATTGGTGGGGGCAGGGCTGTTGGTGCCAGAGGTGAGTGGAAAAGACATACACACCTCCGAAAATTAAGATCTGGTGCCTCTTTTGGAGGCAAAAAAAACAACAACCTGGAACTTATTTTTGGGGAAACACAGTATACGTTAATAAAATTAAAGTGAAGCTGAAATTTCTGGAGAATGTAGCTCATGTGTGGGAGAACATGAAATACATTGCATTTTTGTATCAGTTCTTTTTTCACACAATTTGTAGGATATTGAGAGCACAGCAGCTTTTTCAAGTCTATCAAAAGCACTGGGTGTTTAATAAGCATGGAAAACTATGCCAAAATGCTGCCTCAAAAAAGGTGGAGGTATGTCTTGGTATTCTGAGTTTGAAAAAGAAAGTAGCTTATGGCTGAAAAGCATAATTTATATATATTACAATAGATAAGGGCAACCCCCCTCTCCCCAACAACCTACCTACAATGCCTTTGTAATTGGTTGGTATAATATCTTCATTTCTAAATTTTGCCCCCTGGAGTTTAAGACGGGTGTTTACCACCCAGAGCGGAGTAGTCAACAGTACATTCACTATACCTAAGGAAACAGAAGCAAAATTCAGTAAAAAGAGGCCTCAGATAATTAAAATCAAAATTAAATTTTTAACTTTAATGTATAAATCAGAAAAGGTACCATTTGAAATACTTCACAAAATCTAGACTGAATTTATTCTAGAGGAAAAAATATTTAAAATGGAAAGTCAAGGGAGCTTTTCCAAAAGGGCAACTGGACTTGGTTTTTTCCTTGAAAACACTTCTCTTCTCATCCAAAAAGCTTCTGTAGTTCACAGGATTCCATGGAGCTTGCTTTATTTTAGTTCTTTACCAATTATTACACATGTCATTGAGCTAGGCAAGAAAAGCAAGCTTCTTTTTCACAACAGGTGCACACCTAATTATTTCCAAATATTTGTTCTAACTTGATGCAAACTTCCCACATGAAACTTCATTATGAAATCATGCACTGAGAAAATCAGAAGTGCTAAACTGTTAGGATTCAAAAGGCATATCTCAGATAACCTTAAGTGGCACATAACATCAGAGAATAACACAAGTTAGAATAAATAATACAGATCAAGAAATATGTGGCAGTGCTGGCAGCCATAGTAAGATACACATTACATCTCTGCTCTGAGAGTTGTATTGGTTGCTGGTTTATTTCCAGGTTCAATTCAAGATGCTGATTTTTTGAGGGGCTATCTCTCCCCAGTTACATCTACCTGTCCCATCAGGTCTGGCAGAAAGGGTGTGTTATTTCTGCTAAAGATTTCCATTTGACAGGAACCCAGAGGTAGGCCTTTTCTACCATGGCACCCACCCTCTGTGACATTATTCCTGCTACTTATTGGCCTTCAGGAAATAAAAACAAGTTCTTTCAGCAGGCAGAGAATCCCATGAAAATTACTGCAATAATTAAGTTCGCAGTAAGTGGTGGGTCTTATTACAGGTGGGGATGAGACAGCATACAGGGCGGAGGTACAAAAACTATCCATATGGTGTTGTAACAACAACTTGCACCTGAACATCAGCAAGACGAAAGAGATGCTGCTAGACTTCCAGAGGAAAAAGGAGGAACCTGCCCCACTTTACATCGGGGAGGATTGTGTGGAGAGAGTTTCCTCCTTTAAATTTCTGGGAGTCTACCCCTGCGAAGATCTTACCTGGAAAGTTAATACAACCCAGGTGGCCAGAAAGGCCCAACAGAGACTTCACTTTCTCAGGGTCTTGCAGAAGAACAGGGTAGAACAACGGCTAATGACCCTCTTTTACCAGTCTACTATAGAGAGCGTCCTCTCATATGGTATTGTGGTTTGGTATGCTGGTCTGACAGCCGCGGACAGGAAAGTATTGCAGAGGGTAGTGAGCACAGCACAAGACATTGTGGGCTGTTCCCTGACACCACTGGATGACATCGCCAGGGCTGGTTGCCTTGGAAGAGTGAGGAAGATTCTCAGGGATGACTCACACCCTGGACGGTATCTCTTTACTCCGGTATCTCTTTACTCTCCTACCATCCGGTAGGAGATATAGGAATATAGCCAGCCGTACCAACAGGCTGAAAAATAGCTTTTATCCGTGGGCTGTTAGGCTTTTAAATGGGACATAATCTTATGCAGAATTGATTTGGGAGGCCGGTGTGTGGTGTAGTTGGTTCACAAGGTGTGGTAGGATGGAGGGTTTGTTGTCACTGTGTGTTGGAGGGAGAGAGCAGGAGGGGGGGAGGCTCAGCTAATCTCAATGTACACATGTTGTACTTTGACAATAAAGGTTTATTTTTATTTATTTATTTCAAGAAAGAGAAACATTGGTAGTTTTATGAAGAGAAAAAATATTTTTTAATTCATGCAATGCTAACAAACCTGTCCTCTTTTATCAAATGGCTCCATCAATTAAAGATGCACACTTAACTATAGCCTTCCCCCACTTCATCTTAGAGTGCCAGGAATGAATTAGAAAACAGATTTTTGGTTCCAACTATATCTTGCCATATATCATATATATATATATATATATATATATATATATATATATATATATATATATATATATATATATATATATATATATATATATATATCATATATATCATATATATCATATATATCATATATCATGACAGCTGTGGATAGGAAAGCATTACAAAGCATTACTATTAAGAAATAGTGAGCACAGCACAAGACATTGTGGGCTGTCCCCTGACACCACTGGATGACATTGCCAGATGTGAGTATACACATCAACTAAGCACATGCTCATGTTCTAAAATAATATAATAAAATGAAGAGAAATGTTCAGTTATACAAAAGTGAAAAATCTACGGGGGACTTCCAGTTTTGTGTCACAGCGATGCAGGAAGGCAGGGCTCTGCCTTCTGCACCCGATTTCTCCCTGCTGGGGGCCCTAAAAGGGCCTAAAGTTGCCCCAAAGAGGCGATGAAGAAGGAGGGGTGCCTTGTCGATCACGGAGAGACCGCAGTCTTTCTGTTTGATCCAAGCAAAGCCCTCCAAACTGGACTGGACCCATATTCTGGAACCTATTGGATTATAAAGGCTACACATAAAGACCAGAAAACTAGATGAAACTTTGTTCTACTCTTATTAAGATTGGTGATACTAGATGATCTCCAGGAATGATGCCTCAAGAAAAAATAAACACCTTTCAGAAGGAAATATACTTTATGCTTGTTCACCAAACAATTGTTGCACACAAAGAGGACACAAAATGAAACCATAATGAGACTAAAAATAATTTGGATAATATAAATGAGCAAGTCTCCAAATTAAATCTACAAGTAGAAAATTCCCAGACAATGACTACAAAGTATGAACAAATAAACCAGAAAACAGAAGATTAAGCAGAGGAAATGGACTTAGAGATGAAAGAGATATAAGAAGGAAAATATAAACTACCATATACAAATAAAATACTGATAACAACGAAAATGGAAAAGAAGCTTTATCCCTTAGGTCTGCAAAATATACAAGATGATAAGGAAGATTTTAAAAAATGGAATATAGAGCTGTCAAGGGAAATGTCACAACTTGGGAGACAAAAAATGAAAAGAGAAATTGAGGGAAAAGGAAAGTGGGAGTTGCTTAAGGAATATAAATGGGCAGAATTTATACCCTACCTAAATTGTCTTCCTCATGCCAAGCAAATTTTATAAAAATAGAAAGAAAATTTCTGGGTGACTTAATTGCCCTGGCTTGGAAAGCTACTTGGCAAAGAAAGAAAGAAAGAGTTAGATTTAAAAAACAGAAGATTTGACCGATTAGAGGAGGCATTATGTGTTTAAATATTTGTTTGAATATGATTAAAAGAACAGATGACCCTTAGATATAATTAGACTTTATAATGAAAGATATATTTTAGAATTAAAATAACATTCTTTTTCTTTTTTTGATATGGGAAATATAAAAATAAGAGGATGGCTGTCATGACTAAAACTTTTAGCTATATAAATGTAATTAATATTGAGAAAATCATAACTGACAAAGTATTTCAAATATTGATGGGAAATCAAATCTTAACAAGAGCATGAAAAACAGATTGATTTATGAATTGATATTATTGTTATTTGTTATGAATTGTTATGAATTGTTATGAATTGATATTATTGTTAGGACACTGAGCTTGTCGATCAGAAGGTCGGCAGTTTGGTGGATCAAATCCCGAGTGCCGCGTAGCAGAGTGAGCGCCTGTTACTCGTCCCAGCTTCTGCCCACCTAGCAGTTCGAAAGCACTTAAAAATGCAAGTAGAAAAATAGGGACCACTATTAGGGAAGGTAACAGCGTTCCGTGCTAGTCATGCCGGCCACATGACCACGGAGACGTCTTCAGACAAGCGCTGGTTCTTCGGCTTTGAAACGGAGATGAGCACCGGCCCCTAGAGTCGGAAACGACTAGCACGCATGTGCGGGGGAACCTTTACCTTTACCTTTACCTATAATATTACTAAAATATGATGAGGATGTTTTTGTATACATCAATAGTAGCAAGAATTGTAACTATGTAATGAGAGGAAAATGGAAAAAATATGGGGAAGAAAGGAGGATCAGGAAAAAAAATACTGGATTATGCAGTACTGAACAGATTTATATTAAAGAAGTTAAATATGTGAACCCAGACAACACATTGTTTACTAAGCACTAAAGATTGTAATTCTTAAAAATCAATAAAACATTAAAAAGGTGAAAAATCTAAGACAATTAAAAGTATAAAAGAGTACATGAGACAAATCCTTTCAAATTAAAAATATATTTAACACTTTATTTCATTATTTTAAATTGCCTACATGGATAAATTAATTCATATCCCAAATTCAATAAATTTGTGATAGGATTTTATTACCTGCAACCACACCAAGAATCAAGTCCTTTCCTGTAGTTGAATGATGACCCTTGACCCAAAGAGTTTTTAAACTATTAAATGTATAGAAATAGACAAAGTTGGAACAACAAAGGCTGGAGATAACAGGGAACCACCCTCGATATGGTGCAATGCTAAGGAACAAAATAACAAAAGCAAAAAATGAGAATAATGCAATCATCATAGCTAAAAACATATCTGCATCCCATTCAAAACCTAATAATAATAATAATAATAATAATAATAATAATAATAATAATAATAATAATAATAATGTAAAGTTGGAAGGGACCTTGGAGGTCATCTAGTCCAACCCCCTGCTCAGGCAGGAAACCCTATAGCATTTCAGGCAAATGGCTGTCCAGTCTCTTCTTAAAAACCTCCAGCGTTGGAGCATTCACCACCTCTGGAGGCAGGTTGTTCCACTGGTTAATTGTTCTGTCAGGAAGTTTCTCCTTAGTTCTAGGTTGCTTCTCTCCTTGACTAGTTTCCATCCGTTGCTTCTTGTCCTGCTTTCAGGTGCTTTGGAGAATAGCTTGACTCCCTCTTCTTTGTGGTAGCCCCTGAGATATTGGAACACTGCTATCATGTCACCCCTCACCCTTCTCTTCATTAAACTACACATACCCAATTCCAGCAACCGTTTCCTATATGTTTTAGCCTCCAGCTCCCTAATCATCTTGGTTGCTCTTCTCTGTACCCTTTCTAGAGTCTCGACATCTTTTTTACATCGTGGTGACCAAAACTGGATGCAGTATTCCAGATGTGGCCTTACCAAAGCATTGTAAAGTGGTATTAGTACTTCACTTGATCTTGATTCTATCCCTCTGTTAATGTAGCCTAGCACTGTGTTGGCTTAAATCAATTAAATATATCTACTAACTGAAGGATTTTGGGTTAACTGTTCAAGAAACCAAGTGACAAAATAAAACACATTTAAATACTATTAACTATATTTAACAGAATATAATTCTATACTCAGGACTAAATTTTACTGAACATATTTATTTCTGCATAACTATGAACATAACCCAGGAGGATATATTACTGGAAAAATTAAAAGGATTAGAATTCCAGTCTGAAGGCAAGAAACAACCAATTCAAACACACTGTTTCTTGTTCAAATATTTCCTTTCAAAGACAGTAGTATTTTATGGAGGCACATTTTAAAAATTAACACACTGTAATTATATAGTTAACAATATTCTGTTCATACCAAAGGTATCACAAATATTTTTATGTGACAAATGTTTTTAACTACATATAGGTCAATTTATTCTAACAAGATTTCAGCCAATGTTATTCCTGCCTAGAAATTTTTCTTGAAGAAGAAACAATGTTGTAACAAGTCCCTTAGTATAGAAGATTATACCAAGGGCTTTTTTTCTCATAGAATGCTCAGAACGGAGGTCCGGCACCTTTTTTGGATGGAACCTTGTAGGGTGGGCAAGGTGGGTTGTATGACATGTGTGAGTTCCGGCACCTTTTTCTTTTACAAAAAAAGCACTGATTATACCCACCCTTTTAATTTTTTTAACAGTATTTTGAATTACAAAGAAAAAGTTCATCAATTCTTTTTTTGTCGTTTTTTTTCTGTGCTTTCTAAAAGATCCTTTAGTTTCTAATGGCTTTTTAAAATTATAACTATTCAAATTACTTAATTGAAATTTAGGAAGAGCAGTATTGCACACATTTGTCCTCCACTAATTCTCCTAGCAAAACAGCCCTGTACTTACATGCCTTCTTCTTTAATTATCTCCAAAAGAACTGCGTGTGTGGTTTTTGATTTGCGTTTTTCATCCACTGGAAAACAAAACAAATGTTTTTTAATGATTTAATCCATTTCAATACTGCCTTGAGAGCATCTTCTTATGTGATGGGGAAGGTAGGGCAGAAGTAAAAGTGCATTGTTTATTTAATATTCAGGTTCACTGGTTCAGTCTAAAACAGAACAGTCCTTCATGAATAGGTCTATAACTGACCACAAATTAAGAAATAGGGTTAAAAAAAGTTTGCATTTGTACAAATTACAAAAAAAGAAATGCATAGAATTGCTTTTCCTCACTGGAAAGTTTAAGAATACATCAAAAGATTATTTTATATCTGCTGTAAGAATAACTATATTGGTTGCCGGTTTTCAGTTTTAAACATGTCTTCTATACTTAACCACCAAATCCTAAATGGTGAATAAAATTAATTTTTTGAAAGGATTTCTTCAGGACATCTACATTTCTCAAACGGAGCTTACTGAATTTTCCTAAAATGTACATTTGCCACGTGAATATAACCTTCTTCCATCTCTAGAGTATTGAGAATAAAGAATAATAAATAACTTTTAGAACATCCAGATTATATCTTCCTGCAGTTTAGAAACCCAAAATAATATAGTTGTTAATGAGTCTTTTCTCTAATGACTCTAATAATATCATACTAAAGAGATTCATCAGCTTAGTTAGGAATCTGAAAGGTTTCCAAGGTAGCAAAAATTTTGCAAGTTCTATTTTCTGAAGACTATCACAACAGAGACATGATGTACTCATCAATATACTTTGCAAAACTATTACACATCTGGGACTGGGTTATTGCTGAGTACACAGTGTCTTAAAAAACAAGGGAGGGTTGTGCTTAGAAAGAAAATACAAACCATAGTTTTTGGCATCCCAAGTATTTTGTAATTTGAAATCAATAAAAAGCCCTGATCAGCCACAGGCTGCATCGGCTGCCACTTAAAAGTCAATAGGTAGTAGCCTAGCATCTCTCCAAAAATTATTGGATAAAACAGATCAATCACTCAATAATATTTATTTGGTCAATGACCAGCAAAATTTAAAAGAACAAAAAGAAACAAAAACAGAGTGAACTAAATAAATAAAAAATATACTAACAGCTAGCAAAATGAAGATCAGTTATTACCCTGAACAAATTTTAAGATATAAATGCAAAACCAAGTTGGTAAGTTATATATAATATTCTCAAAGGCTAAATGTAAAAAAATGTGTTGCTCACCTTGAAGTCTTAGTCTAGCTGTATCCAGAGGAAAAAACACAGTCATTGCTGTCACACTACCCTAAAACATTTAGCACAAAAAATTAACTATGTAGAGCATGTGGTTTTTGGTTTTTTTGCAAAGCTACAATGACCTATATTAAATCAAATCAGTTTATGACAGCCATTTGACTAGATAAAGTAAGGCCACACTTGGAATACTGCATCCAGTTTTGGTCACCACAATGTAAAAAAGATGTTGAGACTCTAGAAAGAGTACAGAAAAGAGCAACAAAAATGATCAGGGGACTGGAGGCTAAAACATATAAGGAACAGTTGCTGGAATTGGGTATGTCTAGTGCAAGGGTAGGCAACCTTGGCTCTTTTATGACTCATGGACTTCAACTCCCAGAATTCCTGAGCCGCTGAAATCCATGAGTCATAAAAGAGCCAAGGTTGCCTACCCCTGGTCTAGTCTAATGAAGAGAAGGACGAGGGCTGACATGATAGCAGTGTTCCAATATCGCAGGGGTTGAAAGAGGAGGGAGTCAAGCTATTCTCCAAAGCACCTGAAGGCAGGACAAGAAGCAATGGATGGAAACTAACCAAAGAGAGAAGCAACCTAGAACTAAGGAGAAATTTCCTGACAGTTAAAACAATTAATCAGTGGAACAACCTGCCTCCAGAAGCTGTGAATGTTCCAACACTGGAAGTTTTTAAGAAGAGACTGGACAGCCATTTGTCTGAAATGGTATAGGGTTTCTTGCCTGAGCTGGGGGTTGTACTAGATGACCTCCAAGTCCCTTCCAACTTTATATTATTATTATTATTATTAACAGGGATGCGGTGGCTCAGTGGGTTAGGACGCTGAGCTTGTCGATCTGAAGGTCGGTGGTTTGGCGGGTCGAATCCTGAGTGCCGCGTAACAGAGTGAGCGCCTGTTACTTGTCCCAGCTTCTGCCAACCTAGCAGTTCGAAAGCACGTAAAATGCAAGTAGAAAAATAGGGACCACTACGGTGGGAAGGTAACGGCGTTCCGTGCGCCTTTGGCGTCTAGTCATGCCGGCCACATAACCACAGAGACGTCCTAGGACAAGCGCTGGCTCTTCGGCTTTGAAACGGAGATAAGCACCGGCCCCTAGAGTCGGAAACGACTAGCACGCATGTGTGGGGGAACCTTTACCTTTACCTTTATACACAATCTATCCCTGTAGCTTTCTATCTATAGTTTTAACATTAATCTTTATTATACATATCAAAGAAGGAAAGGAGGAATTAATACAAACAATATATTGCATTCCTAATATATGGAACAAGTATATAGTTTTTGACTCATTTGTTTAATCAAATTCTATTTAGTTTTAGAATTGTGTGGCTAACAACTCACATTTTACGTAATATTTCAAAACTATTAGGTCATAGCTAAGCAAAATATTGAAAATAAAAAAGGATTCACAAACTTTTAAGCATCGCTTTATAACATGTCCAAACAAGCAACTAGATACGGTCTAATTTCTTATTTGATTATCAACATTATCCAGATATATAAGAAATATGAAACTTATTTAGCAATCCAATAATCTTAAATCCATGAGCTAGAAGTCAATGAGCACATGAAATAATTCTAGGGCATTCTCATTCCTGTTCCACCTATGCAGGTCTAAACAAGTTATAATAGACTGAGCAGTTAAAGACTGTTTATATTTGCTTTCCTACACTGAGCAACTACCCTCACATATAAACAGATATAAAATACAACATAATCAATTTGTATAATTGTATAATCTAATTTCTCTGTATGGAACTAGAGCCTTAGAGCCTTACAATAGTCAATAAAAGCCCTTCCTTTCCTTTTTTTTATCCAGTAACACCCTCCCACACCTTTAAGACAGCATGAGTAGCTGGGCCACACCTGTGCTCTAAGAGAAAGATGTCTTCAATATTTAGATATGGGTGTATACTGTATTTTGAGCTGGGCAATTGCAATTATTTGGGACAGCAGGAGAAATTAAAGTTACAAGTGAAAGAGGGGGAAATGCCAGACAAAAATGGGTAAATGATAAGTGTAGGAAAGGGGTGTGTGGAATTCAGACTCAAAAGTAAAAACACTGACAAGTAACAGCCATCCAACAGCTGGTAAGCAACTTTTCCCTTCCTAGCAAAAAATTATGAGATGCTTAAATTCCAAGCGGCCAGGATGGCAGCAACTGGTACTTGGCTGAAAATATTGAATCATAAGCCAGCAACAAAGCCAGCTAAATTTTAATGTACGTAAAGATTGGTTAAGAGGTGGCTAGAACTGGAACTAAGGAATTTGCCCAGCTGAGAGCACAGCCAAAGATACAGCTAACTAATCCTGTTATCTTTTCACAGATATAATTCAAATATGTCTAACACAGAATATGTAAAAAGAGGGTCATAGGTAAGAAATAAGGTTTGATAAATTCTGTTTAAGGATCACTGTGTTTTGGTATAATAACAAAATCCTTTGTAACAAAGGGAAAAAATGATCCCCCTTTTTTGGATGTAGCATTTACCAAAAAGAACTCATAATAATAAATAGCATATGAAAATGACAGCATGCTTTATTTAAAGTTCTGAACTTACTCAAGTAGAGAGATTATAACAGGATGGATTTGGGGAAAAACACCTTTTTCAAAAATTGGCTTCCTTTTGTTTGTTAAGTATAATTTTATGAATTCATTTGTGTGTGATTATACTGGTATATATAATACTAAGATTAGACTTTTTATTCTGACATTCTGATAGATATGATGAGCAGGGGCTCCTTAATGAAATAATATTTTTTTCTTGATTTATACTAAATCCCTGCTTATGTTTTTAATTTGGATCTCTGATAATAAAGAGAGGTAGCATCTATGTTGATTTTTAGATTGTACACTATATGTTTCATTACAATGATCCAGATATTAAAACATTCATAAACAACTGTGATCCATTTAATCTACAAACTGTTTGCAGTTTGATTGTTGTATCAATGATATATATTACAAAAAATCCTTTTAACAGGCATGGTGATGACGTGTATCAAACAACTAACCATAGAAGCTATTAAGACAAAACAAAACCTAAACATGCTGAATCGGATAATTTTGATACTCTTCAGAATTTTAGAAACTAAGGTTCCTAAACTTTTTTTTTTAAAAAAAAAGAATAGGATGAGCGCTCGATTTCGAAAAGTAACGGCAGTTTTTTTTTTTTAGCCCAGTGCACCTAAACCAGGGTGAACAAGTCCAAGGTCCCCTCCATCTCCACGCCTCCCTTCAATCCAGCAATCCAGCCTTCCTTCAATCCAACAAAATCCTGTCACCTCACTTCCGGGTCTTCCTCACACTCCCTCCCTCCGCAATCTACTCACCACAGCTCCAGCCATGGCATGGACCAAGCTCTCGTAGGAGAAGACGCCGACCATAGCTGCACCTTTGGCAGGGCCCGATCGCCACTGCTGCGATCTTCCCCGGCTGCATGAAAGAGAGCACAGAAACGGAGAGGCTAGAGAGGGAAGCAACGTATAGCCGACACCACCCCTGGCCAGGCCGCTGCCGTACTAGGTGACGTCGCTATCAAACATTTCCTGCACTCCGCCAATCACCCGGCGGCACGGATCGGGAAATATATCGGAGAGGAAGAGGGCTGGTCAAGTTTGCGCCCTGCTTATCCCGCTCGCCCCCATCCTACCTCCCCAGCAATTTAAGCCCAACGACCTCAAGTTGTTCTCTTAGCGACGGTTTGGCCGTATTTTTGTTTGTCTTATCACCTTTGCTTTTTTGAGAGTTCTATCGATTTGGCAGAAGCGCAAAGCAAAATAGCTTTCTCCTCTCGTGGCCTTTTTATTTGCGGGATAGGTACACATCTGACAATTAGTGGTCATTAGCAGAGGACAGAATAGCGCATAGGTCAAAATTGTGCCCAAGAAGGATGGATATACTTCACGTGGAATTTAAAGCCAAAAACGAAGAAAAAGCTACTTTAAAATCAAACCTGTTGCGAAGAAAATAATCTGGGAGGGGAATATCTTTGGAATGTCACTCAACGGCACTATTAGCTTTATATCAAATGCAATATGAAGTGCGGGTAAAGGCGTTCCTCAAGCCAGTATTTCTTAAAGTGTAGTCCGAGGGTTCCTGGGGGTTTCTCAAGACTCAGGTCCAAAAATCAAAATTACTTGCCAGATATTGAAGATATTTGCAAAAATTTAAAACAACTCTTAGCTTCATTTTTTTTGGTTAAATATAGAGGATTTTTCATGAAAAATGTTGTGTTCGTATCTAATAGGTATAATATTTATTTTTACATGATTCAATAAATGTTCCACAAATGTGTAGATTTAAGAATCATTGCTGTAACTTAAGTTATGGTAGCATCCTTTGCTATAATGGTTACCACTAATTTCATATTTTGCCTATTGTGCAACTGTACAAGAACAACAGATAAAATTAGGCAGACTCAATATGCTCATTTGAAATTTCACATAATAAAATGGCTAATCCTGACAATGATTTATGAAACTTCAATCAATCAGTCATTACAGCAATAAATTCAGTGGTCAAATACAAATAAAACATGTATGTATGTATGTATGTATGTATGTATGTATGTATGTATATTAATACAATTCTTGGTTAAGGAACAAGGCTAGAAACCACAAGGTTATAAATTCTAGTTTTGCCATAGTAATGAAAGCCAGCTGGGTGATTTTGGGCCAGACTTTCTCTTGACCCAACTCCACCTCAAAGGGTTGTAATTTAGGGAAAATGAGAGGAGTATTAGGGATTTTCACTGCCTTGAGTTATTTATAAAATAATAGCCTAGATAAAAAAATCTAAAATCAACACAAAAAAGGATGGTGTATATGTGGAAGTAAAAAACTGAGCAATCCTAGAAGCTATAGAAGAATACTGATGAGACAGGAGAAATGACAAATAGATTTTTTTTTAATCCCATTTATATCCCGCCCTTCTCTGAAGACTCAGGGCGGCTTACAATCTAAAGCACAAATCAATGTGCTTAGCAATCCTATTCTTTTCCAGGGAATTTCTTTAGGATAGGAAGTATGAAAATCAACTGGGATTTCCTGAACAGATGTGGGGGGGGAAGCATATGGCTCAGATACTACTGAGCCATCCCCACAGGGTCATATGCTTTGTTGAAAAGAGGTATTTCTAGTGCTCCAATAGAATGGCAAGACAATTATCCAGTTTGACCAATGTGAAACCCCACACTTAAAATAATTTAAAATCTATATCCCAGACCCACTGCTTAAGAACACTTCTGGCATTTTCAGAGTCTAGTGGGCAGAGGCTGTTCAGTGCAAACCCTAGGGATGGAGCTTGCCAATAACTTTTTTTTTAGCCAGGTTGACTTAAAAAGTTCTCTTAAGAAACCTTTTGCTAGGGAACAAAAATTAAAGGTTTAAATTAAAGGTTTAAAAGGCTGTGAAACATTCAGACCAAGCCTGTTTCAAAATGTAGAGCAATATTAATTCATGTTGATGTTATTCTAATAAACTTAGACCAGACAGGTTAAATATCAAACTTTGTAGAAGTACAGACTTGAACACTACAGAGATGAGAAATGATGTTGACTATAAATGCTTTGCAAGTTGCAAGGATGAAGACCACCCTTCAAATGATTGTTGGCTACATATAAAAGCCCTGGGACCACTCAAGTTAATACATGAGTGAGGCGATGTAGAAACCAAGAGTACCTGAAATACTGTGCAAATATACACATTAAAAAGTACAGGAACTAAAATATAACCTTGCCTTATCCTTGAGGCATAATAGGTGGAGGATACAGTGACAGCTCCAGGGAAAATAATCACAAACTGTCCACTTTCAAAGCTTGTTAGAATAAAGAAAAGCGGCAACCCTTTCATTTATTCCAGTCTCTCCCTTGGGATTAACAAAAAAATCTGATTTGAAATCAAGGACTGTGAAAATATCAAGTCTGGGGTAGGAAGAATATTTCCTGGCTAAACAAGAGTCCCTTCTAAAACCTGCCTGTTGCTCAGCAAAGATGTTTTCACTTTTGTTACAACTGGATCAACATAATTCAACTGTATATAGCAAGCTGATGTATTTATCAGTCAAGATAGTTTATTTTATAAAATGGGGTCACTGTCACACCACCAATTGGTAGGGAAAAAATGCTGAACTGATTAATAGGGGCAAGCAAGATAGCCAGACTGTTTTATTTATCCATACTAGGTACACACTCAATATGCTCATTTGTTTTAATAACTAATAATTTATGAAATGCTTGTTTTTCCTTTTTTCTTTAAAATAACTTTAGTAACTACTAAATAAGATACCATCATCCACAAAAACATTGATTGTTGTTTCCTTGTTGGGAAAATACAGAGTAATTGATTTTTTTGTTTTGCTGTACAAGATTTATATACTATGTATACTAATTTGTGTTCTTAAATATGTTTCTCAATCTGTGTACATATGTAAAATCTGGGGTAAATTTTGTAAAACAGTTTGTCTCTAACACACGTTTTTTGAGTTGCCTTAGCCTCAAACCAGTTTTTCAGGTATTACCTGCTTCAAATAATATAGTTAACAAGCCAAAGGCTGCAACAGTGGAATTTTCACAAGCAGTAGCAGGCAAGATCTACAATGCAAATGGCATCACTTGTTATATTAATTTCTTATACAGGTAGTGCTTGACTTACAACCATTCATTTAATGATCCTTTAAAATTACAATGGCCCTGAAAAAAGTGACTTATGACCAATTCCCACACTTATGAGCATTATAGGATCTCCATAGTCAACATAATAAGACTTTGGGTACTTGGCAACTGCCATGTACAGTTGCAAGAAAAAGTATGTGAACCCTTTGGGATTACGTGGAGTTTTGCATGAATTGGCCATAAAATGCGCTCTAAACGTCATGTAAGCCACAATAGAAAAACAGTCTGCTTAAAATAATACTACACAAACATTAGCTGTTGTCATTTTTTAATTGAACATAACAGGTAAACATTCACAGTGCAGGGTGAAAAAAGTATGTGAACCCCGAGCCCACAGGTCTGCAACCTGCGGCTCCGGAGCCGCATGCGGCTCTTTTCAGCCATTTCCTGTGGTTCGCAGTCCTCTGCCATGTGCAGTCCAAAAAAAAGTGGGGACTAAAAAAGTTCAATCAATTCAAATATGCAGGGTAGGTGCATATCTCGCCTTGGCTCCACTCTTCAGTGAAACCCTGTTCTGCGCATGGGCGCATGTATACACATTTTTTGCGGCTCCCAGTTTTTCCTTTTGTGAGGGAACCGGTTCTGAGTGGCTCTTTCACTGTTTCAGGTTACTGACCCCTGCCCTAGCCTAATGACTTCTCCAAGAGCTAATTGGAGCCAGGAGTGAGCCAACCTTGACTCCAATCAGTGTGATGATATTGGATGTGTTGCTAACAGCTGTCCTGCCCTTTAAAAACACACACCTCTTTTGGGTTTACTGGTCTCAAGCACTGTCTGATGTGAACCATGCCTTGCAGAAAAGAGCTCTCAGAAGACCTACGATCAAGAATTGTTGACTTGCATGAAGCTGGAAAGGGTTACAAAAGTATCTCCAAAAGCCTTGATGTTCATCTGTCCATGGTAAGACAGACTGTCTACAAATGGAGAAAGTTTAGCACTGTTGCTACTCTCCCTAGGCGTGGTCGTCCTGTAAAACTGACTGCAAGAGCACAGCACATAACGCTTAATGAGGTAAAGAAGAATCCTAGAGTGTCAGCTAAAGACCTACAGAAATCTCTGGCACATGCTAACATTTTTGTTGACACATCTACAATAAGGAAAACATTAAACAAGAATGGAGTACATGGGAGGACACCACAGAGGAAGCCATTGCTGTCCAAAAAAAATATTGCAGCACGTTTGAAGTTTGCAAAAGAGCACCTGGATGTTCCACAGCACTACTGGCAAAATATATTGTGGACAGATGAAACCAAAATTGAGTTGTTTGGGAAAAACACACACTGTGTGTGGAGAAAAAAAGGCACAGCACACCAACATCAAAACCTCATCCCCACTGTAAAACATGGCGGTGGGAGCATCATGGTTTGGGGCTGCTTTGCTGCCTCAGGGCCTGGACAGATTGTTGCCATTGATGGGAAAATGAATTCGAGTTTATCAGGACATTTTGCAGGAAAACGTACGACCATCTGTCCGCCAATTGAAGCTCCGCAGAGGATGGGTGATGCAACAGGTCAATGACCCAAAGCATACAAGTAATTCAACAAAACAATGGCTTCAACAGAACAGAATACGCCTTCTGGAGTGGCCCAGTCAGAGTCCTGAGCTCAACCCGATTGAAATGCTTAAGAGAGCGATTCACACCAGACATCCCAAGAATATTGCTACACTGAAACAGTTTTGTGAAGAGGAGTGGTCCAAAATTACTCCAGATCGTTGTGCAGGTCTGATCTGCAACTACAGGAAACGTTTGGTGGAGGTTATTGCTGCCAAAGGAGGGTCAACCAGTTATTAAGTCCAAAGGTTCACATACTTTTTCTACCCTGCACTGTGAATGTTTCCATCTTATGTTCAAGTAAAACATGACAACAGCTAATGTTTGTGTAGTATTATTTTAAGCAGACTGTTTTTCTATTGTTGTGGCTTACATGACGTTTAGAGCGCATTTTATGGCCAATTCATGCAAAACTCCACGTAATCCCAAAGGGTTCACATACTTTTTCTTGCAACTGTATTTACAATGACTGCAGTGTCCCAGGGTCCTGAAATTGTCATCCGCAACCTTCTGAGTTTCTGACAAGCAAAGTCAATGGGGGAAAGTCAGATTTGCTAAATGACATTATTCACTTAACTGTAGTGATTCGCTTAACAAACATGGTAAGGTCATAAAATGGAGCAAGATTCACTTAACTGCCTTGCTTAGCAATGGAAAATTTGGGCTTAATTGCGGCTGAAAGGCAAGGACTACCTGTACATTTTCTTAAGGTGAGCTAAATAAAACATTCATACATTTTTGCAAGTTAAAAAATTAACTTTTGCAATATACTGTTCCAATATATTAAAAATAACTAATTAGGAAAAAGAATTCCTACCCTGTAACCAAGCTCCAAATTACATCTGAGTTGCTATTGCTCTAGTTATCATAAATCACCAACTACCCTGAAAATAGTTTAGAGAAGTGAAATATTCTGAAAATTTTTAGAAAACAGTGTATCTTGCATATAACTACAATAGGCAAGTAGTCATCCATTTACAACCAGCCATTTAATAACTGTTCAGTTATGACAGCCTTATAAAAGGTGCTTTATGGCCTATAAAGCACTCATGGCCTTCACAAAATGTTGTACCATGCCTCCTTAACTGCATTTACAATTGGTTAGTGTCCTGTGTTCACATAACTGATTTTCAAAGTTTTTTACCAGTTTCAGGTAAAAAAAACCATTTGGGAAAATGAATTTGGACTTACCGTATGTAATTCGCTTAATGATCAATGAAAAACAGTCTAAAAATCAGACCTAGTCATGTGGTGCCTTATGATTGCAATGATTTATTACCAAAATTCTGGTCCTAATTGCAGTCATAAATCAAGGACTACCTATACTCATTCAATTACAGTCCAATTACATCTTACTTAATCAAAAGGAAAATTTCTCCTGATCCATAGAATATATAGATTGTGAATTTTACCTCTCATTAAATGTTAAAAGATAAACCAAGAAGATTCTTCAAAACCAGTCTTTATTATTTTAAAGGCAACCAGAAGTACTTCCATAACTATTTCTTAAGCAAAAATGAAGTCATGTTTCCTTTAATTTGACAAGATATATGGATTTTATTTTTAAGAATATATTGAATTTCTAAACCAGTTGAGGTTTAATTAAAAACAGAAAACATACATCACTTATGGATTCAGACAAAATTACAAGAGCACAGAACTGGAAACATTCAAAAGCCCTAGAAAAAAAACAAAACCTAATTATAACAGGCCCTCCAAGACTGAGCAGATAATTAAAAAGGTAGAGATTTGTTAGCCATCAGTAAATATTTCATAGCAAGGATTTCAATGAATAGTTTTTTGTTCTTCCTTTTGCACCATATGTATTCATGACATGACATTAGAGATAGATGGTGTATATACCTTTCTAACTTAGTATATAGGTCATTACCATTTATCATAGCTATATTTTTACCTATATTCTTAACTGTATAATGAATATTACATGGTAATGGGAACCACTTTGCTTCCCTGCCTCAAAACTTAAGTCATATTCAATAGCAAAATTAGTACAAATAACTAAAGGGCTCCGAATCATTCAAGTAATCAGCTTACTGGTGTTGATAAAACATTTGCTCACTGTGATATAGATAAGTAGCATGTTAATCTGCTCAACACGATTGCAAAGTTTCCAGCCTCAGTTTCATTTGTACCAATATAGTTAAAGCCAAAGCATGCAACATTTAGGATGCTTCTTTCTAGTGCAAGGATATGATCCAAGAAGAGTTGATTTTCTTGTGAATTTAAGAATTGAAAATGAATTCTTCCAATTAAAATAGTTAGCCTCATTTGTGTTAGAAATTAAACAGTCCAATTATCCCAAACCATCATAAACAGAACCATCATTCCTCCACTCCAAACATCATCCCCAATCACTCTATATTTTTGGATATACTAAGAAATAATTATACAATTTAAAAACAAACTGTTTTCAGTAAGAAAATTATGGGCATGGTAGAAAGGTGGGATGAGGTGATTTTATGTGAACCTTGAATACAGTTAACTAATATTTATTTTTGAAACAAAGAAGAAAATGGATTTTTTCCAAAGCACCCTAGTTCTCATTTGAGAATTAGCAGTACAATGGCTTGTGTTATTGCGATATATAATAAGCGATCAATATTTCCCCCATGTCTTGCAATGAAAAGAAATTTTATGGTTGACTTCCAAATTTGGATGAAAGTTTGCCAATGAGATTCATGACTTTAGGGTTATTCTGATATTTTGTCATATTTGCTGGATTCTGGGCAACATCTTGAAAAGCTGCCATTACTTCTGGATCCTGTAAAACAAGGAAAGATTAAAATGTATCTGTCATCATTCTGACTGATGAACCCAACCAAGCAAACATCTTCAAGACATTCCAATTTCTTAATGCAAAACTGTATTGAGTACACCAATCCAGCACATTATGAAAACAAAACCAGCTCTGGCAAGACCCCTCCCAAATCCACATAGTAAAAGAACTGAATTCTCCCCCTCCCTCTGGGTCCAGTCACCTTGCCCAATCAAGGGGAAAATATTATTATGAGAAAGCTCTCTAGGTCTGGTGTTATGTCCTTGACTCTCTGGCTTCTTAATCTTTGAAGTCTGCATACCAAACTGATTCTCTTCCTTCTCAGAGTTCACTGGCAAGTTGAGAAGCAATAACTGTTGCAGCAGGAAGAAAAAAGTGTTTCAAAACTTGACAGTATCACTAGGATAGTATGATGTGAATTTCTATGGACATTTTGCACTTCAATCCATCATAAAATATAAAGTAGAAGAATTACAGTAAAATTAATGGGTACTAAGCACTATATTAGATTTTATCTAAATCATTTCATAAAGTATGATCTGAAAAACAAAAATCAGTATACGAAACTATGATTAAATACAATATGCTGTTTTGGACCATCTATCAAAATTCAACAAAGACCTAACAAGTGCACCCCACGATTGACCTGGACAGTGATGTCCTGTATGATCAGAGGGATTACCAAAGAAACTACCACACAACATGAAGGACTAAGAGGAGAGGAGGTGATTAAAACCAGGAACAACAAAAGCTAGGGAGGGATTTATCAAGGACAAAGGATTGAAATTGGTAGCTTCTCAGTGGCTACTAAATATAAGGATGAAAGCACCAATAAAATAAGCTGGCATGAAAAGCACCAATAAAACAAGCTGGCATACTAGCAAATATGTACAACTAAAGATGTGCAAAGTTGTTATTTTATAGCTAGGCATAGAAGCAGGAAAAATACTATACCCCAGCAAAAGAGAATAGTGAATACTGCTACAATATGAATCTGTCCCTCAGAAATATATGCAACTTATTATTCTAGTTTGGGTATTGTAAAGTTTTAAATTGAGTGCAACTATCACAACCAAAGCCTATTCTACTTATAAATCATTCATTTGCATCCAGTGTTTGGAGTCATTGCTTTTTACTGAAGGTAGGTAACAGAGTATGCTGTCTTGTGACATGCTTCTAATGCAAGATTCAGAGATAATGTTGGTATCCATTAAACCACAGATATGCATTTGCTGCTTAATTCAATTTCTGGACTTGCTGGACTAACATGCGACAATATACTAGCACGGACTTGCTCGCCCTCAGGGGTGCCCCCCTCGCCTGGGTGCGACCCGCCTCTTTAAATTCTAACCTCGATGAAGGGCCCGAGTTTTGGGTCTCTGAGAGATGGCTGGGCAGGGGCAGGGGCCGTCAACATAAATTTAATAAGAGGCCCCTGATTATGTTTTTATCAAAAATTTTTACGGGGTTGGGGAGAGGGGTGGGAGATAGGGGTTGTCTGGCTTTGGGGGGCGGCCAATCAACCATAGTTCAGGCCAGACTTGGGTCTGACCGCGCGGGGGGAGAACGAGGGGTCGTTGTCTCCGGGGCTCATGAGCGGGTCGTGGGATTACCAATTCCCACGACGGGGAATGGCAGCAGGCGGATAGACAGGGGGCCATATCGTTACCGGGAGCGCCGTCTCCGCTATTTGCAAGCGGTGGGGCGCTCCGACCCTCTGCTTCTTTCCCGAGGTTCCGGGAGCGAGGATGTGCAGCCTCCCGAGCTCCGGCTGGTGTACCTGAATGCCAGGTCCGTGGTCAACAAAGCTCCCCTTGTTAGGGATTTAGTTGAGGGTGAGCATGCGGACCTGGCTTGCATCACGGAGACTTGGTTGGGCCCAGAGGGTGGGGTCCCTTTGGTTGACCTTTGCCCACCAGGCTTGCGGGTGCTACACCAGCCTCGAGCTCAGGGTAGGGGTGGGGGTGTGGCGGTGATCGTTAGGGAGACCTTATGTCCGCGGGAGACCACCGTTCCTCAGATAGTCGGGTGTGAGTCTCTCTTTATGAGATTTGGCTCTGGGGCGCAGTTGGGCTTGCTGCTCGTGTACATTTCGCCTAGTCGCGTAGCGGCAGCCCTGCCCGAGCTGCTCGATATCCTCTCGGGGTTGGTGGTTGAGTTCCCCAAACTTATAGTTTTGGGAGACGTCAACCTACCATCCCTGGGAGGTTCATCTGAGCTTGCTCGGGAGTTCATGGCTTCCATGACGGCCATGGACCTGACGCAGGTAATTTCTGAGCCAACTCATGAGGGAAGCCACACCCTTGACCTGATTTTCTTATCTGGACGGTGGTTGGATGATCTTGGTGGGGGCTTTCCATTTATTATGCCCCTGTCATGGACCGATCATCACCTCCTGCGGCTGGTCTTCCATTTTGCCACCCCTCGCCGTGGGGGTACGGAGCCAACTAGATGGTACCGCCCCAGACGCCTAATGGATCCTGATAGATTCCAAGCGGCGCTGGGGTCCCCACCTGCCTCTATTGCTCACAGCTCGGCGGATGCCTTAGTGGAAGCCTGGGAAAGGGCAGCCACTGAGGCACTCGACCGGGTTGTACCCTTGCGGCCCCTGACCCGGCGCAGATCCCAGCGAGCTCCATGGTTCTCCACGGAGCTCCGGGAAATGAAGCGTCGGAAACGGGGCCTAGAGAGCTGCTGGAGATCCAGCCGATCTGAACCCGACCGATTGCGGTTAAGAACCTACATTAGGTCTTATCTCGCTGCGATGAGGGAGGCGAGGTGTAATTACTTCTCCACCCTCATCGCGTCCGCAGATAATCGCCCGGCCGCCTTGTTTAGGGTGACTCGCTCCCTTCTTAATCAGGAGGTGAGGGAGGATCCCTTGCAGGGTCGTGCCGAGGAGTTTAGTCAACATCTGTCGGATAAAATCGCTCGGATTCGGACCGGTTTGGACTCCAGCTGGGCAGAGTCTGGCGATCAGGACGCGGGCGGTCTTGTCAATGTTATCTGGGAGGAGTTTGATTCTGTGACCCCTGATGAAGTGGACAGGATTATGGGGAAGCTGAGTTCCACCACATGTTTATTGGACCCGTGCCCTTCTTGGCTGGTTTATGCAGCTAGGGAGAGGACACGAGGCTGGCTCCAGGCGGTTATATCTGCTTCTTTGAGCGAGGGTTATTTCCCCACCATCTTGAAGGAGGCGGTGGTGAGACCTCTCCTCAAGAAGCCTGCCTTGGACCCAGCTGTATTGAACAACTTTCGTCCAGTCTCCAACCTTCGCTTTCTTGCGAAGGTTGTTGAGAGTGTGGTGGCACATCAGCTCCCTCTGGTCCTGGATGAAGCGGATTATCTGGACCCTTACCAATCGGGTTTCAGGCCCGGGCACAGCACGGAGACGGCATTGGTCGCTCTGGTGAATGATCTCTGGAGGGCTCGGGATAGGGGATATTCTTCTGTCCTAGTCCTATTAGACCTCTCGGCGGCTTTCGATACCATCGACCATGGTATCCTGCTGCAGCGTCTCAGGGGATTGGGAGTGGGAGGCACGGTTTTTCAGTGGTTCTCCTCCTATCTCCTGGGACGCTCGCAGTCGGTGTTGGCAGGGGGGCAGAGGTCGACCCCTAGGACTCTCGCTTGTGGAGTTCCTCAGGGGTCGGTCCTCTCGCCTCTCCTGTTCAACATCTATATGAAACCGCTGGGTGAGATCATTCGTGGTTTTGGAGTTGGGTATCATCAATATGCTGATGATACCCAACTTTTTATTTCGACCCCAAACCACCCCAGTGATGCCCTCGCTGTGATGTCCCGTTGCCTGGAGGCGGTTCGGGTCTGGATGGGGAGGAACAGACTTCAACTCAATCCTGACAAGACTGAGTGGCTGTACATTCCGGCTTCCCGGGACACCTGGGATGTTCCACCTCTTTCTATGGGGGGTGAGCTTTTACCCCCTGTGGATAGGGCTCGCAACTTGGGAGTCCTCCTAGATTCACGACTCACTTTGGAGGATCACATAGTGGCCGTGACTAGGGGGGCTTTTGCCCAGGTTCGCCTGGTGCGCCAGTTGCGGCCCTATCTGGACCGGGAGGCCTTATGTACGGTCACTCATGCGCTCGTGACCTCTCGCCTAGACTACTGTAACGCTCTCTACATGGGACTTCCCTTGAAGACTACTCGGAGGCTCCAACTGGTACAGAATGCGGCCGCGAGAGTTGTCTTGGGAGTTTCCCGGTACTCCCATGTTACACCTTTGCTCCGTGAGCTGCATTGGTTACCAGTTGTCTTCCGGGTAAGGTTCAAGGTTTTGGTTATGATCTTTAAGTCCCTACATGGCATGGGTCTGCGATACCTCGAGGACCACCTGCTGCCGGCGTCGACTGCCCTCCGCCCTGTGCGCGCCCACAGAGAGGGCCTCCTCAGGGTGCCTCCTGTCAAGGAATGTCGACTGGTGGCCCCCAGGGGGAGGGCCTTCTCTGTGGGTGCTCCGGCGTTATGGAACCAACTGCCGGTTGAGCTCCGGATGGCATCAGACCTCCGATCCTTCCGTCGCGAGTTGAAGACCCATTTATTTGAACTAGCGGGTCTGGCCTGATGGGGGTACATGGGTTTTTATAGGCTTGTTTTATTATTCTTGTTTTAACTTGGGCATTGATTTAATTGTCTTTTAATGTTTGTATTGTTATTTATATTTATGCCCTGTGAACCGCCCTGAGTCCCTTTGGGAGAAGGGCGGTATAAAAATCTCAATAAATTAAATTAAATTAAATTAAATTAAATTAAATTAAATTAAATTAAATTATATATTACTATAGCCTTCTTAAAAGATACCTCAATTATGGAATGCATTATTAAAGTGGAAAATTATTGCTGCTTTGTAAAAAAAATCTGCATACTGCAGAAAATTTTAATAACCAAACTAATAGGTATTTAGAGCTGATTATTTATTCTAAATCATACTAGAATTGTTGGAAGTCAAGTTGCATAATGATAATGAAATGCACCATGAGCCAATTGCAAAAGGCAGCTTTGCTTGGAATAGCTTACATCCTGCAATGATACCCTTAACAGGATCAAACAAGAACATCTGCCTGTCCCACATCTTTAGGAGACTCAGTAGGTGGGTAAAAATGCCAAATCCACTGTAAACATCTGCCGAGTGTGTGAACAATTTGTAAGAAGTGTGCACCTTTTTTTCCAGTTAACTTTTGTTTTCAGGATCCTACAAATGCTAACTTAGTTGAATGAATTAATGAAAAACCAAAATAAAAATCTCTGGAAATAACAGATACAATCATGCAAGAATTTATAGCAATTGGGGCAGAAGCTCTTAAAAAGGAATCAGAATTTTTATGTTGTAGCAGCATTCCTTTCTCAATTATTCCTCACCTGCATGGCCGCAAGAACTTCAGGGTCACTAAGAATTTCATTGAGACCAGGCATGCTTCCCATTCCAGGCATGCCTCCAGGAAAACCACCTGAAAATATAAGGAATATTGTTATAGAAAAAGTATTACAGTCAAGCTAAATTTTATTTCTCTAAAAGTAGCAAAATTTTGCTACATTATTTATATTAATCACAAATGGTTGCTAATAGCTCGTTAGAGAATAGTACTGTGTTATTTATTTTATTGGTTGTATTTTTATTGGTCAATGACTGAAATAAAAGTTATGTCTATTTTCCTGTTTTGTGTACTAAAATCCATGTTGCACTGTTTAATATCACAGCCAAGGATGATTGATAGTAATATTAGAACATTACATACAAACATCAGAAATATAGCACTTCCATATTTGTTTGATGAATCCAAGTACAAAACACATTTTCTTTTCCCCCCAGAAGTTAAGCAAAATATTATGATCCCAATTCATATGAAGCTCAAGTTTCTTCTATAAATACTCTAGATGAATACACACCTGGGAAACCACCAAACTGAGGTCCTCCTGTCTGTCGGCGAGCATCTTCCTCCTGCAAACATGAAAATATGTACTTGGTCTCCAATAAGAATATGTAAAATCCACCATTTCAAAGATGAAACCTATTTTTCCTTCAAACCTATGTCAACCCAGCCATTTAGGAGTGGTTCTGGAATTCACTGGAAATAAATCTTCCAACCCCATTTGTTTACATTCAAAGAAACCAGCATATGTTAAATGGGAAACTGTTTTACAGGCAGCCCTTAACTTACAACCAGTCATTTAATGAACACTCAAAGTTACAACAGCTTCAGAAAGGGTAAAATATGGTGCCCCCACAAGGCAATTATTTCAGTGCTTGGCAACTGGCTAAGATTTACAACCAGTTGCCAAGTCCACTGGCGATCATGTGATCACCATTTGCAATTTTCTGTGTGAACTTCCCCAGAAAATCAGTGAGGAAGCCAAGTTGTCTGTAGCCCACTAAAAGATTTCCTCTCCATGCATGGAGGGGAGCTGAAATCCTTGCACATTTGTTTTAATTGTGGCTTGTTCAATTTGTAGGACTGCTCAACTCTTCAAGTGACCCTGGGCAGCAAACAATTTTTTTTAAAAAAAATGCAAGCATTAAAATACATAGCAGCTAAGAATAAAGTTCCCATCATGACTAAATTAACCATGAAATAGGTCCCTGCACCATTCAGGGCCCCAAGCTTAGGCCCAATGGCTTTCTAATATTACACCACCAAAATGCCTATTAAACCATACATAGTTTATACCTATAAATTGTTGAGTTTTCTCATTATGTTAATTTACAACTGAATAAATAATCTTGTAATATTGTGTGAAGTGGAAATCTGACTACTGTTGGGTAAGAAGCCATTTTTATGATGTTTGGGGAAACACAGACTTGTACAATATGAAATTAAGTACTTTTCATAATGTGTTATTCCAGTAGCTGGCACAATCTGCCAGCTCAGACCTAAATACAGATAGTACTCAACTTACAACTGGTTGCTTAATGATTGTTCAAAGTTATGATGGACCTCCCGAGAGCTACTTACAATTCATTTTCAAAATTACAACAGCTGCATTCCCCACAATCAGATGATTACATTTTGGATACTCGGCAAGGCTCACCTTTATGGTCATTTGCAGTGTCCTGCACTCAAACAACAGCAATTTGCAATGTTTTTTGCTGGTGTTTGGTGTTTACTTCTGGCTTCCAGCAAAAAAATACCCACTGGGGGAAATGGATTCATTTAACGAATGCAGCACTTGCTTAATGACCACTGCAAAAAATGTTGACAAATCAGGTGCAGTCACATGATACAACCATATGACTGCAATTCCAGCCATAAATTGAGGACTGCCTGTACCTGTATGCATTTTTCAGGCAGGCTGCAGATATCATTAATCCACACCAATCTCTAGGGGTATGGGCAAAGAAAAACTTTAGTTGTTGTAAATCTTCACAAGCAAATCAGGAGGTTATGAAGGAAGAACAACTGGGTACCAGAGTTAAGAAATGAAGAGAACATGCACAGATCTCTTGAATTTCTGGAGAAATTATAAAAGGATTTGGAAAAGTACAGTATATGGAAGCAGAGAGAGGATTATTGCTTCAGTTATCTTTTTCCCTACATATTCTTTAAACTCAAATCATCTAGCCATGAAACTGCATTAGATTTTTTTTATTAGTCTGTAAGGTGCTAGTTAAATTTTATTGTTTCATGGGTTAATTTAAGCAGTAAACTTTGCTCAGGCTTTTTTTTATTCCCACCTCAGGCTGTATCCAAGATTTATTTTCTCTAGATACAATATAAAAACATTTTTGAGGTCACTAATTACAGAAGAGCAGCAGCACCCTGTGGTCTGTCCAAAACATCAAATATGTTTAAATTAAAACTGTTTTTAAACTGTTGCTCGTTTAAATCTATTTATAGAAACTTTTTCATTTTTCCTCCCCTGAATTTTACCCTTTTAATTATCAGAAGACAGCACAGCCCTCTCATACATCAGGGCTAAGGAGAAGATGTCAGGTGATGGGTCTCTTGGAAGACAGGTGGTGGGTGTATAGATTACTAAGTTCCTAGGTAGAAGATGTGTCAGGGTATGAACTTGTTTGACAACTCTAGTCTTCCCATCTAAGGACTAGATGGTCTACATGGGGCTGCCCTTGAGGACCACTCGGAGGCTTCAACTGGTGCAGAATGCGGCTGCACGAGTTGTGATGGGGGTTTCCCGATACTCCCATGTAACACCTCTACTCCATGAGCTGCATTGGCTTCCAGTTGCCCTCCGGGTGAGATTCAAGGTGCTGGTAATGACCTATAAAGCCCTAAATGGCTTGGGTCCAGGATATTTGAGGGAACACCTGCTGCCAGCATCAAACTCCCTTCGTCCAGTGCGCTCGCAGAGGGAGGGTCTTCTCAGGGTGCCGCCAGTAAAAGATTGCCGGCGGATAACACCCAGGGGGAGGGCCTTTTCTGTGGGTGCGCCTGCCCTCTGGAACCAGCTGCCCGTGGAGCTCAGGACTACCCCTGACCTACGTTCATTCCGCCAAGACCTGAAGACTTGGCTCTTTGAGCTCTCTGACCCAGGTTGAGAATTTTAACTGGGGTTTTATTTTCAGGGATAATTTAATCTTTTATTTGTCTTTTAACTTGGTATGATTTTAAAATGCCCTGTAAACCGCCCTGAGTCCTTCGGGAAAGGGCGGTATATAAATCTAATAAAATCTAAATCTAAAATCTAAGGACTCAACTATGCCACTGTATGTTTTTGAAGCTCCTACCCTTTGAGCTTTCTCGTGTTCCTCTCGGGCTTTTTTTACTCTTTCCATTCTTTCTCTAATGTCTTTTTCTTCACGCTTTCGTTCGTATTTCCTTCTGTGTTCTGCAATCTTCTGAGCCTGAGATACAAGATGAATAAAATTTGTCACATGTATACTATAATTTATACAATATAATTCTAGCATTCTAGAACAACTGTTTAGTTTGTATTTTGTCAATTCTCAAGAACTGTAGGGTTATAATCTACACTAATTCTTTCCTTCAACACTGTTACAGCTCCAAAGTATCTCACAGAATTGTCTAAATTTGGCAATACACTAGTCTTTTAGGTGAAAATCAGTTTCAGTAGAAAAAGTTAACTCTCCCTTAAGATTTAAATAAAAAGAATTAATGAGAAACAGCCTGCAAGTTTATTGGCAGAATGAAGAAATAATAACTCCAGCAAAACTCTTCAAAAGAACTTCTGGGACTGTGTTAACTTTTTGTTTTCTTTCATACACAACACATAGACAAGTAGCAAAGCATTAGAACCAGCAATGCTTTGAGATCTATAACAGTTAAAACAAAAATTTGGTGAAGAGAAACTTTTTATTTAAGAAACTTATGGCATTAAATATATAAAACTGATAAATATTACAAGCTTACAAGCTTAAACTGAAGTAGTTTAACCAGCATGTGATTTGAAGCGGACAGCCACACATAAGGCAATCATTCTTATTTGAATAATTTCAGTTCTGTGCTTTTAAAACACAGAGGAGCATAAACCAATATCCACCTATTTTGAGTAGTATAAGTACATGAACTGACAATTCACAACAGGACAAGAATTATAGCCTTAAGAGTATAATTATGCAGGCCAATATGAACATCCATCTTCCTCAAGGAATTATGCTATAATTGCTGCATGAAAATATTCAGAAAATTTCTTCTAAAGTTCCAGCCAAACCTTAGGATAGATTTCACATTTGTATTGATCCTAAAAAAATCACACTGAAACAACATTATAGAGTAGATGCCTCAGGGTAAGTTACTGGGATTATCATGCTTTCAATTTGCAGTTTCCAATGCAAAAAATGCTTAGCTGAAATGGTACTTCTCTGTCTGAAGAAATTATCAGTACATAAGATTTTTTTCACATGTAGTTCATTTTGTAGAGGTTCCTCAGTACATTTTGTTGCACTCTCTATAAATACAAGGTAAAAACATGCCCAGGCTAGTTTTATTTGTGTCTCTGAAATTTATAATTTAGGTTCAGAGATGTAAGGGAAAGAGGGGATATATCTCAAGCAAGACAACACATTTGCAAGAACAGAAATTTCCTAGGCAATGTTCTTTTCTTAATGGGAAAAGCAAGAAAGCAAAAGCCATGAAATCAGCAATGCTGCATCAGGATTTTTCTTTTCAAGAAGTTTTTTTTTCTTTTGCTTATAAGAACTAAGTAAGATAAAGCTAGAGAAAAAGCTACATTCCATTCTGTAATAGTTTTCAATGATACAGGTAGAAACATAAATGGTTCAGGGTTACTTGATCCACATACACATCCTGGGATAACATGACACTGGAGGAAGCATCGTAATATACACAAAAAGCAAATGAGAGGGGCTGTGGTTATAGAAATTTCAACTATACACATTCTCATTGTATATAAAATAAAAAATTACTGAACCATTATTTCTTTTGTATAATACTAAAATAGAGATCAGGACTGGTCAAATGCTAAAGCTTTTAATGTTAGACCAGAAGTAACAACACAAATTAAATTGTCAAAGCTAATATAATATGTAATCATCCAGTTTATGATGTAACTAAAAAGAGGATAGTAATTTTTTGAATTATGTTATTTATAGTATTCCCTTGTGGCAGACTAGCAAAACATTCAAGCAATACTGTATTGCACCCAATGTGCCATTTTCAGAACCTATTCATATTTTACTTATCTACAGCTTGTCCCGTGGTAATAGGGAGGTAAATGATTTAATCAAGGCTTTTTTAAAGAGACTTACAATAAATTAGTGGCAAGCTTGCAGACCATGACTTTGTGGTAACAATTGTCAGAATTACAGAACTATAATATCCTTACAAAACTGGAGTTAAGAAAAAATCACATAAAATCAAGCTAGCATTTTAGCACAAGGTCTATAAAATATCATAGAAGTGAAATCATCAGCTAAGCAAGAAGTCTTCCAAATTTTCAATCATTACTTACGCGTGGCTGTACTTCCTTAAGCATGGCACTAGCTTCTTCATCATAATCCAGTTTACATGCCAAAGCTAGATCATGTGCAGCCTCTTCCCAATGACCCAGCAGCCTGGCAAGAAAATTATCAATTCCAGTCAGCATCATTTGAGACAATGTTAAAAACAATTTTAAGTCATGGGCATAAATAAGAAAACTTTTAATAATATCCAAATGTCCTTTATTTTCAAGTTCTGCATTTTTAAAAATTGAATAAAATTAAAAGTTACTGTGTAACATGTAGTGGAGATAAAAGCAATACATCTTAAAAGTTTTCTATTTAACCTAATCTTTAGGTTAAGATAAAGATTAAAATAAAAAGAATATAAGAGGGTAGCTTTGCTTTGGTTTTTACCTGTGAGCTTTTCCTCGCCATTTGTAGGTCTGTGCCGAATCGGGATTTATCTGAATGGCTCTATCACAATCCCTAATGGCAGCATTTGGCTTCTGCATTTTCACAAAAACACTGTCAACATGAAAAGCATACATCCTTAACTAAAATAAATAAAATACCATTATGCTTTGCAGCCTAATACTTTTAGCAACTGAGTTAAAATACTATTCAGCTCAATACACTGATCACTTTCCACAAAATTCAATACATTTTGCATTTACCCTATTTAAATATATCTGAATTATCATATGTTATTATAGAGTACCATTATATAATTCCTGTTTAATGTTCATTAAAAAATTTTGATTTGGGATCATTAATATGTTTTTAATTACATAATAATTACGTTTAGCTTTAACTTAAGTTTCAACAAAGTTATGCCACATGAAGTTCATTCCCATTTTTAGTAAGCCCTGAACGCTATTGTATCGCCATTTAATAACCATTACTTGGAGGTATACAGGCTCCAAAACTGGAGATAATATATAGCCACTGGGAGTAGATACCATAAACAGTTATTGTAAAGAGTTAGAAAAAAGCAAGAAGCAAAGATATCAAAACATTCCTGAAGTCCTGACAAACAAGACAGTATGTGGAAGAGATTTTGGCTGGCTCTTCCCTCATTCATCGGAATGTAAGAAAGAGGGTAGGTAAAGCACAATTAGTCTTGCAAGGTTTGTTATTATAGCCTAGCTAACATACAGCAGGGCTTTTCAACCTTTTCAGAGATTGTACCACTTTTAGGATATGGCAATATTCGAGTACCACCAGTCACCTAGCAGGCGGGCGTGGCTTGCTTGATGCCACTCACTGGACACAGCTGATTCGAGACAGCAGGGTCAGAACGGAAACAAGTCGCATCGGCTAACTCGATCTAGGGACAACTCAGTACCCCACAAACTCGCCTCCCCAAACTGCTAGCAGCCAAGCGCATGCGCACATGCCCCGCATTCCAGGTTTGGGGACTTTTATACACAGAAGGAGAGGGCCTTCTCCCTAAGCCCAGGCATGACTGGCAATTTGCTAGCTCAAATGTGGATACAAGTCTGGAATGTTTTTGTGTGCGTTCGTGTGTATAGCACGCTAAAGAGATGTTATTTTCCCAATCCCAGACATCGTTGGTGTTTTCATATCCAGTGCCCCCTCCCGGCAAGGCAGGAGGTGGACGTTTGTAGGAAGCAGTTTCCTCCGAATCCAACTTGACAGATCTCTGAAGAGCAAGAGGAGGCGGCAGGGGAGCAGCACTCCTGGGTCCTGCACAAGGGAGGCTGGCCCTCTTGAAAGGGAATTCCCATGTCCAATGCTAAGGATGCTGGTTTGTTGGGGCAGCCTTTCCTCACACAGCTTCCCTGCCACCCACTCCTCCTCTCCAGAGATCTGCAGGGGAGACAGAGATCTGGAGGGCAAGGTGCAGCCTCCATATTGGCCACTTCTACTTCTCCAAGCCCTCCTCGATTAAACATACATTATATATAAATTAATTAGCAGGAAAAATAATCTAGCACTCCTGAATTCTTTACCCAAGGGGAAAGTTCACAGCCTGCAGGTTGTTAGCAAAGTCGTCAAAGAATGTAGTTATTGCTGCTAAAGACAAGAATAAATAACTAATCAAATTTGCAGCTCTCTCCTGTTACTACATCCTCTTACCTCCAGAATGTAGCCTGGGATTGTACAAGGGGTTACGGCTAGGCTAAAATTCGGCTGAGTAGTTTGCAGCCAGTACAGACCTTGCCAATGTGATTTTAATAGCCCAGGAAGGGATAGGAAAACCCGAGCAAAAATTTGGAATCAATAAATCATGGTGGACTACGCTTGTTTTGCCCTATTTTGATTCTCCTCCCTAGCAGCAGCCCATTGATTTTAGAAATGCATGGCCAAAAAGGTACAGGCCTTCAGCCTCCCAATCTCTGCTTAGAGAGGAATTTGCATTTTGGCGAGGGTCAGGCCATACACCTGCAATCAAAGGAAAAACCCAAATCCAGCAGGCCAGAACAGAAGGCAGCCATTCACCGCACCCCTCTGTTTCCTTCTTGCCCCCTGGGCCCAGACGCAGTCACTGCTCCTCGCCATAGTTGGGGTGAGGCTTGCAAGTACCTCCGTCCGCTTCGTCCTGCAAAGCGCCGCTCACCTGGAGCTCTTGCCTGCTGCCATGCCGGCAGACTCATCGGCATCAGGAAGGCTCCGAAGAAGGTAGCTGCGGGGGAGGAGGAGGCTTTCCAGCAGGTGCCGCCATGCCTGCAAGCGCGGTGCTGCCCCTCCACTTTCCAACCCCAAAATTCTGGAATAAAGTTGGGCAGCCTTTGAGCGGCCCTGACAAGCTGCAGATCTGATGTAGCCTCGGTTGCTGCCTGCTTCCTTGCCTGGGCGAGGCTGGAGCTCTTAGCCTTTAGTCGGGGTTGCTGGATGGCGGCAGGAGGGAGCACTGGGTGAGCGCCACTTTGTAGGAAGAAGCAGATGGAGGTACTTGCAAGTCCCACCCCAGCTATGGTGAGGAGCAGCAACTGCATCTGGGCCCAGGGGGCGAGAAGGAACCAGAGGAGCATGGTGGCTGGGCTGCCTTCTGGCCCGCTGGATTTGGGTTTTTCCTTTGATTGCGGGCTGGGGTGGGCTGGCCCTCATTGTCTCCAGGGTGGCCCTGGGCCAAATGTAAACACCCCAAGGGCATGTCTATTGTATAATCCTCTCCTCTCTCCCCCTCCTCTTGTCTTCAACTGACTCCTTTCTCCAGTCAGCTGGAGCCTGGTGCGGATCCTGGGAGCTCCGCAGAGCCCCAGCAACACCGCAGAGCCCCAGCAACACCGTGGCTCCAGCTGACTCTCCTACAGGCCTGTGCTACGTCGCTGCCACTTCATCTCATCCCCATGCTACACTTTCACACTTTTTTTTACAGCGCTTTTCAACCCTTCGTTAGGATACTACCTGCCAGGTGCTGACATACCACTAGTGGTACACATAGCACCAGTTGAAAAGCCCTGCCATATAGTATTAGTCTTCCCATGGAATTTAAAGTATACAATTGCACTAGTATTAAACAACAGAAAAAGTAACTAAGGTAAAAAAACACAAACTTAAATATGGCTATCAAGACAGAAAGCAGGCTAAAAATGGCTAAAAGTACCCAAAATGACCATAAGAATTATAAAAAATATCCTCTTATTTCAGAATAAATCAGTATAACAGATTCTTAATCATTTATTCAATAAGAAACTTTTAAAAGTCTATAAAATAATTCATAAACATAGTTCAGATTATACTATGTTATGTTATGTTATAGCAGAAACATTCAAATGTAAAGTCTCACCTGGCTCTTTTGGCATACAGGATAGCCAAATGAGGATTCAATTTGATGGCTTCTGTGAAAAGATCAATGGCTTTTGGAAGTTCACCTGAAAATATAAACTTTTAGTGAAAAAGCAAATCATTTTAAATTTGGAGGCCTAGAAATGTAGAAGAGAAGGAGCGTTGTCTTACCTGAACGCCTTTTCTCAGCATGGCAATGGAGAATCACAGATGGGTTGATCTTGCCTTTCTCCCCTAGAGACTAAGTCAATCAACCTTTGCCACACCTCTCTTCCTCCGGCTAGGAATCCCCAGTCACGACGAAGGTGCAGCAGTTGATTTTTTCAAAGTGGTGGCCCAAATTCCCCTGACACAGGATCGGATGGACCCTAGGGGGAGAGTGGATTCTCCATCGTCATGCTGAGAAAAGGCGTTCAGATAAGACAACGCCCCTTCTCTAGCATGACGAATGGAGAATCCAAAGACGGGACATACCAAAGCCTCACTGTCCCTATGGTCAGGAAGAAGTCTGGGCCTGTGTCCCACTATCTGTCACTACTCTTTGGAGAACTCTCCTGCCAAATGAAGCGTCTGCTGAGGCAAACTTATAATGTCTCACAAATGGGAAAGGGGACGACCATGTCGCTGCCTCTTCGATGCCTGTGTCGCCCATGCTGCTGAAGTTGCCGCACTGCAAGTGGAATGTGTGGTGATGTCTTGGAACTGGCAAGGAGTGCGTCTGGTACACCCCTGCTATGCAAGCCCTAATCCATCTGCCGATAGTAGAGGCAGTCACCTTCTGACCCATTGAAGAGGGCTGGAATGAAACAAATAGAGCTTCAGATTTGCAGAGTCAGTTCGCTTAATATAGCGATGCAAGGCTCTACGAACGTCCAAGGTGTGCCACTTACATTCCAAATTGTGGGACGGCTCAGGACAAAAATCTGGCAGCACAATCTCCTGTGAAACAATGAGTTGATTTTGGGGACGAAGGAGGGGTAGGACCACCCTGTCATTATGAAAAATACATGTCATCTCTATTTGAAAGTGCTGCCAATTCCGAGATGCGCTTAGCCGATGTGATGGCTACCAGGAAACCTTGAATGTCAAGAACCGTAGAGTGGAGATTCTGATGGGCTCAAATGGAAGTGAAGTGAGAGCCTGTAAGACCTTGGACAGGTCCCAAGAGGGATATCTGTGAACCACAGGTGGTTTGCTGTTGATTCCTTCCCTGATAAAGGAACATACCATGGGGTGTTGAGCGAAGGGTTCTGAGTTGCCATATGTGAGCACCGTAGACAGGGCAGCAACTTGTCTGCGGATTGTGCTGGGTGCTAAGCCCTTCTTAATAATCCAAAATTCTTGGAATGGGAATTGTAGCTGGATCTAATTGTTGTCTCCCACACCAGTTACAGAAATTCTTCCATGTGGAATCATAAATTCTATTAGTTGCAGCCCTTCTTGAAGCCTGAATCATGGTAATCACGTCTGATTAGTAGGTCTCTTTTGTTAGGAGTCTCCTTTCAAATGCCAGGCAGTTAGCTGGAGCCACTGAGGCTCTGGATGTTGTAGAACCCACTGGCTGAGGGAGATGCGATCACGGAGGAGAGATCGAGAGACCTATCAGGTCGCCATACCACGGCCATCTTAGCCAGTGGGGAGCCATGAGTATCAACTCTGCCCATTCCTGCAGTATCTTCCAGATAACTTCCTGGATCAGAGGGAGAGGAAAGAATGCATACAGGAGCTCTTTGGGCCATGGGCTGCGGAGGGCATCTACCCTTTCCGCCCCTGGAGACAGGAACCGGGAGAAGAATCTCGGGAGCTGGGAATTCACTGGGCTAACGAGCAAGTCCAGTGCTGCATGATCGAACCTCTCCGATATCTCCCTGAAGAGATCCGGGTGCAGGCGTCACTCAGTGGTCCACTGTTGCCCTGCTCAAGAAATCCGCTTGCCAATTCATCTCTCCTGAGATGTGCTCCGCCTTGAGGGACGAGAGGTTGGTCTCTGCCCAGGCTCCTAATAATTGAGCCTTGGCCATGAGACCTGGAGTGGGGTACCCCCTTGCCTGTTGATATGGGCTTCCACCGCCAGGTTGTCCGTGAGGACTAGAATGTGTTGCCTTGCCACTGTGTTGCAAAAGTGGTGTAGAGCCAGATGTATAGCTCTGAGCTCCAACCAGTTTATGTTGTGCTTCAGATCTGACCAGGACCACCAGCCCTGGGCCAACTGGAATTGCAGGTGTGCTCCCCAGCCAAACAAGCTGGCATCCGATGTTAGGATGAGTCGGTTGGTTGGGATCCTTGAGTAAGGTTCCCCTGGCCATCGCTGGGGAGACCCACCGCTGGAGGGATTTCAGGGTCTGTGATGGGACCCTAGCTTGTGGTTGGAGGAACTGGTGCCTAGTCCCTGGAATGGGAGCAAGAACCATTGGAGGGTTCTGGAGTGGAGCTGAGCCCAAGGAACTACTGCTATACAGGAAACCATCTTTCCTAGCAGTTCAGAAAGGATTCCTAAGGTGACTACTTGCTCCCTTGGAATCTGGGTGACTAAGGATCGGATACTGTCCCGACGTTCCTGAGACAGGTAAACCTTGCACTTCCTTGTATCTATGACCGTGCCCACGTGAAGCAGGCAGGTGGATGGAACTGTCTGGCTTTTCTGAAAATTTACTGAAAACCTGTGGCCCTGGACGGTCTTGATGGACAATGCCAATTCTGACTGAGCCAATTGGACTGAGGAGGATTGAATGAGGATGTCGTCCAGATAACACTGGACATGCACCAGAATGGTCCTCAGATGCGCGGCCAGCGCCGCTAGGACCTTTGTGAATGCTCTGGGGGCAGATGACAGGCCAAATGGTAGAGCTCTGCACTGAAAATGGTGACCTGAATAGCAGAACCTGAGGAATTTCTGGTGTCCGGGAAGGATGGGAATGTGTAGGTAGGCCTCCATCAGGTCAATGGACATCAGGAGGTCCCCCCTTCTGATGCCTGCTAATATGGATTGGAGCATTTGCATTTTGAACTTCTTGTACGCTAAATGGATATTTAATTTCTTTAAATCTAGGATTGCCCTCCACCCTCCCGAGGCCTTCGGAACGATGAACAGAATGGAATAAAAACCCCGTCCCTTCTGCCCTGCCAGTACCGGTTCTATGGCCTGGATCTCCAGGAGATGTTGAATGGCCTCTTTCATGAGGCTTCTTTTGACCGGATTTTTGGATGATGGTCAAGAGACGAAATGCCTCGGGGGGGGGGGGGGAGGGTAGAGTTGAACTCTAGAGTCAGGCCAAATCTGATGGTGTTTAGGACCCAGAGATCTGTAGTGGTGTTCTCCCATTTGTGTGCAAAAAGAGCCAACTTGCCCCCTATGGGATAGGCACCTTTGCTGTCACTTGGACTTTCTGAAAGGATGGCCTTCCACGCCTCAAAAGGACCTTTTGGCCTGAAATTGCTCTCTGGGTCTGTCCCTGTTACCAGATCTGTCGAACTGACATTCTGGGCTGGGAGGATAAGGGCGGGAGTAATGAGTGAATTCCGACCCTGTATCGGTTGAGCAAAAGGACTGCCTGCGGGCGTAAGGGGTAGCTCTCCTGTCTGCTCTCCTAATAAGATGGGACATGACCTTACGCTTATCCTTGTTCTCAATTAGATAAGGGTTTAGTACCTCTCCAAATAACTGGCCTCCCATGTAAGGGGCTGAGGCCAACCGCCACTTGGACCTAGCATCCACTCGCCAGTGTCTGAGCCACAGAAGTCTGCGGGAGGTAACATTAGATGCTAATGCCCGGGAGGAAAAACTGGCCGCGTGTAATAATGAGTCAGCCATGTATTCTGATGCAGCCACTAATTTGTTTAAACCTTGGTGCATCCGTACCTCTTCTGGTGGGACCCTAGCCTGCAATTGGCGAAGCCAGAGGAGTGAAATTCTGGCGAAAAAGGAAGTTGATGTAGCTGCCTTTACTGCCCATGCCAAGGCTTGATGGGTCCTGCGGAAATTAAGCTCTGCTTTCTTGTCCTCTGACTTCAGAACCTCTGCTATATCCCCAGACACAGTGAAGGAAGAAACTAATGGTGCTAAGGGCTCATCTACAGTGGGGACTGCTAGCACCTCTGACAGTGCTGGGGCCATATTAAATAACTTTTTATCAGTCCTCCCGGGGGATGGAAAAATACCTGGCATTCCCCATTGTCTTTGGACTACATTGAGGAAAAGGGGAGGACAGGGAATGTCCTGCTGGGTAAACGTTGGTTCTTGAAAAGACCTTACTGGTAAGTCTCTGGCTGGTGGAAGTTTCAGCCTGAGGGACACCTTCAGGACCAAGTTGAGCAGTACTCCTGGCCTTGTGAAGTAAGGATTTAAAGAGGGCCGGATTAAACAGGCCTATAAAAGGAGGGGGATTAGGAGATAACTCCTTAACTTCTGACATTCCCTGCTCTCTCTGTTCCTCATCCCCCATGACCAACATTCTACTCCTGGAGGAATGGAAGCGGGAAACTGACCCTTGGTATGCGGCTGCTTCCGCCTGGCAGAGATATGACACACTGCTGTGAGATGGGATCCCTGATGCTATCGACTCAGGTCGAGCTCTCTGGTGTAGGGTCGAAGCTATGGCTTGGGCAATAGCCTGAGAAATCAGAAACTTCATTCGTTCTGATAGTTCTGTCTCCTGAGCCTCTGGAGGGTGAAGCCCTGCCGCTGTAGGAGTGAATGTGGCCTCTGGGCGCATAGGTCTACCTGTACTTGGAGGAGCAGGGATCTGAAGGCCAAGCCCCTCATTGGAAAGGGGAACCATCTCCACCTGTTCTGCCATGGGAAAAATGAACTGACCTGTTTCCCCTGCTGGAGACCAGGCACTTGGAGAAGCAGAGGTTGAAGGAGCGTGTTGACGGCCAAAAATCGATGCCTCCATGGAAACAGGAGTAATCTGACCAACCTTTGCATCTTTCTTTTGCTTTGCAGCTTTGAAGAATTGTTTTTCCAATGCCTGGTACCTCCTGCTTGCTTCTTTCTCAGCAGCTTTGGAAGACCTTTTGCCAGAGATAGCTTTGGATCTGAGTTTCCCAGCAGCCTCATGCTTGGCTGATCTGAATTTCTTGTGCCTGGAAAAATGGCAACTGCTACACTTCTGCCCTGCCTAGAAGCTATAAATAGCCTGAGGCTTCAGCCGAAGCCTGCAAAACCGCTCTGACTCTCAGCGGTTTGAAATGTAGCGCTGATGTCAGCGCAGGGAAGGGAAGGGAAGGGAAAGGTAGAACCTGGGAAAATCCAACCGTTTTGTCTTTGGTAGAAACAAGAGCCAATCTTTACCACGTCTCTCTTGGGCTAAGACTAAGTCGTGACTGGGGATTCCTAGCCTGAGGAAGAGAGGAAGAGAGGTTGATTGACTTAGTCTCTAGGGCAGAAAGGCAAGATCAACCCATCTGTGGATTCTCCATTCGTCATGCTGGAGAACTGATTGGACATGAGGTATAGATTTAGCAAAAATGTCTTAGAAAAACAGACACTTAAGTGGTGATCTTCCCTGGTGGCTTCATCACTAACTTCTTATGGGAAACTGGTAGAAGTCACAAATGGTCATCATATGACTGGAAGATGCTGCAACTCTCCTAAGTACCAACCAGAACTTTAAGGACTAGTCTTAAGCACCATTCAGTATCATCGTAACTGAACAGTTGCCAAATGAGGAGCTGTAATCCAAGAACTACCTCTATAGGTGTATCTAGTAAAAAAAGTGATGTAGTATATATACACTGACCTTCACTTAATGCATTTATAGCTTCCATCTTCTTTTCGTTGGCCTGGTCCATCATCTCTTCTGTAACCTAAAAACAAAGGCAAAGAAACCAGAATACAGATCAAAGCTATAATCCATTCACGATACAGTATCTGGATTTAAAATCAGATGGAACATTCACATATTACATTTAACCAAGAGCTGATTAGTGCACAAGTGTCTGCTTTTGGGCTGCAAACCAACTGCATGTGATTGTACAGTTAAACATGTCATCTGAACATAGGATAAAAGATACTGCTGCCCCAAACTGGCCAGACAGCATTGCTTCAAAAAAAATTAAGTCATGGTTACATCTTTTGGTTAATTCCAGTTAGACACATTCTTCATCCTGTCAATAGCAAACATATATATATATATACATACACACACACACACACACACACACACACACAGCTTAGCTGACACAATTAGCTAAAAACCATGAAAACTCATTGCTAGCTGAACCAATAATAAGGAACTAACAGTCACACGCAGGCATGTTACACTGCTTTTTTGTTTAAGTGTGACACATAAATTCAGAGTTCCAGACATTATTACCTCAACATTTTCATCTCCCATTGCCTGAGGTTCATCTTTGTCTGGTTCAATCACTCCTTCATTATCAATTTCTGCAAACCAAAATAAAATCACAAACATATATTTCAAACAAGAAGAATTCAACTTGGTTCATGTGACACAGAAGAAAAAAAATAATTACATCAAAGGGACTTCAGTACTGGTAACTAACCTAAATCACTTTCTTCACTTTCAGGCTCAGGTGGTTTTGGTGGTTCTTCTGCCTTTTCTTCTGCTTTTGGCTAAAAAAAAAGAGTCACTGATTAGTAACATCCTCTTTTTCTCATAAAATGCTATGTATATTTAAATATAAAATAATCAGGGAGTAAATCTGGTAACTATTGATGCAGTGACATTCTTGTGGAAGATTTTAAAATAACCACAGGTGAACTCATCCAAACTGTGATATATAGTTATAAATATCTGCTTGGCAAAGGATAATGAAAACTCAAGAATTAATTTAAAATCTGTGTGGATTTGGAAACATATATAAACACAGAATGAGAGGGAGCATAAAAAAGCACCTCTGACCAATAATATATTAAAATATTGTTGTTCTGTGAAGGTTCCTCTCTCAGAATCTCCTTTTGCCAGTGGCTGAGAGTGAAAGAATTCAATTAATAAATCTAAAGAATGATGGGCGTTATTACTTCCAATGGTTTTTGTAGGGAAAAAGACTTTCTGTAAGCACACAAAATATGGTTAACAGGGAGTGGAGAAGCAGGAAAAAATAAACCAGGGAATGAAGTGTTGCTGTGGAATGCGGTCTATTAGGACCAGAAGAATCTGCTTGGCCCATAAATACAACAGTATGTTTTAGCGGAACAGGTATTCCAAGCAATAGTTACACTTCCTGAGCATTTCCAGAATATAGGAAGTGTATGCTATTGGCCAACAGAGCATAGTTTTGCAGTACAATACTACATTACAGCAATGTGTTTACCTGGAAGATTTTTCCAGAGTACTATTTTATACAGTGCTGTGTGACTATAGGCAGAATAATAGACACAAAATCTAATGGCTGGCATTATTTACCTATTTTGCCAGTATGGGAAAGATAAAGGATCATGATATACAACAAAATGCAGGATCACAGGAAGCAAATAGTTTCATGAACTACACCAAATCCTGAAGCTAAAAGTGAGATTGCAGGAAAAAAAAGAATTCTTATAACATTTTCTGCAGGGTAAGATTACATCCAAGAGAAAATAAAATGGAAAACGTAGTCAAAGCCATCTAGAGGATATTGTATTAGTTATTATAAATATCCCACATTGTGGAAAATTGCTCTTTGTAAATATTGTGGTCTGCTTCTGTCTCTTTAGAAGTTTCCATAATGCTATTCAGGTGAGATTCAAGGTGCTGGTGATGACCTATAAAGCCCTAAATGGCAAGGGTCCGGGATATCTGAGGGAACACCTGCTGCCAGCATCAAGTTCCCTTCGTCCAGTGCACTCGCACAGGGAGGGTCTTCTCAGGGTGCCGCCGATTAAAGATTGCCGGCGGGTAACACCCAGGGGTAGGGCCTTCTCAATGGGCGTGCCTGCCCTTTGGAACCAGCTGCCCGCGGAGCTTAGGACTGCCCCCAACCTCCGTTCATTCCTCTGGGACCTGAAGAACTGGCTCTTCGAGCTCTCTGGCCCAGGCTGAGAATTTTTAATTTTAATTTTAACTGGGGTTTTTATTTTCTCTCAGGGTTTCATTTAATCTTTTTTAATTGTTTTAACTTTTGTATTGATTTTCTTTTAAATATCCTGTAAACCGCCCTGAGTCCTTCGGGAAAGGGCGGTATATAAATCTAAATAATAAATAAATAAATAATAAAATAAATATTTTCATATAGATAGGTAGGTAGATAGATAGAAAGAAGACATATACATATACCTCTTTTGTTTGTATTTTACCTCTGGTCTTATGGCTACAATAAACATTGATAGACTTTCCATTACCCTTATTTTTGAAGTAACAGGAAATTTGAGTTACAAGAGTTCAAAGCAAGACATAGGGAGTGAAAATAAAAATGAAGTTACTTATCAACCTATCAGAACATGTGAAAAAAACCCTTCCCTTGCAGAGATAAAGGTGGGAAAAGAACAATATCCCCTTTTTGAAGTATTGTATATTGTGGCCAAGCTTCTTCCTTACCTCAGGAGTTGTTTCTGTTGAAGTTTTGCAAGGAGCCGGTGGTATTGCACCTCCCATGCTTTATAATAAAAGAAAAAAATACCAATTAAAAGACACCATTAAATATCAATATAAACATTTTGGCTTAAGTTAAATAAAGTAATATTTGGAATCCATAATATCTTGTAGCAAAGATCTGTTTATGAGCTCAAGAATTAGCAGAGCAGATTTTTTTTTGCTTTGGATATACTGGATCTAGTTTTCTAAACTATTTTTCAGGAATGCTTTAACCTTCAATATTAAACTGTTAGGACAGTGATCTTCCTACTTTAAGAAGGGAGAATGAATATTATCATTTGCAGCTTTCTGATCTAGGAAATATGAAAATATGAAAAAATATTTAGGGATGTTTAAGAGGATCCTATTCTAAGCATAACTTTCATAATATAGAGATAATTATCGTGAGCACAGAAAGTTAGTATCCTTAAAAGTATTCAATTCTGAACTATAAAGTACATGATAGGGGGAAATACTATTAAAAGAAAAATAAAATACACATCAATCCCAGGTACTTTTCTAGAGCAAATGGTGCTGATGCTCAAATACATTTAATGTTTCAGTATTTATCCCCAAAACCTTTACTTTGCCTATCTGTTTGCCCCCAAAATGCCCAGCAAAAATGGAGTGAAATTGTATCTGTACCTTATTAAATTCATGATGGCATACTACATTGCATCATCCAGAATCACTGACTGAATTCTATGAATATTTTCTAAAATAAAAAGATTTGCTGTATTGCATTATTTTCCTTTCCCTTTAAAATATCATATCTTGAAACTTTTGATTCAAGACAATTTTAGAAAAATGATTACAAGTGCAAATATTTAGTATTAATCTTTGATTTGCTCATTTTTAGCTCAACATTCATGTTTTTATGTTTATAGCTCATTCATATGCTAAATGAGGCACATTTAAGACTGATCATTGGAAGCAGGAGTCTACAAAAGGCTGATAATAACTATAATAATAATACGTTGGAAGGGACCTTGGAGGTCATCTAGTCCAACCCCCTGCTCAGGCAGGAAACCCTATACCATTTCAGACAAATGGCTGTCCAGTCTCTTCCTAAAAACTTCCAGTGTTGGAGCATTCACCACTTCTGGAGGCAGGATGTTCCACTGGTTAATTGTTCTGTCAGGAAGTTTCTCCTTAGTTCTAGGTTGCTTCTAATTCAGAATTATCTCACAACCTGTCCCAAAATCTTAAATCATGTTTGTCCAACCTTTTAGCTTGTATCAAGTGAAGAGGAATTGTCTCAGACCACATATAAAATATGTAATATAGTTAATTTATATAAACAAACTTTATTTTTATTATCTTATAGGGCCATATTACTAGCTGTCCAGGGCCGTGGCTTGGAGACACCTATCTTCAATGATCTAGATTTGTTTTCTACTAGCCAACAACCTCCTGAATATTGCTCATCATAATGGTTGGCAATTACACAACTGAAACCCAACAGGTCTAGAAGCCCCTAGATGGGAAAGAGTGAACTAGTTTCATCACTTTAGCTACAGCCAGAAACATAATGGAAAGCCTCATCTACAGCCTGCCTCTTCAATGCCACTTTGAAATAATTGCTTTTGCAATGTCATGGCGCCACTAAAGTCTGCACTTGCAGTTTCATTCTTTTTGCAGAACCAATTTAATGAGGTTTGTTACTAGAATATGAAAGTGTCCTTGTAATTGGCTGTATAAAGAAGTCTGACTGCTCTCTAGCTACATATGAGACAACTAAGAGATAAGAATCCTGCTGCTGCAGGCTGTAAATCCAACATTCTATGTTGTACAGAAGTGAATGGGATGTATTAGCAAGTTCATAAATCTAAACTAAAATGATGGCATTCTTCCACAATTGATTTCCAGCAATCGGTACATAAGCCATGCAGTCTAAGATACAGGATAGAACAACTGGCAGTATTAATGGCCTCTAATAGCATGATCCTCCATGAATTCATCCAGTGTTCTATTAAATATGCAAACTGTCATTACATAAATAGTGAATTCTGTACTGAATTCTACAGTCTTTCCTTACAGACGAGCTATTCTAACCCCTTAATTACTGTCACCCCTTCATGGATTACTGCCTTGTCGTGGCGAAGGGGCTTGTGTAATTCAATGAAGCTATGAGCTATGCCGTGCAGGGCCACCCAAGACGGACAGGTCATAGCAGAGAGTTCTGACAAAACGTGATCCACTGGAGAAGGAAATGGCAACCCACTCCAGTATCTTTGCCATGAAAACCCTATGGACAGTACCAAAAGGCAAAACGATATGACGCTGGAAGATGAGCCCCTCAGGTCGGAAGGCGTCCAATATGCTACTGGGGAAGAGCAGAGGGCTAGTACTAGTAGCGCCAGAAAGAATGAAGCGACTGGGCCAAAGCCGAAAGGACGCTCAGCTGTGGATGTGTCTGGTGGTGAAAGGAAAGTCCGATGCTGCAAAGATTTTTTCTCCATAGGAACCTGGAATGTAAGATCCATGAATCAAGGAAAACTGGACGTGGTCAAACAAGAGATGACAAGACTGAACATTGACATCTTAGGTATCAGCGAACTAAAATGGACAGGAATGGGTGAATTTAATTCAGATGACCATCAGGTATACTACTGTGGGCAAGAATCCTTCAGAAGAAATGGAGTAGCCTTCATAGTCAATAAAAGAGTAGGAAAAGCAATACTGGGATACAATCCTCAAAATGACAGAATGATCTCAGTTCGAATCCAAGGCAAACCATTCAATATCACAGTAGTCCAAGTCTATGCCCCAACCACCAGTGCTGAAGAGGATGAAATTGACCAGTTCTATGAAGCACTACAGCACCTTATAGAACTAACACCAAAAAATGATGTTCTTATCATCATGGGGGATTGGAATGCTAAAGTAGGAAGCCAAAAGATAACTGGAATAACAGGCAAGTTTGGCCTTGGAGTGCAAAATGAAGCAGGGCACAGGCTGATAGAATTCTGTCAAGAGAATACGATGGTCATAGCAAACACTCTTTTCCAACAACCCAAGAGACGGCTCTACACATGGACATCACCAGATGGTCAACACAGAAATCAGATTGACTATATGCTCTGCAGCCAAAGATGGAGAAGCTCTATACAGTCAGTAAAAACAAGACCAGGAGCTGACTGTGGCTCAGACCATGAGCTTCTCCTTGCAAAGTTTAGGCTTAAACTGAAGAAAGTAGGGAAAAGCACTAGGCCAGTCAGGTATGAATTAAATCATATCCCTGTTGAATATACAGTAGAGGTGACAAATAGATTTAAGGAATTAGATCTGATAGACAGAGTGCCTGAAGAACTATGGACAGAGGTTCGTGACATTGTACAAGAGGTAGCAACCAAAACCATCCCAAAGAAAAAGAAATGCAAGAAAGCAAAATGGCTGTCTGAGGAAGCTTTGCAAATAGCTGAGGAAAGGAGGGAAGCGAAAGGCAAGGGAGAAAAAGAAAGATACACCCAATTGAATGCAGAATTCCAGAGAATAGCTAGAAGAGATAAGAATGCCTTCTTAAATGAACAGTGCAAAGAAATAGAAGAAAACAATAGAATAGGGAGGACCAGAGATCTTTTCAAGAAAATTGGAGAAATGAAGGGAACGTTTAATGCAAAAATGGGCATGATAAAGGACCAAAATGGCAGGGACCTAACAGAGGCAGAAGAGATTAAGAAGAGGTGGCAAAATTACACAGAAGAACTATACAAGAATGAGCTTAACGTCCCTGATAATCACAATGAGGTGGTCACTGACCTCGAGCCAGACATCCTAGAATGTGAAGTGAAGTGGGCCTTAGAAAAGCTGAGCAACAACAAAGCTAGTGGAGGTGACAGTATTCCAGCTGAGCTATTCAAAATCTTAAAAGACAATGCAGTAAAAGTGCTACACTCAATTTGCCAGCAAATTTGGAAAACTCAACAGTGGCCACAGGATTGGAAAAGATCAGTTTACATTCCAATTCCTAAGAAAGGCAGTGCCAAAGAATGTTCAAACTATCGCACCATTGCACTCATTTCTCATGCTAGTAAAGTCATGCTTAAAATCCTACAAGCTAGACTTCAGCAGTATGTGGATCGAGAACTACCAGAAGTGCAGGCAGGATTTCGAAGAGGCAGAGGAACTAGAGATCAAATTGCCAACATACGCTGGATCATGGAGAAAGCTAGGGAGTTCCAGAAAAACATCTACTTCTGCTTCATTGACTATGCTAAAGCCTTTGATTGTGTGGATCATAACAAACTGTGGCAAGTTCTTAAAGAGATGGGAGTACCAGACCATCTTATTTGTCTCTTGAGAAACCTATATGCGGGTCAAGAAGCAACAGTGAGAACTGGACACGGAACCACTGATTGGTTCAAAATTGGGAAAGGAGTCCGGCAAGGCTGTATACTGTCGCCCTGCCTATTTAACTTATATGCAGAGCACATCATGAGAAAGGCAGGGCTAGATGAATCAAAAGTTGGAATTAAGATTGCCGGAAGAAATATCAACAACCTAAGATACGCAGATGATACCACTCTAATGGCAGAAAGTGAAGAAGAACTAAAGAGCCTCTTGTTGCAGGTGAAGAAGGAGAGTGCAAAACTTGGGTTGAAGCTTAACATTAAGAAAACCAAGATCATGGCATCTGGCCCTCTCAATTCCTGGCAAATAGATGGGGAAGAAATGGAGGTAGTGACAGATTTTATTTTCCTGGGCTCCAAGATCACTGCAGATGGGGACTGTAGCCAAGAAATTAAAAGACGCTTGCTCCTCGGGAGGAAAGCCATGGCAAATCTAGACAGCACACTAAAAAGCAGAGACATCACCCTGTCAACAAAAGTGCGTATAGTCAAGGCTATGGTCTTTCCAGTTGCAATGTATGGTAGTGAAAGTTGGACCATAAGAAAGGCTGAGCGCCAAAGAATTGAGGCCTTTGAACATTGGTGCTGGAGAAGACTCCTGCGAGTCCCTTGGACTGCAAGGCGATCAAACCGGTCAGTCCTAGAGGAGATCAATCCTGACTGCTCTTTAGAAGGCCAGATCCTGAAGCTAAAACTCAAGTACTTTGGCCACCTAATGAGAAGGAAGGACTCCCTGGAGAAGAGCCTAATGCTGGGGAAGATCGAGGGCAATAGAAGAAGGGGACGACAGAGAATGAGGTGGCTGGATGGAGTCACTGAAGCAGTAGGCGTGAGCTTAAATGGACTCCAGAAGATGGTAGAGGACAGGAAGGCCTGGAGGAATGTTGTCCATAGGGTCGCGATGGGTCGGACACGACTTCGCAGCTAACAACAAAAATTACTGTCAAAGAACAAACTGGCATTTTGAAAAAGTGGCTAAATAAAGTAAAATGGGTAAACAAGCAGAGAACATTTATAGTTGTGAGGAAGCTCATTTCCATAGCATTATAGACAGCCTTTGACTTATGATCATTCATTTAATGACCAAAGTTAAAATGGCACTGAAAAAATGGCTTATGACCCACTCAGCATTCCCATGATCATGCTATCAAAATTCCAGTGCTTGGCAACTGGCATGTATTTACCATGGTTGCAGAGTCCCAGGGATTGCCATTTGCAACTTTCACAGCAGGTTTCTGATGAGCAAAATGAATGGGGGAAATTCCCTTAACAACCACATAATTTGCTTCATGACCACTAAAAAGTGTGCAAAATTGGCCACAACTCAACCTCATTGCTTAGGGACAAAAGTTATGGGCTCAATTGTTATCATACGTTGAGGAGAACTGTATAGCATTTGACCCCTAAATTCTATATTAGGCTTTAGTAAAGTTTTACTGCTTACTATGGAATACATAATTTGAGAAAACTACTTTCTTTCCACATAGGGAAAATAAAGTCTTCTAACGTTAAGCAACTTTAAAGTTGTCTTTACCACAGAGAAAGGATTAAAAATAGGAGGGGGGGAAAACCCCAAGAAATGTACTTGTCACTTAAGATACCAGAGTTTGTGTGAACATGTGGGAGCACTAACCCTGACAATCACATCTATAGCTCCAGCAACTGACACACAACTCCAATATAATTGTGTGTATAGATATGATACAAGAAAGGTTTTAAAATATCCTTTCCTTCACATAAAAGTATTCTTTCTCAGGCAAAGAGACTAGGCAAGTTAAATCACGCGGAAGACCCTTGCGAATCTTAAACCTTCCTAGATCTGGGGTGTGTGGCGTGAGTTGAGTAACTGAACAGAGGCCAGGTTTCAATCATTCGACTAGTCCAGGGGTCGGCAACCTCGGCTCTTTTATGACTCGTGGACTTCAACTCCCAGAATTCCTGAGCCAGCATAGTTGAAGTCCACGAGTCATAAAAGAGCCGAGGTTGCCGACCCCTGGACTAGGCCTTACCATTAAAAACTCGGTATTACGTTCCCCAAATCGTTTCTGATTTGCGACAGAGACAAATTAAAGAAGGCGCCTGACAACGTGAGATCAATACAAACTGTCGCCCTCTAGAATGACTTATTTAACAAGCACTAGTAACCTCTCTGTAATCCCAATGAGCCTTGGTTTCCCAACTTCTACAGGCGATCCCCCGAGAGACATAATTCATGCCGCCCCTTAAAGGAAGATCAAAATAATTTAGCCCCAGATATTCACCATCCCAGGACCAACTTCGACAACTTTAACCACAGGTGGCGGGGGTGGGGAGGGGAAGGAGGAGGGAGCCGAAGGGGCAACGGTAAAAGAAGCGGGAATAAGCAGCACCACCTGCTTTCCGCTCGGGCTCGCCGGGGGCGGCTCCAGGCTTACCTCTCTATCCACTCGCGGAAGAAGCTCAGCTCTTCGGAGTGCAAGATGGCAGAATTCTGCTTGCAGAGTTTCACGAAGCTCCGCAGCTCACTCAACTTCTGCGGGTCCATGGCCGGCCCTCCTGTCGCGTCGCTGCCGCCTCGCCTCACAGCTTCTCTCCGGGAGAAACAGCCGGAGCTCCCAAGCTGCTCCTCTTTCCCCCCCCCACCCCCTCCCACTTGCAGGCCTTGCAGTCACGCGCCGCACGGTGCAACGGCTCGGCCAAGCCCTCTGGCACCCTCCTCTGTAAGGCGACTCCCGCTCTTGCCGCTCTACCCTCCCCGCGCCGCCGAAGCTCCTCCTCCGACCCCGCCTTCTCTTGAACCGCCCCGATTCCCCGCCTAGGTTTTGGCAGCGGGGTCCAGAATCTTCTAGAAATGAAAGTTGGGTTGCCCTCGATATTGCCTCTTTCCGTGGCCTTTGGACTCACGCTTTTCTCTTTCGATTCAGCCCATGAGGTAACGCCAGTTAGAGTCAGGGCAATGAATTCACCGGCTCTGGTCTTGCCTAGCCACGATGGTAGGAAAAAAGGTGCGAATGAAGCACTTTAACAAGTAGGCATTTATTTAGTCGCCTAAAGTAGAATGGTCAATTACTCGCCGAAACTCAAGAGGCGAAATACAAAATAGCGGGTTACGCTTGATGGTGACGTCATTGTGTGCCGACCCAGTGGAAGCAAGGTCCTTCAAACGTGCGAACTCAAATCGAGCTTAGTGTAGTTGGCCATGCTTCAGGGTTGGGAGGCAGGAAAGAGAGTGTTAGGGCGAAGTGGAGGAAGATCAGGACTTGGGGCGTTGCGATTGCTTTCAAGATCGCCCCGTAGTGTTGATTACTGTCTTTACAGGCAGGGAGCTCAGCTATGGTGTGGTTGCCAGCTCAGAGACTTATCCAACCTGTAAGGGTCAAATGCAACTTTTCAGGTCAGAGACTTAATTTGATTATACATAAGCGAACAATTCTAAGGAGTGCGAAAGCTAGTTATTTTAGGTACCCCCTCCACTTTGCATATTTAAAAAGGTATTTTTACTGTCTCGGTTCCGTGTAGAGTGAAAAAAAATATTCTGAAGACCACGGTAGTATTATGGAAATCTCTTATAAAAGAAACGTTTCTTCTGTTTAAAATAGAAGTTCAAGAAACTGGTCAATTTAGGTTTCAAAATTGCTAATAAAATATTACCAGAAATTTAAGCTGAGGTTTTTAATCTCAATAAAGAGGAGGAAAAAAAGGCGGTTGCACATTTTCCACTGGGAATCAGTGGGATTGGTTCAGCTGAAATGTACCTTCATGTGCCTTGTGAAATGTGTTATAAGATATAACGATCCCTAAGTTTATTTATTTTTCCAAGGTTTAATCTTGGAGTTGGGTTGCATAGCCTGAGCCTATGCATGCTTATAGTGGAGAAAAACTGAAGGCCTAATTAACATGTAAGCTAAAATATTTAAACTTAAGCTAATATAATTTATTCATCAAAACATATTTTTTTAAAAAAGGCCTAACTTAGGGATAGGTGTGAATTGGGCTACTGCGTTGAATCCTAAACATACTTCCAAGTAAGTATGAATAGGATTGTAGTCTAAAAATATTTTTAACACACTTCACTTGTATTAGCCTTATACTGCAATCCTTAGCTGTAGATCCTTTTCATTCTGTGGCATTTCTTTGGATTAACATCTAAAAATAAAATGCATAATTACAAATTATATTTATAGTTCAAGCATTCTGTGATTTTTTTACCAAATGGATTTTTTTTACATTCAATCATGTCGGATTCTTGGAGACTGCCTAGAATAAATGAATAAATGTTGCACTTTGAAAATTGGATTGACATTTTTTTAGCGTCAAATAGCAATCCTGTTTTGTACCAAAAAACAGAAACACTGCAACTCTTTCACCACTTTAGGATTATTTTAACAGTAATTATGAAAAATAGGATAAAGTTGCTATAATTAAAAAGCTATTATTAAGATCACTGTTTTCGTATATATTGTTATCCTTATTAAATGTCATTCAATGGATCAGAAATCATTAATTATTAGAAATATAATTTCAGTATGTGATATTTCGTTCTCTGGGATATCTCAGTGGTTCATCATAAATGTTTTAGCAATATTTAAACTGGAGATTGGGTGTATAAATGTATAAATGAAATGAAATGAAATATATGAATGAATGAATGAAAATATAATCAGTACCGTATTTATAGCATTTGCAACCTTATTAAAGGAAATAAATGCCAAGGTCAGAAATATTTTTATTTTTAAATTTAAGCTTTTAACAGACATCTAGAAAGTTTATTTATTTATTTTATTTATTTATTATATTTGTATACCGCCCTTCTCCCGAAGGACTCAGGGCACATAAAAAATACAGAATACAAAAATTAAAAAAGAATTAAATAAGAGCCCAAGCTAAAAACAGTAGAGTAATAAAAATCCCCAATAAAAACCCCAGCACATCCCCCATCAGGCCAGGCCGGCTTGCTCAAATAGGTAGGTCTTCAGGCCGCGTGGGAAGGAGCGAAGGTCAGGTGCCATCCGGAGCTCAACCGGCAGCTGATTCCATAAAGCCGGGGCGCCCACAGAGTTAAATATACAAAATAAGAAAGAACAACTACTGATAAACCATGAGTAAAAGAAATTATAGAAATACTTTATAATGATACTTTCTTCCCTTCTCTTCAGTTTGTTTTCCCATCTGCTAATCTAAATATTAATACTTTGCATTGAACATTAAACATTGAAGGTTATTGTTAGTATCTAAGTAATTTTTAATGTTATTTTTGCTTGGTTTAATAACTGCCTAGAAAGCATAGTGTATTCCAAGTATATACATTTATTTTGCTGTGTGATTTGTAGTGTTTTAGAGAACCATTCCTGGAAAGATTTTTTAAATTTTATTTCCAATTCTGAACTTTTTGCAAAACCATCCTATCTTGACCATGTTATTTATCAATGTTTGTAGTTATTGCTGAATGTATACCTCACTATCTATCCCATAAGTGAAGGTTACTTACATCAGTAAAAATGCAAAGTATAAGACAAACAATTTGAATCAGCCAATGAAATACATTAAAATCTTATTCTAGAACTTTCATTGCTTTTTAAAGTATTCACAGTATTATTAGTGGGAAAGTACCTATGAGTATTGTTGGATACATCTTTATCTTTAAAGCAAAAAGAGATGAGTAGTGTTTAAGAATGGCAAACTTCATTTTGGCTCTATCACAGATTCAAAGGGGGAAACAATTCAGTTTGATGCTATTCAGCCGTTTCATTTTAGGCTGCAAGTTTTGTTTCTTTCGGAAATTATCCATTCAACCAGTTCAACAAAAGAAGATTCCAAATCGATATCTAGGTCAGCCTAGCCCTTTCACACATCCACATCTTCTTAAGCCAGGTAAGGATAACAGTAATGCAACTCTAAGCACATTTACTGTATGAGAAATAAGTGTTCAGAGACATTTAATCCTAGACAAGTTTGCATAAAGCTCTACTACTCACGCTGTCCTTTAACATCTCACTTTTTAATAGTTTTCTTAAAGGACAGCCTGGAAAATAAGAATTTTATATCCTTCAAGGAATTCCTATTTAGAACATTTTATGTTGCAGATAGAAAATACTTCCTAAAATTCTACTTATGTTCTTTTGGATATATGTATTTGTGACACAAAAGTATCATATAAATAAGGGGTCCCCAACCCCCAGTCTGCAGCCCGCGAAGCTCCATCTGCTCATGCGCAAGATCCAGGCAGGACATGAAACCACACACCCTAGGTCTGTGGAAAAACCGTCCTCCATGGAGCGTCCCTGGCACTCAAAAGGTTGGTAGCTGCTGATATAAATCACCCAATTGCAAGTAAAGCTAGCAAAAATGTCTGTGTTTGCAACAGCTGGAAAAGTTACGATAGTTGTTTTTCATCAGAAGAATTGCCTCCTGTCATAAGAATTACTCCCAAAGTTAGAAAACCTTCCTCTCTCATCAAGAGTTACAGAAGATAGACATGAGACAGAAACAAGTGTGCTGCTTAGGCATGGAAATACTGAGAAACCCTGGTCATTCTTTACTGGCCTTCAGATGGCCTGTGAATATAATTTTTCTTCCATGAAGGTTTTGTTCATCAATATATTTTATTTTAGCTAAGCATTTTGAGTGATATTTTCTATTTGAACAATCATTTATTATAATTAGACAGAATAGCAGATTAAAATTAGTTAGAAGTAAATAACTGTAGTTGCTTGATTCACATTTGTAAATAAGACCCAGGACCAATTAGAAAATAGAGAAAGCATTCATCGGTACCTGAATTTTGTTTTTGTTTTATCCAGCATTTTTCTGAACTCAACCTTTTACCCTATGTATAATTATTTTATGACATTATTAGTCAATAGTTTTGTCTCTCTCTCTCCAAACATGTAGCTTGATTTTATGCATGTTTATTAGTTATTATTTTAGTCAAATTTATTGTTAGTTTTCTTTAATATGTTTATACAGAATGCTGTGTTTTTGGTTGATGTGCAGTTTTAATTATCTTTTCAACTGTTAATTAGATTTATGCTTTTGTAAAAGTGTATGTGAGTACTGCTAACTAGCTTTTCTCATTTCAACTGTTAAAGTTCTTCTTAGATTTAGTTATACTTTGTCAGATGCAGGGAACCAAATAATTCCATGGGTTAGGCCAGGGGTAGGCAACCTTGGCTCTTTTGTGTCTCGTGGACTTCAACTCCCAGAATTCCTGAGCCAGCCATGCTGGCTCAGGAATTCTGGGAGTTGAAGTCCATGAGTCATAAAAGAGCCAAGGTTGCCTACCCCTGGGTTAGGCCAAAGTAATTCATTGTAATTCCTCTAATCTTTTGCCAGAGTAACTCCATTCTCTTGGAAACTGGCAGATAAAGGCTTCATGTGTCTTGCCTTTGTCACTTCCTATCACTGAGAGACTCCAAACTAAACTGCCTCTTTACTCCTTCCTCTGCTCTAGCCGGAGATTCCACCACATTTTTAATATTTGAAATGTGTGATTCTTTATGAATATTGATTAGGTAATTATAATGGTATATGAATGCCATTCACATTTTATTTGTATTACAGAAAATTTCAGTAGCTGGTATCTGAATAGATAATGTGCCCAGCATTTGTCTTTCTGCACAGTGGAAAAAGTCTTATTTTCATCTTGGCTAGTGATGCTGCTACCCAGCAACTAGCTTAGGTCAGCAAATTGCTTATTGCAAGTAGGTTAACATTTTTAAATTAAATTATGTACTGTGATATGATTTATAGAAGAAAAAAGCTAAGCAATTTTTTAATTTAAAAATTTATCCCATATTTTTAAATTTTTGCTTCCTTTTGAAAAGCATTGGATAACTGTAAAAAATGGATAATTATCAGGTAACATTAAGTTGCTATTAAAGATGGGAAACCACCTGGTAATTAGTTGAACCACTATCTCTTTCTAAAGAACACAAGAAGTCCTACAAAAACAAACCAAAATCCATCATTATGTTTCCCACAGTAGCAAGCAAAATGCTTTTAGGGAGATCCATGTTTAAGGCATAAAGGCAGCAACCTGTCCCTGCCATTTCCCTGCAGTCAGAATTCACTATCATATTCTCTCTGTGTGCATTTGTAATGTGTGACAAATTTACAGATACCCTCACTGTCAACCAGTTGTATTACTGCCTACTGAATTAGAAGTCCCACAATCCTCTGCAATTGTTTGGAGGACCATAGTCTAGAACGGGTCTGCAACCCCAGGCCTTAGCCCACTGCTGGACCTTGAGCCTTTCGGAATTGGACCGTGAAAGTGTGGGGGGGAGGGCGTGTGCACATGGAAGCGTGCATCCCCACTCGTGCAAGTGGTAGGTGAACAACAGCTGTGCGTGCCCTCGTGCGAATGGAGCTGCATCTGCACTTGCTTGTCATGGAACCGTCTCCTCTCCCCACCCCGCCGGTCTGCAAAGCCAAAAAGGTTGAGGAACTCTGGTCTAGAAAATATTGCTTCTCTTTTTTTCTCTCCCCTCAATTTTAAAGAGGTGTTTTTATAATGGGCAGAATATGACTCGGGGTGTCTAGCCAGAAAAATATAAACAAAAACATTTTAAAATACAGGCTAACAACCTTAAGTACATAATATGTCCATGTTTTAGGCAGATATTTATATTTTTAAAAGATATCTTCAAATGATAGGTAAAGGTTCCCCCGCACATGTGTGCTAGTCGTTTCCGACTCTAGGGGCCGGTGCTCATCTCCGTTTCAAAGCTGAAGAGCCAGCGCTTGTCCAAGGACGTCTCCGTTGTCATGTGGCCGGCATGACTAGACGCCAAAGGCGCACGGAACACTGTTACCTTCCCACCGTAGTGGTCCCTATTTTTCTACTTGCATTTTTACGTGCTTTCGAACTGCTATGTTGGCAGAAGCTGGGACGAGTAACAGGCGTTCACTCTGCTACGCGGCACTCGGGATTCGACCTGCCAAACTGCCAACCTTCTGATAGACAAGCTCAGCATCCTAACCCACTGAGCCACCGCGTCCCTTCTTCAAATGATAGGAGCATATAAACCACCTAGAGTAGCCCCATGGTGAGATGGGCAGCAAATACATTTATTAATAAAAAATATTCATTATTTTATGTGGAACTAAGTCCTTTTCATTCCCCTAGAACATTCTGTTAGATTCAATTAAGATTCAGAAAGTATAATTCTCACATTTTTCAACTGATAGCTCTGCTCATTTTAATGGATTGGCTTTAATGGCTTTAATAAATGCAAACCTGATTATAGATTATACAAAGAAAATGTATAATCCATTTGCAATCAGTTTTTTGGCATTTGATCCAGTTTTGTTAAAATATTTTTGTTTTCTGCACTTTATATTCATTATAGATAAACTTAGATTGATTAATTTTGAAGTTCTGAGAAAATTCTGTATTCTAATCTAATTCTTAGATACACAGCTGATTAAAGATCCTTTTTGAAATTCAGTGTTTGAGCTGTGCATTTCATGAAGAAGTTATTGCTAGGTAATGAAATATCTATACTGATATCAAAACACAGAGTGCAACAAGCTCCGCTGTCTTCCATTCAATGTGCAAATGGTATAAAAGGGTATTCAAGTTTACTTCTCTTTGTTCCTCTCTCCCAGGAATCATTTTTAGTTATAATCCTTACGTTAGTATTAACTGTAGCTTTTAGAATGCCTTGTGAACTCAAGTTTATACAAACAATTTTTGTTATTAATAATAGAGGAAAAATAGTTTAGAGTTGAACTAAGAATGTGGAGACGTAAGTGCAGAGAAAATGAATAGAAAGGAGATGAACTGGAAAAATGCGAGACTAGTTTCAAAAATTGTAAGGGTTCAGCAGCATGAAAAATTGTTTCTGAAATAGAAATTGTGTTTTTGAATTCTTTTCACAGGAGAGGTAACACCAGGATTATCACAAGTGGAATATGCTCTCCGTAGACATAAGTTGATGGCTCAGATACAGCAAGAGATGCAAGGGACAGATCACACAGTAATTCTGCTTTCAAATCCGACCTATTACATGAGCAATGATATTCCATATACCTTTCACCAGGACACTAATTTCCTATATCTGTGTGGCTTCCAAGAACCTGATAGTATCTTAGTGTTGCAAAGTGTGCCTGGTAGACCTTTGCCATATCACAAAGCTTTACTATTTGTTCCAAAAAGAGATCCAAGCCGAGAGTTGTGGGATGGGCCACGATCTGGCACTGATGGAGCAGTGGCCCTCACTGGTGTAGATGAAGCATATACCATGGAAGAGTTTAGACATCTGGTATCTAAATTAAAAGGTATGAAAACAAAATAGATTTTGCATGCTATAAAATAGGATATTAAATCATTTAAGCAATTTACTGTCAAGTAAAGGGCATAAAAGAGATGATAGCTGGGTTCATGCGCTGCATTATAAGTAGTCCTCAACTTATGAGCAAAATTGGGCCTGCAATTACAGTCATAAGTTAATGGCAGTTATTAAGCAGGTCATCATTTGCCTATGCCCAATTTTACAGCCTTTTTTGCAGCAGTCATTAAGTGAATGTTGCAGTTGTTAAGCAAAACCATTGTTCATTTTTTGCTGAAAACCAGAAGTGCTGAGGTCTGGCAAAAGTGTAAATCATCACATGACCACAGTAAAGACTGTAAATGCGGGTCAGTTGCTGAATGCCCCAAATGCAGTCAGGTGACTGGGATGGTGGTGTCAAAACTTCAAATCCAAGTACATTTTTTTGGAGTTGATCATAACTTTAAACAGTTAACCAGTCGTAAGTTGAGCGCCACCTGTAAGTCTTAGAATGGTTTGGATTTGGCTTAGTGTTTGAACCCAACAATTGTGTTCATGGTAGGCATGTTACATGAATTGCACATCAATTATTCAGTGACCTATAACTAAGAAAATCATAACTTCATGTGAGGTTTAAGCTTGCATTCCTAGCTCCCTACTTGCCTTCATAGAAAAAAACTGAAAAATCATAATTTCAATAAAGAGGAGGGCAAGTTAGTTTTTGGATTTTAATGCAAATATTAACATGCAAAGTTCATGTTTTCTGAAACTGTACGCAACCTGAAGAACAGAATTAAGTGCCCAACTAAAGTACATTTCAGAAATAGGTACAAATGTTTTTTTAACATTATTTTTAAATTGCCCCAATCCCAAATGGCCTTCTGTATCATAGGTATATTTAAGGGCAAAATTTGTAAAATTAGGATAGAGACAGATTGGAGAGTCTTGCTTTGCCCAGTCTGTGACCACATGATAGCTGTTATGCAATAGTGAAAGTTTTCCAAGTTTGTTGGGCTTATATATCTTTGTTACTTGTGAATTACACAGAAGAAACAATTACTACAGAACTGTAATTAATTTTACTGGTCGTTTGTTCCAAATTTTGTTCCAATATTTAAGTTCTACTTTCATACATGTAGCATATTGAAGGAAGTAGGCAACAGGGCTTAGAAACAGTTGTTTGGAACTTATAATAGCCTCTCCTGATTAGTGCATGAAACAAAATAGGTGCCCATGCACAAGGCAGCAAAAATAATTGAGAATAGCTTCCTAATTAGCTACTCAATTTGGAAACTATTTATTTAATAGTGCAAAAGTATATGCTTCCAACTCTTTCAAAGGATTTGCACAGTGGTGCTAGGTACTTTGTTTAGGCTGCATTCTTAACACACTTAGTGTAAAAACATTACTTCTGTGTCCCCATGAGTGAGAATGCATTCTGAAAAGAAGAAGCTTTGTTAAAATTATAGTATAGAGATTCATAATTTATAGCTCCATAGCCACATGTGGCCTCCCATAGCCATGGAAGTGTCTCCAGAGTCCTATTAAAAGATCTTATTGCTAACCTGAAATCTTTAATGCAATGGAAGTGGACAATATTAAATACTATGTGAATAATAAGTTTTATTAAGTCCATTGAGAATAACTAATAATTTAATTTAATCAATTTACATTAACTCTAGTTTAAATTACTTTTTATATATTTAATCTTCTCCATTTTTGCAGGGCAATTCTTGGCACTCTGTTCAAAGAGCAAGTGCAGTTCTTGATCCAAAAGAATTGTGTATTCCTATTCAAATGTACTTGAAATCTACTTTTTTATATAGAGGATGATGCATGGGGAAAACACATGCCCTCTTTACTCAGTTAATTTAGATACATATCTTTGTTTCTGAGGAGCTGTCTATTACAAAAAGTAGCTTCACCAATTTTTCTTATTACTGATTCCTTTCAGGAAGATTTAAAAATACTATAAAATCAAAGTAACATCTCTTGTTAAAAATACCAGTGTTGACCCTTAATTTGAACTGTTATCCATATTTGGCTGCAGTCTGATATTTACCAAAAATATGCAAGCATCTTTCCAAAGAAGTGTAGTTAATTAAACTTAAAGTGTAATTATATTCTGTTTCACAGATGATTCTAGCACAGTTTGGTATGATTTTGCTAAACCTGTGCATCCACAGCTCCATTCTGATTATCTGCTGCATCTGACTGAGGTCAAAACTAAATGCAACAACCGTGTTCGAGCTGTCCAGCATCTAGTGCAAAACTTACGGCTGATCAAATCTGCCACAGAGATTGAGAGGATGAAATTTGCTGGCAAAATCACTTCACAGGTATTGATCAAAACATTTATATTGCACAAGGTGTTTAGAGAAAAAAAGGCACGACATTGGAATTCATGCCAAAAGGAAAATGACATATAGATATAGCTAGCATCTTTATGCTGGGATGTTTCCGGAACTAATGCTGATGATTTATTCAGGAAATAAAATATGGGGTCCTTGTGTTTATGGAAAGCCTTCTGTCAACAACTACCACTGTAGTCCCCTATGTTTCACATAATAAGATTATCATCATATGAGTTAGTATGAGAAATAACAGTGAAGAAGAAATCAAACATACCTGATCTCTTTCTATAATAGATCATAATCAAAAGTGTACATTTACAACTATGATCCAATTTCTCATTTGAATCCCAAAATGGTATATTCACCTCCTCAACCAACTCTTCCTCACTGGTTAGAATCAGATCTAGGAGAGCTTATCCTCTTGCCTCTTCTTTTGGAAAATATAACCATATTTTGGAAACTAACATATTCATTAATAGTTTTGTATTACTGTATTTCAACAGGCATTCATAGAGACTATGCTTACAAGTAAAGCTCCGGTGGACGAAGCATTTCTATATGCTAAGGTATGTGCTTTTTTGCATTGTGGAAAATAGTCCCCTACTGTAACCTGACAGCCAGTTTTTAGGTTGTATTCACATGTAATGCATATGCTCACATAATGTGATAGGTTTCTGTTAATCCTTATATCGATCCTTAATTTAGAACTTGCAGGATGGGTACCAAAGAAGGACAACATCAAGATAGACACCAGGATTTTAATAAAGTGTAGAAAAGATTTATTAAGAAATCGCCTCAATACTTACAGATAGTAAATCCCGTTGAACTTAATAAGATATACTTTTGAATAGATGTGTGTAGGGGACAGGTGGTCAAACAAGAGATGACAAGACTGAACATCGACATCTTAGGAATCAGTGAACTAAAATGGACAGGAGTGGGTGAATTTAATTCAGATGACCATCAGGTATACTACTGCAGGCAACAATCCCTCAGAAGAAATGGAGTAGCCTTCATAATCAATAAAAGAGTAGGAAAAGCAATACTGGGATACAATTCTCAAAATGACAGAATGATCTCAGTTCGAATCCAAGGCAAACCATTCAATATCACAGTAGTCCAAGTCTATGCCCCAACCACCGGTGCTGAAGAGGATGAAATTGACCGGTTCTATGAAGCCCTACAGCGCCTTATAGAACTAACGCCAAAAAATGATGTCCTTATCATCATGGGGGATTGGAATGCTAAAGTAGGAAGCCAAAAAATAACCGGAATAACAGGCAAGTTTGGCCTTGGAGTACAAAATGAAGCAGGGCACAGGCTGATAGAATTTTGTCAAGAGAATACGATGGTCATAGCAAACACTCTTCCAACAACCCAAGAGACGGCTACACATGGACATCATCAGACGGTCAACACAGAAATCAGATTGACTATGTGCTCTGCAGCCAAAGATGGAGAAGCTCTATACAGTCAGTAAAAACAAGACCAGGAGCTGACTGTGGCTCAGACCATAAACTTCTCATTGCAAAATTTAGGCTTAAACTGAAGAAAGTAGGGAAAAGCACTAGGCCACTCAGATATGAACTAAATCATATCCCTAACGAATATACAGTAAAGGTGACAAATAGATCTGATAGAAAGAGTGCCTGAAGAACTATGGACAGAGGTTTGTAACATTGTACAAGAAGTAGCAACTAAAACCATCCCAAAGAAAAAGAAATGCAAGAAAGCAAAATGGCTGTCTGAGGAAGCTTTGCAAATAGCTGAGGAAAGCGAAAGGCAAGGGAAAAAAAGAAAGATACACCCAATTGAATGCAGAATTCCAGAGAATAGCTAGAAGAGATAAGAATGCCTTCTTAAATGAACAGTGCAAAGAAATAGAAGAAAACAATAGAATAGGGAGGACCAGAGATCTTTTCAAAAAAATTGGAGAGATGAAGGGAACGTTTCATACAAAAATGGGCATGATAAAGGACCAAAATGGCAGGGGCCTAACAGAGGCAGAAGAGATTAAGAAGAGGTGGCAAAATTACACAGAGGAACTATACAAGAACGAGCTTAATGTCCCTGATAAGCACGATGAGGCGGTCACTGACCTTGAGCCGGACATCCTAGAATGTGAAGTGAAATGGGCCTTAGGAAAGCTGAGCAACAACAAAGCTAGTGGAGGTGACTGTTGAGTATTCCAGCTGAGCTATTCAAAATCTTAAGACGATGCAGTAAAAGTGCTACACTCAATTTGCCAGCAAATTTGGAAAACTCAACAGTGGCCCCAGGATTGGAAAAGATCAGTTTACATTCCAATTCCAAAGAAAGGCAGTGCCAAAGAATGTTCAAACTATCGCACCATTGCACTCATTTCACATGCTAGTAAAGTTATGCTTAAAATCCTACAAGCTAGACTCCAGCAGTATGTGGATCGAGAACAACCAGAAGTACACGGAGGATTTTGAAGAGGCAGAGGAACTAGAGATCAAATTGCCAACATACTCTGGATCATGGAGAAAGCTAGGGAGTTCCAGAAAAACATCTACTTCTGCTTCATTGACTATGCTAAAGCCTTTGATTGTGTGGATCATAACAAACTGGCAAGTTCTTAAAGAGATGGGAGTACCAGACCATCTTATTTGTCTCTTGAGAAACCTATATGCGGGTCAAGAAGCAACAGTGAGAACTGGACACGGAACCCGATTGGTTCAAAATTGGGAAAGGAGTCCGGCAAGGCTGTATACTGTCACCCTGCCTGTTTAACTTATATGCAGAGCACATCATGAGAAATTCAGGGCTAGATGAATCAAAAGTTGGAATTAAAATTGCCAGGAGAAATATCAACAACCTAACATATGCAGATGATACCACTCTAATGGCAGAAAGTGAAGAGGAATTAAAGAGCCTCTTGTTACGAGTGAAGAAGGAGAGTGCAAAGGTTGGGCTGAAACTAAACATTAAGAAAACACAAGATCATGGCATCTGGCCCTCTCAATTCCTGGCAAATAGATGGGGAAGAAATGGAGGTAGTGACAAATTTTATTTTCCTGGGCTCCAAGATCACCGCAGACGGGGACTGCAGTCAAGAAATTAAAAGATGCTTGCTCCCAGGAAGGAAAGCCATGGCAAATCTAGACAGCACACTAAAAAGCAGAGACATCACCCTGCCAACAAAAGTGTGTATAGTAAAGGCTATGGTCTTCCCAGTTGCAATTTATGGTTGTGAAAGTTGGACCATAAGAAAGGCTGAGTGCCAAAGAATTGAAGCCTTTGAACTATGGTGCTGGAGAAGACTCCTGCGAGTCCCTTGGACTGCAAGGCGATCAAACTGGTCAGTCCTAGAGGAGATCAACCCTGACTGCTCTTTAGAAGGCCAGATCCTGAAGTTGAAACTCAAATACCTTGGCCACCTAATGAGAAGGAAGGACTCACTGGAGAAGAGCCTAATGCTGGGAAAGATCGAGGGCAATAGAAGAAGGGGACGACAGAGAATGAGGTGGCTGGATGAGTCACTGAAGCAGTAAGCGTGAGCTTAAACGGACTCCAGAAGATGGTAGAGGACAGGAAGGCCTGGAGGAACGTTGTCCATGGGGTTGCGATGGGTTGGACACGACTTCGCAACTAACAACAACAAGTGTAGGGGACTACTGATAGCCTTTCATCTGAACAAATAGAGGGTTTTGCTCTTTAGCACTAATTATGTTTCACTTCCTGAACGTTATCTTTCCTTAAGAATACCCGTTATGGAAATGAAATTTCAAGGGAAAATAGTGCAAATGCAAAGTATAATTTAATGTATTAGTGCATTTTAATTTAGAAGTATTTTTCTCTATAAACATTCTCCTACACATGTATTAGTATCCAAAAAAAATGTTTTGGTTCTAATTAACAGTTGAGAGTGCCAACAGCCACCCCCTCAAACGTAAGGAAAATGTGAGAATAAGTACAGACTAAAATCTCTCTCTTCAAAGAAACAAAATTGAGTAGGAAACAGCCTATCACAAAAAAAATATTTATTGAGGTTAGTACCGCCTAATGTTTCATGTCACTTTCATTTAGTAAAAGAAATCCTTGCTTGGTTTGCTGTTCCTAAGAAACCAAGTGTTGTCTGTGGACATGCACCCAAATCAGGATAAATATAGGTATAGGGAGAAAAACTGGATATAGGTAGAACCACACAAAAGAAAACTACCTTTGGTTTTGCTGTTTCAAAACAATCACCAGACATATTATACTTTTGCTTCCCATAGTACACTAGGTTTCTTTAGTTCACATACTGCAGAATGGAAGAGAAATGTATGGCTTTTCAGATGGTGCTGAACAACGTAATTCCTCTCCACTGACTGCAATAGCTGAGGCTGTTAGGTATTTTACTTAAGCAGTAGCTTGCTCTGTGGGTTGATATACTATATTTTCTTCAAAGAACTACAAATACCTTTTATATGGTTGCTCATTTTTTTCCTGACAGCAAACTATGATATAAATCCATTAAAGATAGTCCTTGCTTTACAACTGTAATTGGGATCATAATTTCCATTGCTAAGGGACACAGTTGTAAAGAGTGGTGACACCTGCTTATCAATGGAAATTGTGGCATTTTCAGTTGTTGATAAGTGAATCATCGCAAGTCATTAAGCAAGGATGTCTTGAGGTCCCCTTTTGTGAACTCCTGCCAGCTTTCCCATTGACTCTGTAGGAAGTTGGCAAAGAAGGTTGCAGATGTTGATTATGTCACTGAGGTGATACTACAATTGTTGTAAGTCCAGTCATAAGTACCATATTCATTCACCACTGTTGTAAGTTTGAACAATCATGAATGAGTGATTATTAAGCAAGAACCACCTGATTTGAGAAAGCTGAATCAAGTCTTCCTATTCAAACATACATAAAGTATCCCATATACTTTGCTAGTTTGCTAGCCCAAGTATTGGCATTGGCAGAGGCTTTCTGAGATAAAAGCTGTGCATTTATTTCAACAATTAATGGATTATTTTATTTCCAGTTTGAATACGAGTGCCGGGCTCGTGGTGCTGACATTTTAGCTTATCCCCCTGTGGTTGCTGGTGGCAACAGGTCCAATACATTGCATTATGTGAAAAACAATCAACTTATTAAGGTAACTGAACTCTGCAACATAATAGTGTTATTATCTACTGAACCCCTCCAAAAGAAATAAATCAAGATGGACTGCGGTAATATATTAACTAAGCCATTTAAGAAGATTGGAATAGAACTATAGTTTTAAAAGGATACAATCCTGTTTCTGAGTACCTCCTTAAGCTAAGTAGACCATAACCAGTTCTACTGCATTCTAGTATGTTTCTGACTGTTCTGTAGTTCTGGGGAAAAAATCTACTTCCTCATTCTATGGAGTAGAACAAAGACATTTAAGAATAATCTTAATAATTATAAATAATGTTACAGTTGTACTGCAGATGAATCTTTTAATGAAATATAGGGATTTATATGAAGACTATAAAAGCAATCTATCTCTGAATAGGTGTTACAGCATGACCCCCGATAATATTTGTTTAAAAAACCATTTTACAACACTATTTAAATGAAATTCTTAAGTGCCAAGTAATTGCTTTTTCTTGTGCTCTAGGATGGAGAAATGGTTTTATTGGATGGAGGATGTGAATACTCTTGTTATGTGAGTGACATTACCCGCACTTGGCCCATCAATGGCAGGTAGGTCTTGTTCCCAGCAAAGGAACATCATGGTTGCATTTCCAGGTTTTCCTGAAAATGTTCCATTATTGTCATTTCTTCATTTCATTATACTTCAGAAATTGTCCTTGCCTAGACTGTAATTGCAATTTTTAGTGCAATGTACTACAGTCATCCTCCTCCCCCTGCTCTAGAGATGAGGTACGCTTTAGTTTTTGGTAATGCAAAACCAGATAATTCAGAAAAGTTTGCATGTCATTATTTCATTTCAAAATGCTAATGGAGAAATTTTATTTATCAAATTCACCTTGGAAAATATAAGGTAAAATTTCCAATTTATGGGAAAGTAGTTCTGGCTTCCTTAATAAACTGTTTTTGATTGTACAGAAATGTTTGAAAACGTGAGGTGTTCAGGTGGGCAATCTTCCACCAACATTTTGGAGTAGAACAAATCCAAAGGACTGTACTGTCCTTTCTTAATTATTTTGTACATGCATCTTAGCATTTAATTTTTGGGTTTTTTCTGATTAAATCTCACTTGAGCTGATATGTGTTTTTCTCTTATTGTCAGGTTCACTAGTTCCCAGGCAGAGCTGTACCAGGCTATATTGGAGGTCCAGAAGTCATGCCTAAGACTTTGTTCTTCAGGTGTGAGCCTAGAAAACATCTACAATTTAATGCTAACTCTCATTGGACAGAAGCTGAAAGAGTTGGGAATCCTAAAGGATAGCACTAGTGAGGGTCAGGTCTTCAAGGTACTTGGTTTCTTTGCATATCTGTTTAGCCTGTTATTTTACCTGGCTAAAAAAACAGCGAACAGTTATAAAAAAAAGTGAACAATCCTTTAAATCATCCCATTTTTATTTTGAAGTTGTAGCTTTCTGCAGATATGCAGGTCTAAAAGAAGTACAGGTAGTCATCGATTTACAACCTTCCCTTAATACCATTTAGAGTTATGATGGACCTCTCCAGAATTACTTAACAAACTATTTTTGGTGTTAGAACAACCTCCATGGTCTCATGAACACATTTTAAGTTCTTGCAATTGCCTCTCCTTTACTTCCAGTTTTTAGCAAAAAAAACATCCATTGTGGGAAATAAATTTCCTTAATAATCACAGCATTCACTTAACTGTTGTAAAAGCAATTGTAACTTCAAATCTGGTCACATTATGCCTCAATTTATGACTGTAATTCCAGGCTCAATTCCTGTCATGAATCGAGAAGTACCTGTACTATTTGGAGACAAGTCCCAAGGTTATCAGCTGTACAGTATCTCTTTCATCCAGCAGATGGCAGACTATTTAGATTATGTATATACACCAATTGTTTTAATTCCCGACAAGTATTAATTCAAGAGGTAGAGATCTGTGGTGGGACTCTTCTAACTTGTCAGTAAGGTTATTAAATATGATTGCTAAATTGGGGAGAAAAGTGCCTCGTTTTAAGATTTTGATAATAGTTACGGAAGATATTTTCACATAATTTTTTTGTCATGTACATGGGAAAGTGCCTATTCTAGAAATCTGTTAATGACTTACTTTGATTCAACTTACCTTCCTTCATCTTTCATAGACACATACAAGCACTGATAATATTTCAGTACAAGCTTTTTCTACCCATCAATCCCAGGAATGTTGGAACAAATAAAAAATGCATCAGTATAGCAGCATTTTGAAATTTGGTGCAAATTGTGGGAGACAACAGAATAAACCTTAAATATCTATTTAGCCCAGAAATCCAGTATTTGTCTGCTCAGTATCTCTAATGGGGCAAGAAAAAAAGAGCTGCAACCTGTTGGCATAAACAATATTAGATGGACAGAGAGTTTCGTTTTGTGTAGTGCAGCTTCCAATAAAATTAGCTTAAACCAATGGATATTTTAAAGCAGTATCAAATTCTGTTTCAATTGGCAAATGTAGGAAAATATTTCATACTAAGTAAAACAGAGTGCTATAAGATATGCTACCCTTCCAAGTTATGTATTGAGAACATTTTAAAATGGAAAGTGGACCTGGGCTTTTTCTTTGTCACGCTCTTTAAAGAACATTTCTCTGTAATGGCTTCCATAATATGTGCACTTCCACAACATAGACAAACTGCTTAGCAGAGTTAGGCATATTGCTGCTTCTTGAGATCCTTGCCTACTCTGATTTGTGAAATTCATAGGAATTGAAAACTTTCAAAACCCCAGTAAAAACGACCTGCTTGAAAAATGGTAATTTTCATGCTGGTCTGGAAAAAATGATGAGATTTTGTACAAGAAACCAAGGTTAGGTCAAACGGTTTTGAATAAATATTGCATAAAATGTAGGCAAGGTACTGAAATGTGATAGCCTCACAATTCCACATAATATTAATTTTTACCCACAGAAGAAACTGCCAGCTAAAAGATCAAAGGTACCTTGGAGCTCAAAACAGACACTATTTGCCTTTAATACCAAACTGATTGTCATTTGTATGTTTTGCTTAACGACCAGAGTGTGTTGCCTTTACAACAAACAACAGATTTGATAGAAACAAGGCAGAAGATGATGCCTACACAAAACATATTAGTTGTATTTATAAACAAGAACAACCAATTAATATTATATTTCCTTTTCTCTGCATGTTTCTAGCACAACTTGTGCTGAAGACATATCCATCCAACATTTCTCTAAATTTTGCTTGTTTTAGGAATATATTATTTTTTGTATCATAGGCTGTTCGGAAATACTGTCCACATCATGTAGGTCATTATCTGGGAATGGATGTTCATGATACACCTGATGTATCTCGATCAACTCTCCTCCAGCCAAGCATGGTGATCACCATTGAGCCAGGTAAAATGCACCAGTGAAAGCAATATAAAAAGATGTATGTCCATGTGTGGTATCTTGAAAAGAAGAATGCCCAGTCATTTATGCAATGATTGCTACAATAATTTCTCAAAAGTATTCTCAAAAATTTATTTTCAAAAAATTCTTAGAAATTTCAGTGCAATTGTTTTTCTATTTAGTTTTTAAATAGCTTCAGATTCTTAATATATCCTATCTCCATTTCTATTATTCACCCCCATAAATGTGAGAAGACAGTCATCTTAGAGGCATTGAGAACTATCCAGAAAACACTGCCATTTGCTTTATAGATTTAATTACGAAGAAGAAACCTTCATGATCTTTAGTCTGTAGGAAAATAATTTTAAAAGAGTGCTTAATTGGACTTATATCAGGTTAGAGTAGCTTGTAAAACTACTCTTAAAAGTTTGGTCCGGTATTTCTATTATTGGTACAAAATGAAGTTGCATGTATTACATTATATGAATTGGATTGAGATGGAGGTACACTTATTTATGGAGATAAAACCTGTGCTATGCCTTCTAAACCTGGAAAGAATATACTGTATAATTTGCAAACTGGATCTACTAGATTTTGATCAATACTTTTATTTCCAGGCATTTACATACCTGAAGATGATACAAGTGCCCCTGAACGATTCCGTGGCATAGGAATACGCATTGAAGATGATGTGGTGGTGACAGAGAATGTACCATTAATCTTGTCTGCAGATTGCCCAAAGGAGATCTATGATATTGAACAGGTTTGCAGCTGTAGCCTTTGATTGTTCTTTGCTGTCTTTCATACCTTGCTCGGGTTTAGATTGGAAAATACACACTCATATATAACACATTTTTCATAACTCATTTATAGGATTGCTTAACTAAGACAGAATCACTACTAGAAAAATATTGCTTGCAAGAAACTGTGTGTACATATTTTGCAGGAGACAATTACACTATTTAAATGGGAAAATGTACATTACTGTTCATCTTTTTAAAGTTATGCTAATACTAAAACAAAGCCGATGAAACAGAATTAGGCATCCCAGCATTTGGTCTATTTCTTTCTGTGTTTATACTGTGTTATTTACAGAAATGAACTGAATATCAGCTGTACTGATATTTCTCAAACAGTGTATATGTTTGTTCATAATGATTAAATTTCAGTTTTAGTCTTTTAGTTGTAAGAGCTGAAAAGGAAAAAAAAGTATTTTTCTGGATACAATAATTTCCAGTGTATAAAAGAAAAGCAAAAAAACCCCTCTCAAATTTGAAATTAGAGTGTTTTTCCCCCTTTCAGAAAATACAAGGACTGTAGTGTTGGGAAATCCATTAATGTGAAAATGGGGTTATTAAATATAAAGGACAGCTAAAGACAAATCCCTGTGCAGAATTAGATGTCACAAAGCTAGTGTTCACAATTTGTTTAAGCACACATAGTCCTGTATATATTGATGACTCGACTTTAGTGATTAAAAATGTCAGTTTTAAGTTAAAATAATGTGAGCTCATTTGATAAACTCAGTGAATCAGACCAGATTCAAGATGTTTATCAATTGAGTTGTGACTACTGTATTTTCCTTCTTTATGTATTCAACCTCTCATGGGTGATGTGAACATAGAGGCTCTTTGGGATCCAAACTATGAAAAATACTGCATTTATATTAAATTGCCCTTTTCCTTGACTAAATACGAGTAGTCCTTGACTTACAACTGTTTATTTAGTGAGCATTCGAAGTTACAACAGCATTGAAAAAAGTGACTTATGACTGTTTTTCACACTTTCAACCACTGCCCCATCCCCATGTCACATGATCACAATTCAGCTACTTGGCAATTGACTGATATGACTGTTGTGGTGTCCTGGGTCCTTTTGTAACCTTATGACAAGCCAAGTCAATGGAGAAGCCACATAAACTTAACTGTGTTACTAATTTAACAGTTGTAGTGATTCACTTAACAACCACGGCAAGAAAAGTCATAAAATGGGGCAAAACTCAATAAATGTCTCAGCAACGGAAATTTTGGACTTAATTGTGTTCGTAAGTTGATGACTACCTCTACACAGAAATGGTAACCCAGAAAGTAGTAACACTTCAATTCTGTATATTGTAGTAAAATCTAACAATGGATATAAGACTATTTCTGAAGTGATGCAAAGCATCAGGGTTTTTTAATTTGAAATTTGTACAGAAACTCTTTAAGGTTGAGGTCTTAATGCCACATATTATCAGAAGATCAAAGCAACAGTTAAATTGAGAAATCAACAACTCTCTTATAAACAAACATAAAAATAAATACACTAATAAGTTCACAAATGTGATTAAAGCATGGTACTATTCTAGTTGGGTCAAATCAAATTGTTTACCAAGGAAATTTTATAAAAGATGAAATGTTGCACAATTATCTGGTGAAATACTTTTTGTGAAGTACTTTTTGCATTTTTGAAAGAAAGATGCTGCCTATAGTGTAATTATTACAGATGCATAATATACAAAAGTGTTTTATTTTTTCTAAAAAGAAAAAAAAATCTGTATTGGTGAAAGTATAATTTCAACAATTATATTTAAAACTCAGCTTACAGAAACCTTTTCTCCTCGTTAGTTACCCCTATTTTCTTCAATACCTTTTATCAATGATAGCCAGTGAAGATATGAATCTCCTTTTAGCATATACTAAATAACCCATGACTTATTGGATCATTGCTTCAGACATATTTACTTACCTAAACAGAATAACAGAATGACCGCTAGTGGCCAAACAAGCAACTGGAGTAGAAGCAACTTCCAACTTCCTGCCAGCTTTCCCATTGACTTTCTTCATAGGAAGCTAGCAGGGAGTGTCAGAAATGATGATTGTGTGACCACAACTGACTACAGTGGCACACCAGCATGGCTGCACTGAAGTAGCCACTTTACCAGAATTCAATCCCATAACTGTTGTGGCTCCCGGATTTTGGACACATTCTGTAAATTAGCCCATTTGATGTGCATTGATTCAAAAATTATTACCATATAATATACCAGCAGCTCCCAACATTTTGGGAACCAGGGACCAGTTCCATGGAGAGTGGTTTTTGCACACTGCCTTCATCCTGAACATGCAAGGATGGGGCTTCTGTAACTTTTACAGCCCAGTGCCTGGCGGGCCATGGACCAGTGCCAGGCCATGCCCCTGGGGTTGGGGACCTTTATGATATACCATTTCATCCCATTGAAGGTTACAGTCACAAGAGTTTTAGTAGTATAGGTAGTCCTTGATTATGACTATATTTTGATGGTTCGAAGTTACGATGACCTTGGAAGAAGTGACTAAAGACCACTCCCCAAAGTTACAATTGTTGCACCTTCCCTATGGTCATATGATTGCAATTCAGGTGATTAGCAACTAGCTTGCATTTACAATAGTTGCAACATCTGTGGTCATGTGATCGCAATTTGCAACCTTCCCAGCCTGCTTCTAACAAGCAAAATCAATTGGGGAATCAGGATTTGCTAAGTGATAGCATAATTCACTTAACAGCCAGATGATTCACAAAGCAAATGCAGTGATGGGCTTAAGGACCAAAGTAAAAATGGCTATAAAATGAAGTTGTCACGTGATAATTCACTTTAATTACCACATAGCTTAAGAATCCAAATTACTATTCCAATTGGGATCATATGTCAGACTACTTACATATAGATAAAATAATGCATATTTTTAAGAAAGAATGACACCTAAATTTAACCACACATCTTTTGAAAAACGTTTGCTTTCATAGGTAGAGCCAGTTCATGTTCTTTCTGCTATGTAACCTTGACATACACAGAATTCCCTTTGATCCATTTTTATGGATGCCAATGAACACAGAAAGGCCAATTGCATCTCTTTAATAACTAACCTGATTAGTACCATATATAAGTAGTCATTATACTACTTGGTTGCATCCTTTTTGTAATAGTTTTTTCCTATGTCAACTGGAAGAAGGTTGGTAGTTTATCCCCATAGAATATTTGGGTTTTGAGAAAAATTATGGGGCTAATGTAACGGCAGCCCTTTATCAAAAAGCACAATTCCTTTGAGATATCATATGAAGATTTTACTCAGTTATAATACTTTCAAAGTGAAAAGGACTGGAGAACCTTTTCTTTTTTTTAGTATCTAGCAAAATAGTAGTTTCTAATATGCTGGAGAACTACATAATCTATACTGCTAATAAAACTAAACTTTAATTTTAATTAACAGTTTGTACAGATAATCAGAAACTTAACGATACTCTACATTGAAAAAAGTACCTTCCAGGTAACAAAGAAAGGGGCGCTATAAACTTATTTCAAGGAGCCTTGCCTTCTTTTCCAGGCCATTTTCATGGCATTTCCATTGTTTTAAAAGCAGGAAAGAATGAAATACTTGAGAGTCCTTTTATTTTCTATTTAATACACATTTCCATGGATCTAAAACAGTGTTACTTCTCTTCAAGTATTAATTCTTGATAAGCCTTTAAAGTCTAAAAAAAAACCCTTGAGTTGTGAGTAACTTGGGTCTATAATTCTATAATAACATGACACTTCTTAAATCTGAAGTGGCTACAGTATGGCTATAGTCTTGAATTTATTTCAGGTTTAGACATAGCCTTTTCTTTTTAAAATTTAGGGCCACAATAAGTAGACAGCAGCAGAAGAAAAATGGCTAGAAACCCCCTTTTCTATTTCCTTCTGAGCTACTTACTCATCCTCTGACTGTCAGTTTTCAAATTTTAAAGGAAAAACACTTTCATCACTGAGATCCAAACTGACCTCTTTACAGAAGACTATTAAAATTAGGCCATGAGCCATATACAGCTTTAGAGCTGCACTAATTGTTCTATACTAATTGATATGTTAGCATACAACAATCTAGGTGAAATTTCTGTGCATGTTTACTTCAACATACTTGTTGAGTGATTATTCACAGAAAGGTTTATGTAAAGCAGGCATGTCAAATTCGTGCCATCGCGCAAAAGTATTGTGACTTTTTCCCAATGCCAGCAATGAGGTGGGTGCACTTTCAGTATGATGCATCTGTCCAGTGGGCAGGCAGTTTGACAAAACTGATGTAAAGGATTGCATGCCAATTTTGGGTAACTTTTTTTCTTTTTTTGCTGGCTTTTGCTCTCCCTCCTCAAAGGTTTTAGCTAATTTAGTTGGGAAAGCTAAGATTGTATGCCTATTAATAGTAATTACATTTTTAGGCACGGGTGTTATTCCAAGCCTAAAGTATGTAGAGGTTAAGCCATGTAAGTACCAAAGAAGCAGTTACTTGAGAGGAAAGATTGATATATGAAAAAATAAGTTTCAAAAAATACTTTTACATAGGTTATGATTTAATGATTCAGATAATGTGGAAGTTGGTAAAAAAACATTTTGAGTTTCCTCAGTTTCCTCATTTTTTAAAAGGAAAAAGAAGTGTCAAGGAAAAGTAAAGATTCTTTTTCAAATGCTGAAGTTTTTCTATATTATGTAAAAGGTATAATTCAGTCTTTTTGCGTTTGAAACAGGCCTCTCTATACGCCTTAACAATTTAGATCCATTTTCTTGGATGTAGCTTCATGAAGTCAGCCATGCAGGCTGCTGATAGAGGGGGAAGCAACTGAGAATAGTATTCATAGTGGAATTTTAATAATTTTAATTACCTGTATAGGATTTTAATCTTTGGTTTATTTATGACTGTGACTTTTAAGCCCCTTCTCTCTTTTTTGGCTCCCTTGTTTTATTTCGCTTGCTTGGTAATCAGAATCAGGGGCAATTTCAAATTATTATATCAAAGTCAAAAACTGAGAGAACAAACGAGTTTTTATGGATATGCCAAGATGCCATCTCTACAGGGACGATACAATGCAAAGACCAAGCGCGGAGTTCAGCGAGACTTGTTTGTGATTTAGCATGTTGAGAAGACGGACAGCTATATACGATTGTCGTCCTAATATTTAGTTCGTTGAAAGTGCAATTCAAATTAGTAGGGCTTTTCGAGGACGGTAACGTGATTCTGCTGGCTTGGGCCGCAAATGTATTTTGCACGCGATCGACTGAAACCAGATCTTGGGACACATTTGTGCAAAAATCTATTGAAGGACGGAACAAAGCATCCGGGGAGACGGCGGCTTAGTGCCGCGGTGCAATGTTTTGAAATCGATCGTAGAAAAAAAATCAGTTTTGCAAACCCTAGTTAAATCAAGTTGCTAATTGGGGGTACAGCAGACAGGATGCACGTAAAACATTCAGGCAGTAAGAAGAGAGTTCCGACGCGGGCTGGGGCGGATTTTGCAGAGACCAGATGAACTGCCAACGCTGCGACTCACTCGAAATTTATAGGGGCGACTCTTAGCACTTGGTTCTGAAGCTCCGAGTGGCGTGACTTGGCCCTTCCTTAGCGCTATAGATTTGGGCTACTGCACCTTCTATTTTATCAGCCTCCCTCTCGCTTAACCCCCCCCTTTAATTATCCCCATGTGTTTATTTCGGGCCGCGCGAATCCCGACAATCACTAGTTGGCAACAAGGAAATAAAAGGTAGGGCCACCAGATTTGGAAAGCCTGCCTTTTCTGCGGCTGAGATCAACTGACGTTGAGTAATTCGGGAGTATCTCTTTAAACGAGCGTCTACGAGGCTCTACCCCGCTTCCTCCACCCTCCCTACCAGCGTCGGGCAACCGGCGATGAGCGACAGCGAAGAGTACGCGAGGGCCTGCGTAAAGGGCCCCGCCTTGGCCAGCGCCTTTAAGAGGGAAGTGGGACGTGATCAGGCCCCACCTCGCGCTCCCTTTTCGTTCACACCTGCTTGTAGGAAGGGGAGGGTGTCAGCCACCGAACATTACAATATTAAGGGGGGGAGGAAGCTATCGCGTGGCTTTTATATTTAGTCACGCGCATGCGGGTTGAGGGTACACCGCTGCAGGGATTTCCTCGTCCAAAATGGCTGCCGCGATGGATGTTGATACTCCAAGTGGGACAAACAGTGGTGCCGGTAAAAAGCGCTTTGAAGTAAAGAAGGTGAGAAAAGGGAAAGCGATTTGACCTGTAATGGTAACGAAGCCGAACGGACTAGAGAGGGTGTCGCTTCTTTATTATATGTGAATGGGCAGATGTTTAGATTAGGCAGCATCCTCCTGGACCGAGTTTGAGAAGGGGCTGTCATGCGTGGGAATGAGCCGCCAAGTGTTGCGTGGCTCCGTGCGAAAGGCTATGGGAAGAAGAGAGGGATGATACGAAAGTGAGGGACAAGTTTACCGGTGGACTAAACTAGTCACTAGGCTTTTTAAAGACGGCATTTCGATTACCAGCTCTCGTAGTTCTTTGATTTGGGATGCTTGCGGGGGGCGGGGGGACGGGACAGTCAGATCTGTGACCAAAAAAATACTGGATAAATGATACATCAGGGAATTGGCCCTTCTTGCTCCGTTCTAACGTCATACCAATCGGTCTTCCTAACCTACATGTATATGGCAATGTTTGTAAATATGAACATATTAATTTCCAATCAATATATGTCCTTATGACATAGTCCCACAACTTAGTTCACTAGAAATGAAAGTGTTAGGTGTGTATGAGACTACAGGTGATTTGTAAGGATACTTGTAGCTGTCACTGTGGTTGGCTAATTGGAGTAAAAGCTAAAGACAAAGATGTATATAGGACCATCTCCATGGAACAATAATTCTTCTGAAATTTCATAGTAAAGGAAAGTGAAATGCTTAAAAGTAATCTTTGCTAACAGAGACTGAAAGCAACTGCAGCAAAATTTAGTTATATTTACTTGAAATAACATTTTTTCAATTTTGAGTTACAAAACAATCTTTTCTAATTGGAGGGCACATTGAAGGAAAAAAGTCAAATTTAATTGCTATTAAAATGGATGTAACTAATGTGCGTTAAATTATTAAAACATTAAATATTACTATATTGTAGCTTTTAGCATATGTATTGAGTCAGACTGAGAAAAAGGTACTGGCTCAGCTTTAATGATCCACTGGTTATTGAAAATGTTTTTTTGTTTTATATTTCTTGTATGGGGTTCACATACACATACCTTATTTGATTTGGATTAACATGATGTATTAATATGGTAATTTGGAAACAGTAGTTTGAAACTTTAGCATGTAATCCATAGTTAAATCAAGTATGGCTTAATATGAAATATGAATAAGGCTTTGGGGTTTTTTTGTTAATGAGAACAATAGAATACATTTGTACAATAACACTAGTGGTTGGGAAAAATCACTGGGACTGAATGAAAAGTGTTAATAAAATAACTAGATACGATTGATTCTGTGTATTGCTGTTCAATAAAACATACTGAATAAAATATTGGGTCAGGGATGATGGAGGAAATAGGCAAAATTTATTTTTTGTAGATACTTATATGCACTTAAATGTCTCTTTTTATAGTGGAATGCAGTTGCTCTCTGGGCTTGGGACATCGTGGTTGACAACTGTGCAATATGCAGAAACCATATTATGGATCTCTGTGAGTACTTGTAGAGAGAATATATGTGTTTGTGCATTGCAAGTCCTATAATTACAGATGTGCAAAGACTAATAGAAAAGTCCAGTGACATAATGAAAAAATAACTTCAAATGGAAACTAGAAGAACCTTGTGAAGTGTGACATAAAGCCTTCTGTTAATTTACTGAAAATACTGGAGATCTGCTGTAATGGATTTCATAAATTCTGTCAAGATAACAATTTGATGCAGATTGTAGTAAAACATCTCTTCCTGTATCTTTTCTGTGTGATCAATTTTCCTTCCCTGCTTCAGAATATTGATAAGATTCTTGAAAAAAATATGCCCAGATTGTTTCACATAATATGGCATAAAAAAGCTAGCTGAAAGGAATGGCTAGATGCATCCAGGATTTGTTACTGTATCAGGAATCCAGAGATTATCTGTTTTAAATGGACATATATTGTATTTCCACTGCAGGAATACATACCTTATCTGGCAGTGCTTGTAGATTTACTGAAGGAGCATATCATCTTGGAGGCCAACACCATTCTTGGGCTGATACATCATATATGTTTTCCTTAGGGACAACCCTGGTACTCTAATGCTAACCTCAGATTTGTAATATTGCTATATACTCTGTACATCTTTCTTAAAGAGTAATCCAAAGATGAAATTTAGATCAAGAAGCCACAAATATATTACAACTAAGCTAAATGCATTATACTGTCTGCCAGTTGACTGCTGAGCCATTTATAAAATAGTGGTGTTAAATGTTAATGTGAAACTGTCTGTATGCATATCGCCATCCTTTTTACACTTAGGAAGGGATATCCAGCTTACTAGGATTGCAGATAAGAACTAACCAGTGATGCATATAAAAATATGAATGTCCCAGAACTTTGAAATAAGAATAGAAAACCTGTTTTTCTAGGTGAAAAACAAATTTGGGAGGAAATGGAAGAATAGATCATTTTTAAGGATTTGACAGATTATATCAACTTGGTTTGCTTATGAAACTATGAATAGAAAAATGAAAAAGGTTTATTCAAACGGTAATTATAAATACATTGATTGTGTTTACTTAAAATGCTTAATTTCTGTCAAACCAAAATATAAGCTGCTAAAATCTAACAAATGTAGTACCTCTTCATTTTTCGCTTTTTTGATTAGATGCTTCTAATGTTGAAAACAGAAAAACCATTTACAGAACAATAAAATAACCTTTCAAATTGACAGAAAACAGGAAAAAATGAGAAAGGGAAGAAACATGACCCTGAATATACATATTACCACATGAACAAGTATTGTGAGGATATTTTTGTGTTTCTAAATGGATTCATATAGATATACAGTGAAAACTAGATCTGTGCCTGTTTGTTTCAAATCTATCCTTTGGTGTTAAAATGGCCATATTATGTATATTCAACCAAATAAATGAAATTAAACCATTCTGCAACCGTATTCCAAATGTACATTTGTCTATGTTCATCACAGAAGGAAAGAGGTAAACATGATAAAACCTACCTTTGCTGGTATGACCCTGATTACTTCCTTTGAGAAAATGGGGATCTCAGATTAAAAGGGCTCTTCATTCTTAGGTTAGAAAAATCCTGGTGTATTTAGGTATCTAAAATCTGATTTTATGGTTTTTAGGAAATAGCTAGTTAAAGATTATATACATATACAGTCAGGTCCAGAAATATTGGGACATCAACACAATTCTAACATCTTTGGCTCTATACACCACCACAATGGATTTGGAATGAAACAAACACAATGTGCTTTAATAGCAGACTGTCAGCTTTAACTTGAGGGTATTTACATCCAACTCAGGTGAACGGTGTAGGAATTACAACAGTTAGCATATGTGCCTCCCACTTGGTAAGGGACCAATAGTAATGGGACAATTGGCTTCTCAGCTGTTCCATGACCAGGTGTGTGATATTCCATCATTACCCAATTACAATGTGCAGATAAAAGGCCCAGAGTTCATTTCAAGTGTGCTATTTGCATTTGGAATCTGTTGCTGTCAACTCTCAAGATGAGATCCAAAGAGCTGTCACTATCAGTGAAGCAAGCCATCATTAGGCTGAAGAAACAAAACAAACCCATCAGAGAGATAGCAAGAACATTAGGCGTTGCCAAAATAACTGTTTAGAACATTCTCAAAAAGAAGGAACGCACCAGTGAGCTCAGCAACACCAAAAGACCCAGGAGACCACGGAAAACAACTGTGGTGGATGACCGAAGAATTCTTTCCCTGGTGAAGAAAACACCCTTCACAACAGTTGGCCAGATCAAGAACACTCCAGGCGGTAGGTGTATGTGTGTCAAAGTCAACAATCAAGAGAAGACTTCACCAGAGTGAATACAGAGGGTTCACCAGATTAGAGTTTGCCAAATGACATCTAAAAAAGCCTTCACAGTTCTGGAACAACATCCTATGGACAGATGAGACCAAGATCAACTTGTACCAGAGTGATGGGAAGAGAAGAGTATGGAGAAGGAAAGGAACTGCTCATGATCCTAAGCATACCACCTCATCAGTGAAGCATGGTGGTGGTAGTGTCATGGCGTGGGCATGTATGGCTGCCAATGGAACTGTTTCTCTTGTATTTATTGATGATGTGACTGCTGACAAAAGCAGCAGGATGTAGTCTGACGTGTTTCGGGCAATATTATCTGCTCACATTCAGCCAAATGCTACAGAACTCATTGGACGGCGCTTCACAGTGCAGATAGACAATGACCCAAAGCATACTACAAAAGCAACCAAAGAGTTTATGAAGGGACAGAAGTGGAATGTTATGCAATGGCCAAGTCACTCACCTGACCTGAATCCCATTGAGCATGCATTTCACTTGCTGAAGACAAAACTGAAGGGAAAATGCCCCAAGAACAAGCAGGAACTGAAGATAGTTGCAGTAGAGGCCTGGCAGAGCATCACCAGGGATGAAACCCAGCGTCTGGTGATGTCTATGCATTCCAGACTTCAGGTTGTGATTGTCTGCAAAGGATTTGCAACCAAGTATTAAAAAGGGAAAGTTTGATTTATGATTATTATTCTGTCCCATTACTATTGGTCCCTTACCAAGTGGGAGGCACATATGCCAACTGTTGTAATTCCTACACCGTTCACCTGAGTTGGATGTAAATACCCTCAAATTAAAGCTGACAGTCTGCAGTTAAAACACATTGTGTTTGTTTCATTCCAAATCCATTGTGGTGGTGTATAGAGCCAAAGATGTTAGAATTGTGTCGATGTCCCAATATTTCTGGACCTGACTGTATATACATGATGCCCCAGGTATGGCACATTACAGCAATCTTAACTTTTTGATATTATCTACTGTCTCATTGTTCTGAAACCCCTATATAAAACTGGGCAGTAGAAATGGTATAAATAACATGGTTTTTAGAATATAAGTGGACTCTAGAATTTGGTTGCGAAATTTTCAACTCCATAAAATATTGCTACAAGATGCTACAAGTTTTTATTGGTTTAAAATTTACAATAATTGCTGAGAAAAATCAAATAGTAATTTGGAATTAAGTTGCTTCTAATGGAATCTAGTTCTCTTTCTCTTTTTCAGCTTAACTAGTGCCCTGAATGAATGGTTACTTGATAAAGGCTAGGAAATTAAAGCTACAAAAGTAAAATGGAATTCACAGTGGTTTATGACACAAATATTGTATTATAAATACTGTAGCTTGTTTTTAATAGCATTTGATTGTCCTTAAGAATCAGAATCATGGATTCAAAATGTAGTTAAATTTCAACTCTGCTTGTGAAGACCCATATGCAATCCTTAGTTTTCTGCCAAAGGCAGTTCATATTCTTCCTATGAACTATTTTGGTGAACATAATTTGCCAAAAATAAATTGATAATTTCATTTCATTTCATTTATTAAATTTATATACCGCCCTTCTCCCGAGGGACTCAGGGCGGTGAACAGGGCACATATAAATAGGAAATACAAAAATTAAAAGAGAATTAAATAATCACCCAGATAAAACAGTAACAATATAAAAACCCATTAAAAACCCTAACATCCCCCATCAGGCCAGGCCAGCTTGTTCAAATAAATGGGTCTTCAGACTGCGCCGGAAGGAGCGAAGGTCCGGTGCCGTCCGGAGCTCAACCGGCAGTTGGTTCCATAAAGCCGGAGCGCCCACAGAGAAGGCCCTCCCCCTGGGGGCCACCAGCCGACATTCTCTGACCGGAGGCACCCTGAGGAGGCCCTCTGTGGGAACGCACAGGGCGGAGGGAAGTTGACGCCGGCAGCAGGTGGTCCCCAAGGTACTCTGGAGACCATAACCAAAACCTTGAATCTCACCCGGAAGACAACTGGTAACCAATGCAGCTCGCGGAGCAAAGGTGTAACATGGGAGTACCGGGAAACTCCCAAGACAACTCTCGCGGCCGCATTCTGTACCAGTTGGAGCCTCCGAGTGGTCTTCAAGGGGAGCCCCATGTAAAGAGCATTGCAGTAGTCCAGGCGAGAGGTCACGAGCGCATGAGTGACCGTACACAGGGCATCCCGGTCCAGATAGGGCCGCAACTGGCGCACCAGGCGAACCTGGGCGAAAGCCTCCCCTAGTCACGGCTACTATATGGTCTTCCAGGGTAAGCCGTGAATCTAGGAGGACTCCCAAGTTGCGAGCCCTATCCACGGGGGGTAAAAACTCACCCCCCATAGAAAGAGGTGGAATATTTTGAATGTCCCGGGATGCCGGAATGTACAACTACTCATTCTTGTCAGGGTTGAACTGAAGTCTGTTCCTCCCCATCCAGACCCGAACCGCCTCCAGGCAACGGGACATCACGTCGAGGGCATCACTGGGGTGGTTTGGGGTCGAAATGAAAAGCTGGGTATCATCGGCGTACTGATGATATCCAACTCCAAAACCACGAATGATCTCACCCAGCGGTTTCATATAGATGTTGAACAGGAGAGGCGAGAGGACCGACCCCTGAGGAACTCCACAAACGAGAGCCCTTGGGGTTGACCTCTGCCCTCCTGCCAACACCGACTGCGAGCGTCCCAGGAGATAGGAGGAGAACCACTGAAGAACTGTGCCTCCCACTCCCAATCCCCTGACACGCTGCAGCAGGATACCATGGTCGATGGTATTGAAAGCCGCCGAGAGGTCTAATAGGACTAGGACAGAGGAATGTCCTCTGTTCCGGGCCCTCCAGAGATCATTCACCAGAGCGACCAATGCCGTCTCCGTGCTGTACCCGGGCCTGAAACCCAATTGGGACGGGTCTAGATAATCCGCTTCATCCAGAACCAGGGGGAGCTGATGCGCCACCACATTCTCAACAACCTTCGCAAGAAAGCGAAGGTTGGAGACCGGACGAAAGATAATCCCAATTTGCCTTGAGCACCATTTCTGAATTTTGAGATTTGCAGTAAATAACCATTCAAAATTCAAATTAATGATTCAAATTAATAAATTTCCTTTGCCATTTGCAAAAAAAAATCATTGAGTCTGAAATATTGTTATTCCTCTTGATTCGTTTTCTTTTTACTTATTTTATCTATTTTTAATGTCTTGATATTAAATTTATTGTAAACTGTTAAGAGATTTCAATAGCAAGTATACCACATTAAATAAATAGAATTCGTTTAAATTACATTAGCTAAATGTAGATAGCATAATTATGCCAGTGTTTTTACTAATTTTCCCTTTCTGTCACATTGCAAATTATTATTTGATGGCAGTATTTGAAGGCATTTAGGGCTGCACTCAGCCTTTGGAGAGCTATCAGTTACACATCCATGAAGTATATTCTAGTAGAAGGAATATTTTTATGCCCAGCCCCCCCCCCTTTCGGGGGGGGCTTTAAGACTCATTCCAGTCATGCATGGACACATTAGTCCATGTCACTATGATTATGAAAATCAAGGTTGTATGCTTGGTCTGTTGGCTTCTATAGCTTCTTATGATGTAATGAAAATAAATGGAGAAATTGTCTATTATGTCTTATTAAGCCTTTTTTGTTACTCATGCAATATAGCTGTCTCATTTCTCCAGTCCCACATTTAGCAGAGAACATACTTGTTGTCACAGGTTCTTGTTTCAGCTATTCAAATAAATAGCTATGAATCCTAACATTAATGTTGTTCTTGTTCTTGCAGGTATAGAATGCCAAGCTAACCAAGCATCAGCTACCTCTGAAGAATGCACTGTTGCGTGGGGTGTTTGTAATGTAAGGAATCTATTTTTATACTATTTAAATACATTTATTATTCGAATTACTAATAATTATTTCCAGTAATAAAAAGATTACAAAGTCTTAAGCAAAATATGTACAACCAGCTTCTAAATTTGGAGGAATGCAGTGAACCTAATAGCATTCTCCTTTGTAACATAATTGAAACTTGTTTACTCTATTGTATTTAGTTGAAACTATTGTATTTATTTACTATTTTTTTTATGCTGCCCATCTCATTGATATAGTGACTCTGGGCAGCTTACAATAAAAAGGTAAAAAACATAATACAAAGCAATTAAAATTAAAAGGATTAAATAGAAAGCTAAAAGCTGAGAGGATGGGTCACATAGAGGGTGGAGATCTATATATCAGGCTTTGCCTTGTAATTCCTGGTGATAATTTTTACCCCGAATATGCTGCTGATCTCATCATCCTCTGAAGCAATTCTACAAAGTAAAAATAGAAATAAAAAAGTTTACAGCATGCTATTTTCATAACTTTCCCCCCCCCTTTTTTTTTTAGCATGCTTTCCATTTTCATTGCATTTCCCGCTGGCTTAAGACTCGACAGGTATGCCCATTAGATAATCGAGAATGGGAGTTTCAGAAGTAAGTATCATACACTTGCCTAAATAACGGAAATATTGTTAACCACAGCATATATCTAATTTCAGCTAGGTGTTTTGATTATAGGTAGAGTTACATTAAGAGTGTTTTGGCAAGCTGAAATTGGCACTTCCATCTGCTTTAAAGGGATGTAGATGAAGTACAACATTACCACATTTGCTTAAAGGGAAAATGCATGAGCATGTATGAATTAACCCTTTAGGCAGCAAAAAATTGTCATTGATAAAAGTATAGCATATACTTGTATGCAGATATTCAAGATTGCACATATATTTCATTACATAAGTAGAATGATTGAGTACAAGTCCTCAGGTTAAAAATTCCCTGGTTTAAGAATAACCCACAGTTAAGAATGGAGCCTACTGCAGCAAAATTTGAGTTAAATATACAGTGATTCAAGTTAAATAATGGTTCAAGTGCATTATACAATATTACCTATACAATAATATTGTTCCAGCTTACATACAAATTTAACTTAAGGGTAAAACTTGGGAACGGTAGAGCTTAAAATAGAATCCTGTACTCAGGATTAAGCATTTTTGGAAATAAAGTTAGTTAATCTAATGTCTATTAAGATACCAATAACAGTATAAAGTATATTTGTAAACTTAATTTGATAAATACAGATTTGGAACCAAAGAATGGGGCAGATTTGCAACTACATTAGTAACATTTATGGCCAAATGACTGTTAAATCTGATAAAGTATCAGTGTTTATTTATTGTAATAAGCAGCAATACAATCTCTGTAACATTGAGAGATTTCTGTTGACCTTAATTAATATATAAAGAATAAAATCGCAGCATCATAAACAAAAGAGTCAATAGAACTTCAGAGCAAGGTGATAATATTGCTTAAGATTCACAGAGATTTTGAACATTCTGTGTCATGTAATGTAAAGTGTGCAATACATTTCATATCAACTGTGCCCATCAGTTAAATATGGTATAAGCATGACGTTTCATTCCTTTTTAAATGGCAGAACTGGCAGCTTGTGCAAAACAGCCATTAACAAGCAGTGTAATTTTCTTACCAACCAGAAGTGATTTACTTACACTTTCTTGTACGTTTTTTCAAAACCAATTTAGCTAACTTTCCTGCTATTTCCTATTGTTCTCCAATCCAAGTACTAACCAAATAATGCACAGGCCAGGTTATTTGCAGGAAATCCCTGAGAATATCTGCCCATCCCACTTTGTTAGATATGCGCACTCCAGGTCCCCTTCCCTTAAATGTTGTCATCTGATGGGACTTCAGAGACATGTCTTTTTTCTGGCTGCCCCAGCCCTTTGGAGTAGACCCCCCATCTGAAATCTGAGGGATCTTACCCTTTTAACTTTCTGTTAGTCCATGGAGACTGACTTTTCCTTTATGCTAGGATGGGAGTTTTGTTGGGAAGCTGTTTGGCCTGGTGCCAGAAGGAGGGGTGTGTGTGTTTGTGTGTGTGTGTGTGCGTGCGTGCGCGTGCGCACGCATGCATATATACACACACATGTATATATGTATTATTTTCAATGGATTATTTTGAACCAATTAGAATCGTTACATGAGATAAGCAGTTCTATAAATAAATAAATTTATCCCTGCCATAAATTATAAAGCTAAATAATTTTTTTGTAGCTTAGAAAAATGATTGTATTCTGACATAATTGCTGGTTAGTCCTAAAAGGAAAATACTTTTTTTTCTAGGTATGGACATTAGCAGGAGAGCCAAGATCCCCACGTTTATTCTGTCTTAACTTAAGCCTTTCACAGTGCAAGTGGGCTGATTTTGTTATGCCATTTTTGTTTTTTCTTAATGCAGTCATTGTGAGTAATAATAAACCTTTTTGGTCTCCTGTTTGAGTTGCTTCTTGAATTTTCATAACTTTAATTATTTTAGTCATCAATTCCTTGCAATTACATATTCTGAATAATTATTTACACATAATCCATAATTTGCATACAGTTGACTAATGCAACCTATAAAAAGCACATGGTCAAAAACCCTTGTGTAAACAAATGAAGCTGTCATCAAATCATAACACTTAAAACTTGTAGAGATCAGCAATAAGAAGCCACTTTTCCATTTCTTACAAAAGGTAAGTATACTAGAACATGTTTCATGATCTACAACAGCAAAACCTATGCTAAATTAACTACATCATTCCTATGGGGAATTAGAGAAGTCCAGTAAGGTAGGTTTTTCTAAGTTAAGACAAGATGCTCATATAACAAGTAAAGAAAACTGGTAATTTCAATAAGCAATGAGCAATTCAGCTTGAATCTGATCGTGGGTTTTTCTGATTTCAGAAATAAATCCAGATTTATAACAGTAATGTTCATACATTAAAAAGAGCCTTGGTGGAGCAGTGGGCTAATGCCTCCTTAAGTAACACCAGCTGCCTGCAATTAGTGCAGGTTCGCATCCCACCAGGCTCAAGGTTGACTCAGCCTTCCATCCTTCCGAGGTAGGTAAAATGAGGACCCAGATTGTTGGGGGCAATTAAGCTGACTTTGTAATACTGCCGCTGGGGTGTGTGTGAAAGCCCTAATAAGCAGGCATATACATAGAATGAAGGCTACTGCTAAGCTTGTAAGCCGCCCTGAGTCTTCGGAGAAGGGCGGGATATAAATGGAATTAAAATAAAATAAAAATACTGCCAAAAGATGATACAAAACTGATCAGAAGTTTATAATTTTTCACAACTTCTCAATACCCCTACAAATGCATATATAGCCTGGTTGTAGGAATTTTTAAACAATTTTTAAGCAAATAGTATAGTGGCATGTAATATCTCACAGACTGGTGAATATAAAATATTTTAATTATTCTGATCCACAGGTATCCAGACTGGTGCAGAGCAAAATGTTTGCAGGGCAGAAATTTTAGTAACATTATTTGTTCTTGTCCTATATATGCAGAGAATAAGAAAGCACTCAAAAGCTTCTAAACACATTTTAAGGCATATTTTATACAAATTTGTATAATTGAGTCTTAAATGTTCATGAATCTCTAATAAAAATAGTTTCATTTGACAATTAAAGGGGGGGAGGTGCTTGGGGAGGGGAAGGGTGGATGAATCCAAAAGGGATGAAATCCAATCCCTTATACTTTCAGTTCTTCCAGTATCACCCCTATGCACAACATCTTTTCTCAGGGTCTTCCTTCGGCTTTGGATAGGCAGTTGTTGCTTTATTGGTTGTTCCTATTAACACCAAAGAGGGACGCGGTGGCTCAGTGGGTTAGGACGCTGAGCTTGTCGATCAGAAGGTCGGCAGTTTGGCGGGTCGAATCCCGAGTGCCGCGTAACAGAGTGAGCGCCTGTTACTCGTCCCAGCTTCTGCCAACCTAGCAGTTCGAAAGCACGAAAAAATGCAAGTAGAAAAATAGGGACCACTCCGGTGGGAAGGTAACAGCGTTCCGTGCGCCTTTGGTGTCTAGTCATGCCGGCCACATGACCACAGAGACGTCCTTGGACAAGCGCTAGCTCTTCGGCTTTGAAACGGAGATGAGCACCGGCCCCTAGAGTCGGAAACGACTAGCACGCATGTGCAGGGGAACCTTTACCTTTACCTTATTAACACCAAATGAACTATGAATTATCCAGTAAGTAGTAGTTTAGAGTGCCTCAACCTTTTCTGTTATCACATACATATTTTGTCATAATATCAAGTAATGCTAAGCATAAATTAACAGAGAAAGTATGCAGTGTACCTTTTTTCTAGGAAAAATTCAAGAAGTTTGGATATAAACTAGATAGTTCTTTATAAAAGGAGACATTCTGTAGCTGATGCCACATTGAAAATACTCTCTTACTAATATTCGTGCAAATGAATTGGATACCCAAAATTGTGAGGTTTGAATGAGTAGCAATGGGAGAGGAAGACCTATGAGATAAGCTGATCCCAAGGTTTTAAATACAAATAGAAGCATTTTAAATTAAAGTCTACAAATAGATTGGAGTCCTATAAATTAGTAAAATACTACAATAATGTTCAAGCTTTGTTTTTAACAAGCTGCAACTTCTGAACTATTTTTAAAGATAATTCAGAGCACATCTTGTAATAGTTTAAATGGGAGGTTATTAGAATTAAAAATATTATATTAGCCTTTAATTATGTTACATTCAAAAGGATGTGAAATCTTTGGTTTCTTCCAGAGCTTAGTTATTTGCTTGTAAATGTTTCGTTACCCAAGTTGGTAACATCATCAGTGCTAGTGAGTATGAGATTTACTCCCTGCTTATATATAGTATCTTACCCTGCTAGTGTTGGTGAGGGTGTTTCTTTTTCTTGGTAGTGTCTATCTGGGTTTTGGCTGCTGGAGAGGGTTTTCTGGTCTTTTTGTTTCCTTCTTAACTTTTATTGTCTTTTGAATGGTATAAATATGGTTTATTTCTGTGCATCTGTTGATGGCTGATTTATCTGAATGTCAAACTTCTAGCTTTTCTGGATTTGGCAGGTACTAGGATGCTTACAGTTTATTAGCTGAAATTGTGGCAGAGTCCATGTGTTATAAGCTTAAGGAGATTTCATTGTGTCTTTTTACTGCTGGTTGGTATTCATGGATGTACTTTGCTAGTCTTCTGCCTATTTGTCCTACAGGCCAGCTGTTACAGCCCTTACACTGCTTAGTATGTTGTAGATGACTCCTGTTTTTTTGTTCTTGGGGTCTTTTGGTTTACTTAATATGTTTTGGAGATCTTTATTTGATTTGTGTGTTACAATGAAGCTATGTGGTTGTAGTAGTCTGTTGATTGTCTCTGAGATGTTTTTGATGAGTGGCAATGTTACCATTTTGATAGCTTTGTTGGTTGTGCTTGTAGTGAGTTGTGGACAAGCACTTTTTGATAAAGTTAAACTCCTCTTTCCCATACTGTACTACTTTTCAGATATGGGACAGAATTCGTGAAGCTTTTTTAAAAAAATTAAGTCACAAATGGCAATAATTAATCACATTAAGACACTAGCTAAGTTTGACTCATCAGTTTAAAGTTTTTCTTTCACAAACTTTCATAAAGTTAAATCAATTTTATGAATACATTATTCGCCTGCTCAGTCTAACATTTACAGTACATAATAGAAGAGGCATTTGTGGGGGTAGGGTAGGGTGGAATTACTGTAACAGAAAAATAAAGAATTGGAAGGGACCTTAGAGGTCTTCTAATCCAACCCCCTGCTCAGGCGGGAAACCCTATGCCATTTCAGACAAATGTTTCTCCAATTTCTTCTTTAAAACTTCCAGTGTTGGAGCACTCACAACTTCTGGAGACAAGTTCTTCCACTGATTAATTGTTCTAACTGTCAGGAAATTTCTCCTTAGTTCTAGGTAGCTTCTTTCTACCCATTGCCTCTTGTCCTACCCTCAGGTCCTTTGGAAAATAGGTTGACTCAATCTTCTTTGTGGCAACTCCTTAGATATTGGAACACTGCTATCATGTCACCCTTAAGATCTCTTCATAGGATCTCCACTCTCTTAATCTTTATACTTGACTTAAGTATAGCAATATCTTAGTGATAAAGCTCCACCCAGGCACGTAGCTTTTCTTTAGAAATGAAATATCACCTCATCTGAAATTTGGATGGAGTGAAAAAGCAGATTTTCCCAGTCTGATGGAGCATAAAGATAAACTGGCTTAGACATTTTTGGATTGTGTGATTATTGCTAGAGCAAACCTAACAGTGGCATAACAGAAATGAAATGTTTTTATTTTATTAAAAAAAACTATGTAAGGCATAGATCTATAGACCAAAACTAATAATCATGCAGTTGTAAACAGATACAAGAGCAAAAATAAGTACAATATCTACAACTGAGCAAAACAGCACTGAAAAAATAAAATAACCCTGACATATTTTTTCTGCCCCTTTTATCTCATTGGTTCCATTTCTGCTACGGCTTTTAAGAGCCTGTATCTTAGGTCCAATAAGGAAAAAATGTGTTTATGTATCCTTTGAGACATTCCACGTACTGTGAATTGTTTCTAAGAATTTAATAAAACACCTGTTAAAAATTACTATAAAATATAAAAAATAAAGTGGAGAAAAGAAACAATACCATCGACTTTTTCAATACTTGTACTTCTATTTATTATTGATATTGTTACTTATTTCTCACTTTGAAAGATGAGTATCTTAAAAGGTGAATTAGAAATAATTGTAATAAAAGAATAGATTTTTAGAATTGTATGCTGAAAAAACCCCACCTTTAGTGTAGAATTAAATGGTTAACTAACTAATCCAACAAAACATTAAATATAAATGGATTGAATAATATCACTGCTTCCCATTTTTAATTCCAAACTGATTAACAACTTTGGAGTTGCTGGCCTTGGGTGAGTTGCCAGATTATGGCCATTCTTCCTCAAGGGCTGGAAACCTTCTATTCAGGACAGTCCCTTAGCACAGGGGTGTCAAACTCAATTTCATTGAGGGCCGCATCAGCATTGTGGTTGCCCTCAGGGGACTGGGTGTGTGTGGCCAGGGTGGGCGTGGCCTATTGGGTGGGCGTGGCTAGAGTGTGTATGGCCTACTGGGTGGGCATGGCCAGCTCTACATCGTTCGCATCAAGGGTGCCTATGGGGGCCTGGGCAGGAGTGGGAGAGATCTGAGGGTCTCTGACAGAAGGAGGGTCTCTGGGCCAGGGCCAAGGCAGTGGGGGCCGTTCCCTCACTGTTTCCAGGATGGCTTCGCGGGCCACATGAAACCACTTCACGGGCCGGATCTGGCCCCCGGGCCTTATGTGTGACATGGAAGGATACTCTCCTTCCATTTTTAAGATCCTCCCTTTTTATTTATTCGATCTGGGTCTGTTTTTGCTGTATTACCCAATTTTACCATGGTTTTGAGGTACTCCAGCACGGTTTTACTCGCTCTCAGGGGTGCCCCCCCATCCTGGGAGCGACCCGCCTTACCTTTTAATTTGCCTCTTGATGACGGGTCCGACTGTTGGGACCCTGAGAGATGGCCGGGCAGAAACATGGGCCTAAGATATAAATTTAATAAGACGCCCCTGATTACTTTTTTAGCCAAATTTTTTGTAGGGTTAGGGAGGGGGGAGGGTTGTGGTTGGTTGGAGAGGGGGGGGCAATCCACCAACTGCTGTTCAGACCAGGCCTAGGATAGATCGCGTTGAGGGGGAGCCGGGGTCGGTCATCTCTGGAGCTCCGGAGTGGGTCATGGGATTGCCAATTCCCACGACGATAGGGAATGGCAGCAGGTGTAAGATCAGAGGGCCGTATCGGTCTCCGGGAGGGCCTCTCCGCTACCTACAAGCGGTGAGGCGCTCCGACCCTCTGCCTTCGACCCAAGGTTCTGGGAGCGGGGATGTGCAGCCACCTGAGCTCCGACTGGTGTACTTGAATGCCAGGTCCGTTGCTAATAAGGCTCCCCTCGTCCGGGATCTAGTCGAGGGTGAGCAAGCGGACCTGGCTTGCATCACGGAAACCTGGTTGGGCCCAGAGGGTGGTATCCCCCTGGTTGATCTTTGCCCACCAGGCTTCCGGGTGCTACACCGGTCTCGGACTCAGGGTAGGGGTGGGGGAGTGGCTGTGGTTATGAGGGAGACCTTATGTCCGCAGGAGGCCACCGTTCCTCAGATAGTCGGGTGTGAATCTCTCTTATTGAGGTTTGGTCCTAGGGCGCAGTTGGGCTTGCTGCTCGCGTACCTTTCGCCTAGTCGCGTAGCAGCAGCCCTGCCTGAGCTTCTCGATATCCTCTCAGGGCTGGTGATTGAGTTTCCCAAACTTATGGTTCTGGGAGACTTCAATCTACCATCCCTGGGAGGAGCATCTGAGTTAGCTCGGGAGTTCATGGCTTCCATGACAGCCATGGACCTGACGCAGGTAATTCATGGACCGACCCATGAGGGAGGCCACACCCTTGACTTGGTTTTCTTATCTGGTCGGTGGTTAGATGATCTTGGTGGGGGCTCCCCAATTGTTATGCCCCTGTCATGGACCGATCATCATCTCCTGCGGCTGGTCTTCCGTTTTGCCACTCCCCACCGTGGGGTTGCTGAGCCAACTAGATGGTTCCGCCCCAGGCGCTTAATGGACCCTGAGAGGTTTCAGGCAGCGCTGGGGTCCCCACCTGCCTCCTCAGCTCACAGCTCGGCAGATGCCTTAGTGGAAGCCTGGGAAAGGATGGCCACGGAGGCACTTGACCGAGTTGTACCCTTGCGGCCCCTGACCCGGCGCAGATCCCAATGGGCTCCATGGTTCTCCGCGGAGCTCCGGGAGATGAAGCATCGGAGACGGGGCCTACAGAGCGTTTGGAGGTCCAGCCGATCTGAATCCGACCGATTGCGACTAAGAACCCATATTAGGTCTTATCTCGCAGCGATGAGGGTAGCGAGATCTAACTACTACGCTGCCCTCATCGCGTCCGCAGATAATCGCCCGGCCGCCCTGTTTAGGGTGACCCGCTCCCTCCTTAACCAGGAGGTTAGTGGGGAACCCTTGCAGGGGCGTGCCGAGGAATTTAGTCAACATCTGTCAGACAAAATCGCTCGGATTCGGACCGGTTTGGACTCCGACTGGGCAGTATCGGACGATCAGGACACGAGCGATCTTGTCAATGTCACCTGGGAGGAGCTCGATCCTGTGACTCCGGAGGAAGTAGACAGGATCATGGGGAGGCTGAGCTCCACCACATGTTTATTGGACCCGTGCCCTTCCTGGCTGGTTTATGCAGCCCGGGAGGGGACACGAGGCTGGTTCCAGGCGGTTATATCTGCTTCTTTGAGTGAGGGTAGTTTTCCCACCGCCTTGAAAGAGGCGGTGGTGAGACCTCTCCTCAAGAAGCCTGCCTTGGACCCGGCTGTTTTGAATAACTTTCGTCCGGTCTCCAACCTTCGCTTTCTTGCAAAGGTTGTTGAGAGTGTGGTGGCGCATCAGCTCCCTCTGGTCCTGGATGAAGCGGATTATCTAGACCCGTACCAATCGGGCTTCAGACCCGGGTACAGCACGGAGACGGCATTGGTCGCGCTGGTGAATGATCTCTGGAGGGCTCGGGACAGAGGATACTCCTCTGTTCTAGTCCTATTAGACCTCTCAGCGGCTTTCGATACCATCGACCATGGTATCTTGCTGCGGCATCTCAGGGGATTGGGAGTGGGAGGCACGGTTTTTCAGTGGTTCTCCTCCTATCTCCTGGGACGCTCGCAGTCGGTGTTGGCAGGGGGGCAGAGGTCGACTGCGAGGCCTCTCGCTTGTGGAGTCCCTCAGGGGTCGGTCCTCTCGCCCCTTCTGTTCAACATCTACATGAAACCGCTGGGTGAGATCATTCGTGGTTTTGGAGTTGGGTATCATCAGTATGCTGATGATACCCAACTATTCATTTCGACCCCAAACCACCCCAGTGATGCCCTCGACGTGATGTCCCGGTGCCTGGAGGCGGTCCGGGTCTGGATGGGGAGGAACAGGCTTCGTCTCAACCCTGACAAGACGGAGTGGCTGTGCGTACCGGCATCTCGGGATATTCAGGATATCCCACCCCTCATTATGGGGGGTGAGTCATTACCTCCTGTAGATAGGGCTCGCAACTTGGGAGTCCTCCTAGACTCACAACTCTCCTTAGAAGATCATATTGTAGCTGTGACTAGGGGGGCGTTCGCCCAGGTTTGCCTGGTGCGCCAGTTGCTGCCCTATCTAGACCGGGATGCCTTGCGCACGGTCACTCATGCGCTCGTGACCTCTCGTCTTGATTACTGCAACGCTCTCTACATGGGGCTACCCTTGAAGACCACTCGGAGGCTCCAACTGGTACAGAATGCAGCCGCGAGAGTTGTATTGGGAGTTTCCCGATACTCCCGTGTCACACCTTTGCTCCGCGAGCTGCATTGGTTGCCAGTTGTCTTCCGGGTGAGGTTCAAGGTGTTGGTAATGACCTACAAAGCCCTTCATGGCATGGGTCCAGAATACCTTGGGGAGCACCTGCAGCCAGCGTCAACTTCCCTCCGCCCAGTACGCTCCCACAGAGAGGGCCTCCTCAGGGTGCCGCCGGTCAAAGAATGCCGACTGGTGGCCCCCAGGGGGAGAGCGTTCTCTGTGGGTGCACCGGATTTATGGAACCATCTTCCGGTTGAGCTCCGGATGGCGCCCGATCTCCGCTCCTTCCGGCGCGACCTTAAAACCCATCTCTTTAAACAAGCGGGCCTGGCCTGATGGGACGGGGTGGGATTTTTATTAATAACTTCAATTTTAAATTTGTATTATTTATGGGCATTGTTTAATCATGTTTTAATAATTTTAATTTTAATTTTTGTATCTAACTTTTATGTATTGCCCTGTTCACCGCCCTGAGTCTCTTGAGAGAAGGGCGGTATATAAATTAAATTAATAAATAATAAATAATAAATAAATAAATGTCTGCCTTAGCAGGTAATGGGCCTTTCCTTCAGTACCTCTCTGTGCTTCTAATGTCCTTTCCCTTCTACACACGCAAAGGAATGGAGAGATTGGCCCTCAACCAAAGAGTATATTTGTAGCTCAGGGTTGAACTGTGGGGTCCTTGGTGCTCTCTGAGCATGACTGTTTTCTTGAGACATTCTCGGTACCTAGTATGGTAATGAAACATCTGCAAGGAAACAACCTCAGAGAGCACCAAGGACCCCACAGATTGGTCTTCATTCAGCAGTCATCTTTTTGCTTTCAGGTGAGGACCTTGTGTGGTTGTGTTCACACAGTATACTTCTTTAGTTAATTATCCTTTTACTAATGATAAATTTTCTGAATTAGCAAGATACATTGAACCATATTATTTAGCACGCTGACTTAAAAGATTTTGGCTAGTTTCAGTGTGCTACACACTTTTTGAATTGACATGTCATGTACCCACAGCAGATATGTTCAAACAATGCATTTGAGCCACATTTCAGCAAACATGTTGCATGAGCACAGGCAGTACAGTAGTGCTTCTGCATGCAAACCCAGACAATTGGAATAACTGATCAAGCTAAATTTATTTTAATCAGAGATAAACATGCCATGAGAATTAATCATACAGAAATTCCTTTTCAGCATTAACTTTTAGTCATCCATCTGTCTTTTAGTAAGGGTTATTTTTAAGCTGCATTCACACAACTTGCTATATCATCAATCATTGTTAACAAACAATCTGTTCTAGGATATAGTGTGAATGGCGTTATGCTAAAGCATAATGTATATTTTTAACATAGCTATTATAAAAAATAAATGTGATTTTGATTTTTGGCATTTGAATAAGCTTTATAGGTAAACCCTTTATTAGCCAAATTCAAAGTAGGCAGTCATCAGTTAAATACACACAACCTTCAGAAATATTGATTTTACGTTTATATTAAACTGCAAAAATACTGACATCAGTAGATGATTTTATAACATTCCATGATTGTTAGTGCTCTAACTTTTGCAACTAATTCGCTCTGTTGCTATGGAGTAAAAGATATTTACTCAATCTATCCCTGTCTGCATTGCTGCAACATTTTATTACTTGCTGGTTCTTTCTTTACAAAAGTAGATAGTTTATTCGGTCTCCACAGGCTTAAAAATTAACTCATGCTGATATATTGGTTTCCATACACGTATGGTGATATGCATTTAACATTTCATGCTTTTCTTTTTTATATACAAAATGAAATCTCTATAATGGGGCAGAGTAGGAAAAAAATAAAATCCAAATTAAATTATATTTTTTGAAGAAAATAACTATATGTATGGTAACATAAATGAAAATTACAAACATTAAATAAAAAACCTCACACAATTTCAAATTGTGAAATATAGAAACCATGGAGAAAAAGCAAGGTTAACCTTTTTAAAAGGGGGTTTGACTAGAAAATTCTAAAGCTTGGGAAATGTCCTCCCACTGTGGTTTGCTTACCTATGGTTTATTGAACAAGCTGATGTGGCTGTGTATTAGCCAAATACTAGTAAGGAAGGGTTACCACCATCAGGCAGCATGGTTACCACCAAAGCCTTCCCCCAGCAGCTGAAGCAGGAGCTGCAAACCAGTGCATAATTTGGAGCTCACCGGAGAGAGCTAACCCTGAGGGAAGGGTTGGTGTGGAAGTGGGGACAGCTTGCAGCTACAAATTTTGCAGCATATCTACGATGCTAAGCAAGCTGGCCATTTTGGGTTCTTAAAAACTTTGCATCTTGCCAATCGCCAGTTCTGGTGGCCAAAGATGATAAAGGACATTGAGAGCTATGTGAAAAGCTGTGTAATTTGTACATCCAGCAAGAGACTGCCAGGGAAAAGCCCAGGGTAATTGCACCTGGTCAGACCCTGCACGGGATGCCCAAGCACATCATCTCTGACCGAGGGGTCCAGTTTACTACTAGGTTCTGGAAGGAGTTTGTGAGGATGGTGGGTCCTCCCAGGGGCTTAGTTTGGCTTTTCATCTGAATATGAACGGGGGCCACAAAATGAGCCAACGCAATAGTGGAGCAGTACCTGCGTTGTTATATCAACTATTGGCAAACTAACTGGGCAGGACTCCTGCTGTTTGTGGAAGTGGCATATAACAATGCAGTACACAGCAGCATTGGTTTCACCCCTTTCAGCTACCCATGGGGGTGGAGTTAGTGCCCATGACAGAATGCCCTTAGGAGCCTCCCTCCTCAGGCACCTGAACTGAGTGGGTAAATTTGTTCCAATATGTTTGGAGCGATGCAAAGAAAGCTTTAGCCAAAGCAACAGAGAGGCAGAAGAAACAGGCAGACAAAAAGCAAGCACCCCAAGGGACATTCCATATAAGCCCCCCTTCCTATTGTGAAAATCATAAACCTGGTGACAGTAGAACTCAAACTGCCTAAAATACTGAGTAAGGTACATCCAGTATTCCACTACAGCCTACTGAAACCATTTTGAGGCTCTACAATGAGACCAGTGGGGAAGGCAGTCCCCAATCCAGTAATTGGGGAGGAGACACACTATGAGGTCAAGCGGAAGTTACAATACCTAATTCAATGGAAAGGTTATCTCATCTCAGAGGCTAGATGGATAAAGACTCACAATGTGAAAGCAGATCGCTTAGTAGACCAATTCCATAAAAGCACCCCTGGAAGCTGAGGGCATTGCAACAGAAGTAATGGGTACTTAAGGTTTCAGGGTTCTCACCAAGTTTTAGGGGGTTCAGCCTGTCAAGCTTCAAAATTTCTTATTTTGTTTTAGCAGTTATTTCTTAGACTGCCAACAGACGCAGATGGGAGGGGTATGATTGGAATGTGTTTGGAGCAGCTTAGTCTGGGAAGCAAGGTCATGCTAGATTGTTGCTAGGAAATGAAACAGTTTTCTCATAACAATTATCTGGTGCTTAATTGGGGAATGTAACTTATACCGTCATGGGGAAGGGGAGTTCCTATACATTTAAGTTGCTATTCTGGCGCCAAAAGGCCAGAGCAGTTTTTCAACTCATTAGTGCCGGTATGCTTTGCCTAATAAAGTTTTTCATTAAAGATTAGAATGTCTCCAGGGTGCTTACTTCGTTGGGATCTCTAGCCGGAACTATGACAGTAAGATATGAGCCTTAGTTAACAAGTTACATGACAGAATAAGATTTAGGCCTCTTTAATTGCCCCCTTCATGGATTACTGCCTTGTCGTGGTGAAGGGGCTTGCGTAATTCAATGAAGCTATGAGCTATGCCGTGCAGGGCCACCCAAGACGGAAAAGTCATAGCAGAGAGTTCTGACAAAACGTGATCCACTGGAGAAGGAAATGGCAAACCACTCCAGTATCTTTGCCATGAAAACCCTATGGACAGTACCAAAAGGCAAAACAATATGACGCTGGAAGATGAGCCCCTCAGGTCAGAAGGCATCCAATATGCTACTGGGGAAGAGCAGAGGGCTAGTACTAGTAGCGTCAGAAAGAATGAAGCGACTGGGCCAAAGCCGAAAGGACGCTCAGCTGTGGATATGTCTGGTGGTGAAAGGAAAGTCCAATGCTGTAAAGATTTTTTCTCCATAGGAACCTGGAATTTAAGATCCATGAATCAAGGAAAGCTGGACGTGGTCAAACAAGAGATGACAAAACTAAACATCGACATCTTAGGTATCAGCGAACTAAAATGGACAGGAATGGGTGAATTTAATTCAGATGACCATCAGGTATACTACAAGAATCCCTCAGAAGAAATGGAGTAGCCTTCATAGTCAATAAAAGAGTAGGAAAAGCAATACTGGGATACAATCCTCAAAATGACAGAATGATCTCAGTTCGAATCCAAGGCAAACCATTCAATATCACAGTAGTCCAAGTCTATGCCCCAACCACTGGTGCTGAAGAGGATGAAATTGACCGGTTCTATGAAGCCCTACAGCACCTTATAGAACTAACACCCAAAAATGATGTCCTTATCATCATGGGGGATTGGAATGCTAAAGTAGGAAGCCAAAAGACAACTGGAATAACAGGCAAGTTTGGCCTTGGAGTACAAAATGAAGCAGGGCACAGGCTGATAGAATTTTGTCAAGAGAATACGATGGTCATAGCAAACACTCTTTTCCAAAAACCCAAGAGACGGCTCTACACATGGACATCACCAGACGGTCAACACAGAAATCAGATTGACTATATGCTCTGCAGCCAAAGATGGAGAAGCTCTATACAGTCAGTAAAAACAAGACCAGGAGCTGACTGTGGCTCAGACCATGAGCTTCTTGTTGCAAAGTTTAGACTTAAATTAAAGAAAGTAGGGAAAAGCGCTAGGCCAGTCAGGTATGAATTAAATCATATCCCTGTTCAATATACAGTAGAGGTGACAAATAGATTTAAGGAATTAGATCTGATAGACAGAGTGCCTGAAGAACTATGGACAGAGGTTCGCAACATTGTACAACAGGTAGCAACCAAAACCATCCCAAAGAAAAAGAAATGCAAGAAAGCAAAATGGCTGTCTGAGGAAGCTTTGCAAATACAGTAGCTGAGGAAAGGAGGGAAGCGAAAGGCAAGGGAGAAAAAGAAAGATACGCCCAATTAAATGCAGAATTCCAAAGAATAGCTAGAAGAGATAAGAATGCCTTCATAAATGAACAATACAAAGAAATAGAAGAAAACAATAGAATAGGGAGGACCAGAGATCTTTTCAAGAAAATTGGAGAGATGAAAGGAACATTTCATGCAAAAATGGGCATGATAAAGGACCAAAATGGCAGGGACCTAACAGAGGCAGAAGAGACTAAGAAGAGGTGGCAAAATTACACAGAAGAACAATACAAGAATGAGCTTAATGTCCCTGATAATCACAATGAGGTGGTCACTGACCTCGAGCCAGACATCCTAGAATGTGAAGTGAAGTGGGCCTTAGAAAAGCTGAGCAACAACAAAGTTAGTGGAGGTGACAGTATTCCAGCTGAGCTATTCAAAATCTTAAAAGACGATGCAGTAAAAGTGCTACACTCAATTTGCCAGCAAATTTGGAAAACTCAACAGTGGCCACAGGATTGGAAAAGATCAGTTTACATTCCAATTCCAAAGAAAGGCAGTGCCAAAGAATGTTCAAACTATCGCACCATTGCACTCATTTCTCATGCTAGTAAAGTTATGCTTAAAATTCTACAAGCTAGACTCCAGCAGTATGTGGATCGAGAACTACCAGAAGTACAGGCAGGATTTCGAAGAGGCAGAGGAACTAGAGATAAAATTGCTAACATACACTGGATCATGGAGAAAGCTAGAGAGTTCCAGAAAAACATCTACTTCTGCTTCATTGACTATACTAAAGCCTTTGATTGTGTGGATCATAACAAACTGTGGCAAGTCCTTAAAGAGATGGGCATACCAGACCATCTTATTTGTCTCATGAGAAACCTATATGTGGGCCAAGAAGCAACAGTGAGAACTGGATACGGAACCACTGATTGGTTCAAAATTGGGAAAGGAGTCCGGCAAGGCTGTATACTGTTGCCTTGCCTATTTAACTTATATGCAGAGCACATCATGAGAAAGGCAGGGCTAGATGAATCAAAAGTTGGAATTAAGATTGCCGGAAGAAACATCAACAACCTAAGATATGCAGATGATACCACTCTAATGGCAGAAAGTGAAGAGCAACTAAAGAGCCTCTTGTTGCGAGTGAATAAGGAGAGTGCAAAACTTGGGTTGAAACTAAACATTAAGAAAACCAAGATCATGGCATCCGGCCCTCTCAATTCCTGGCAAATAGATGGGGAAGAAATGGAGGTAGTGACAGATTTTATTTTCCTTGGCTCCAAGATCACTGCAGATGGGGACTGTAGCCAAGAAATTAAAAGACGCTTGCTCCTTGGGAGGAAAGCCATGGCAAATCTAGACAGCACACTAAAAAGCAGAGACATCACCCTGTCAACAAAAGTGTGTATAGTCAAGGCTATGGTCTTCCCACTTGCAATGTATGGCAGTGAAAGCTGGACCATAAGAAAGGCTGAGTGCCAAAGAATTGAAGCCTTTGAACTATGATGCTGGAGAAGACTCCTGCAAGTTCCTTGGACTGCAAGGCGATAAAACTGGTCAGTCCTAGAGGAGATCAATCCTGACTGCTCTTTAGAAGGCCAGATCCTGAAGCTAAAACTCAAATACTTTGGCCACCTAATGAGAAGGAAGGACTCACCGGAGAAGAGCCTAATGCTGGGAAAGATTGAGGGCAATAGAAGAATGGGACGACAGAGAATGAGGTGGCTGGATGGAGTCACTGAAGCAGTAGGCATGAGCTTAAATGGACTCCAGAAGGTGGTAGAGGACAGGAAGGCCTGGAGGAACATTGTCCATAGGATCACGATCGGTTGGACACGACTTCGCAACTAACAACAACAACAACAAATTCTAATTGCTGTAACCCTTTCCTTTGGTTTTGAGTACTGTGTGAATGTAGCCAAATAATAGATGTACTGGTTTAACATACTTTGTTCCAGTTATGTGATTTATCATTTGTAGCATAATCTTAGCATATTTATTCAAAGTCCTACTGTATTCAGTGTAGTTTATTGCCAGGTAAGTGAATATACTATTGAAACCTCAACTGAATTGGGGAAAAGGGACAGAATTTAAACTTATCTTGAGGGCGGAGCCAAGATGGTGGAGAGGCAGCAAAGGCTGTAAAGAGCTCCTCCAAAAGTAAAAGTTTTATTTTATTTTACTTTATTTTTATTTTAACTTTTTAATCTTTTTTAATATTGTATTTTAACCTACCTCTTTTAAACTTTTTAAACCCATTTTTAACCCATTTCAACCTTTTAAACCATAGTTTTAAACTTATTTTTAAACCTGTTTTAACAAACCTGAATGGGGAAAAGAAGGAAGAGACAGCACTCTGCAGCAGAAAGTATATCCAAGCCTTTGAAGCAGCAGAAAATGGAGGATTATATTGCAAACAGACAGTCTGCTCCAGTAAGTAACTCATTCGCAGGCACCTTATCAGATAAAGTTAATTTATGTGACTCATTGGAATGGGACTTACAAACCGAAGTGGAGAGCAGACGGCGTGTGGAGTTGTCTTCCTCCCTCTTGGAGAATGGCTCCCCTCCTTGGAATCTGGCAACAGCCTCTTTTACACAGGAGGGAGATGTAGCAAATTTGAAGGGGGAAAATGTGACAGACTTCCTCTCTAGACAATGTTTGCTTACAGCTCAAACTGTAAACTCAATATATAATCTCTTGTCAATTGTCATGGATAAGGTTGATTGTCTGAAAGAGTCTTTTGCAGAGTTTGTTAGGAGCCACCCAAATACTGTGGAAGGACTTGGGAGGATAACCATGGACAGACATGGGATGGCTAACTCAGAAGGTGAAAGTAGAGAAGGACCTTGTTCTCCTCCCAAAAATTTGAACACCTACAGAGAAAACACTCAATCAGGCAAAGGTCTAAGAGATGACCAATATAACTACAGTCTGCAAACTAACCAGGTTACCTTGCAAATTTATGACAAGAGAGTAAATAGAGGGCGTTGGAGCAACAGAAAAGCTATTAGGCTGTCTCTGAGCCAGCTGCTCCGCTGTGAATTCACTCTGATAGATCTACTACACGCAGAGTGGCTGCCAGCAAGATCACAATGTATGAGAATTCTCCTATCATTCAAGCAGCCCACAATTCCCTCCATGCTCTTCAGAATGAAGCCCTTTCTGAGCTTTTTCTCAATATTTCCAATAAGGGTCTTTTGCTCAGAAAAAGTGTGCCCACTCCTGAAACAGCGTCACCAAGAGGGAACTGTCGCTTTAAATCTAGGCTGCAACAGCCCTCACACTACTAGGCCTGAGGCTGCTGCAACTGAACTGACCCTGAGAAAGCAAAGAAGCAATATACGAACTGTTTTTAACCACAGCTGCAGGAACTGCTGAGGATGTGCCAGAGGAAATGTTGATTGACCTATTCAGTGCATTGCCAGAACCTGAGCAAGTTAACATCATTCAAAGACTGGACGACCTAAAAGAGGCACTGACAATAACCCAATCTACAGCAAAGCCTCTATTTAATTTGGCTCCACTAAACACGCAACCTTGTGACAAGATATTTAATCAACAATCTGCCTTTACCTCAACAGTAAAAAAAGGTGTTGTCACACAGGCTGAGAGTGGAGTAACTGCACTGACTGACCCAGCCTCTGAGAAACAACCGAAAGACAAAGGGCTTCATCACACAGTGCCCCCTAAGCTGACAAACACTAAGGACATAATCCAGCTTCCATCCTCATTTGATTTAGAAGTTCCCACAACATCTTTTCACAAGATGAACCCTCAGCCAAGCCCCTCCAAAAATGGACATAAATCTACATTCATAGACTTAAGCCAGAGGACCTGCTCTTTGGAAAAAAAATCATTCTTGGAGCAAGAGCAGAGGCACACTGGCAACGGAGATATAGAGGAGCAACAACAAGTTCTGCAACCCACGAGGAGAAATATCAATCCTCACAACAACTGTGTTTATATGGGAAGCTTAGATGATATTGACTCAGCTCCATTGTCAAGTTGACATCTGGCATTTCCACCATCTAGCCAATCAACCAAGTCAGACCACCTTGCCTCTGAGAACCCCATACAGTTGATGACCTGGAACATAGCTGGCTGGAAAGGGATGGTTGATAGTGGACTAATGAGCTTTCTCTCTAGATTTGACGTAATAGCCTTTCAAGAAACCTGGCTAACCGAAGTGGATGAACCAGTACAATTGCCAGGCTTTCAGGGATGGGCCTCCCCAGCCCTAAAAACAAAGAACAAAGGGAGACCCTCTGGTGGGCTATGCATTCTTATAAAGGAAGAGTTGCAATGGCAGGGAGAGAAATTATATAACGAAGATATGTATCCGTACTTTCTAGCTGTCAAATTTGAATATGACCAGTTTGAGTTAATATTGGTAAATGTGTACATTCCTCCAAGCACATCCCAGCACTATAATTTTGAATATTGGATGGGCTTGGAAGTTATCTTAGAAGATATATCTATATTGTACCCTCGGTCCATAGTGGTATTATTAGGAGATCTGAATGCTAGACTGGGTCCCTCTCTGTATGAGCTTGCCCAGAAGAAGGGAATCCCAGGGGAGTTCTTTGATAACCATCCTCAGTGGCTCTCGAGAGACTGTAAAAGTAATGCCGCTGGCCTGCTCCTAGTCTCCTTAATTTTTAAGGGTAATCTCCAAATTTTGGGAGGTAAGGACAAGAATTATACATACCCTTATACATACCACTCAGCCAATTCAAGTAGTGTACTGGATCTCTTTTGTGTGTCTAGAGATAAGGCTGACCTCTTCTCAGAGGTCACAGTACACCTTAGCGACAATAGTGACCATCAGCCTGTAAGTGTGACATTGCGAGGCCGCTCAGATTTAAGACCATATAACATGGCTGACAGATGGCTCACCAAAAAGGTAGAGGTGACCCAAAATAAAAGGTTAATTTGGGCCAAAGTTGATACTAAGGCAATATTAGAATGCCTTAAAACAGAGAATGCTACTAAGTGGGCTAGAACAATACAGTCATCTACTACTGACTGGATGTCAGCCTTCAATGCATTCTCCAATCTTTGCAACATACTGAAGAAACACCTAACAGCTAAACCTACTACAAAAAGAGCCCAAGTGGGTAGACCTCGCTGGTTTGATCCTGATTGTCAGCGACAGAAAAAGAAATTGAAGGCAGCCATGAGGCTTGCCCAGAGGAATCCTACTGCCCATACACAAGCTAAGATGCTGCACACAAGAAGGGAATATAAAAAAACTATAACATTAAAGAAAAAACGTTTTGCCATTTCAATCTGGTCAGAACTTGGGTTGGCTGCCAGAAGTCATAATTCAGTATTATTTTGGCACTCTGTAGCAGGTATTCTGAAGGAACGGAGATTTGCATTTGACATACCAATCTCTGCTGCGGACTGGGAGAATTATTATCAGTGCTTGTTTGCCCCCACCGAACCGGTAAAGAAATTATTTTTAAACAGTGATTTGGTAAATCCTAGAACTCTCCCCCCTTGGCCACCAGTCTCAGAAAAGGAGATACAGTCCATCATTAAAAGCTTAAAGAGCAATAAAGCCCCAGGCGAGGATTTTTTACCAGCAGAATTATTTAAGAAATTTCCCAACTGGTGGGGCCCTGTATTAGCAGGTCTTTTTACACACATAAATAACACCTGCCATATACCAGATGGGTGGAAGATGGCAATAGTTGTCCCCATATATAAAAAAGGGAGTAAAAAGGATCCTAGTAATTATAGGCCCATCAGCCTGATTGACATTGTAGCAAAAATATATGCTAGGTACCTTTTGAACAGAATTGAAATCTGGGTAGAGGAAAACAACATCCTCACAGAAGAACAAGCAGGTTTTAGACAGAACAGATCTACTATTGATAACTGCTTTGTTTTGAACCATCTGATTGCCAAATATGCCTATAAGAGGAGACCCCTGTTTGCTGCTTTTATAGACCTTACAGCAGCATTTGATATGGTAAATAGAGACGTACTATGGAGTAAATTGACATCTCTTAAAATAGAACCCAGACTTCTGGCTTTGATTAAAGCCCTTTACACAAGTACCTGTTTGAGGGTGCGGTATGGGGTTAATGGGGCCCTGACTAACAGGATTCACACAAATAAAGGGATAAGGCAAGGGTGTATCCTGGCCCCATTATTATTTAATTTATACATCAATGACTTGCCAGGGTTAATGAAGGATACCATGGTACACATGCCAATGATCCTAAATACTTACTGTAACAGCTTGCTTTATGCTGATGATATGATTTTATTATCATACTCACAAGTAGGATTACGTAGGCTATTAAGAAGATTCAGCTCTTATTGCCAGGATAACTCCCTAATTATTAGCAAATCCAAATCGAAAATAATGGTGTTTGGAAGAAACCATCAGAGACATAAGTGGCAATTAGACGGTGAACCAATTGAGCAGGTTAATACCTTTGTATATTTGGGAGTAACTTTTTCCAAGACTGGATCTTGGGCCTGCCATCATCAACGAAGTACATTTAGAGCAAAAGCCCGTTTGAATTTATTGCTCAAACTAAAGAACCATAGTTACCCAGGGTCCCTAGCTCCACTACTCAAAGTTTATAAGGCTAAGGTTACGACAATGCTCTTGTATGGAGCAGAAATTTGGGGTCTTTATTCAACCACAGCTTTAGAACAAACACAGTCCCAGCATCTGAGATGTATTTTGGGTGTAGACCCAAGAACATCTGCTGCAGCAGTTAGAGCTGAATTGGGAATTCATACAATTCAGGCATTATCTAAAATTAGAGCTTATAACTACTGGTGCAAAGTTAATGAAATGGAGACTGATAGACTCCCCAAATTATGCCTACTAGAGCAAATAAAACTGCAATCACAAATCTCCTGGATCACCAAACTAACAAATTTTGTAAGAAGCTGTGGCCTTCCTGTTTCTTGCGTAACAGGAGAACAATCTAAAAAAAGAGTTGCCCAAAGAATTAAGGATATAGAAGCCCAAACTGATATAGCTATCCTTAGTAAGGTGGGTAACTTGAAATGGCTGAGTAAATACAAATGTACTTTTCAAGTGGACAGTTATTTGAAGTCACAACTCCCAAAACATCTTAGGGAGATATTTACGAGAGCGAGATTCGAACAGCTTGATACAATGGTCAGATATGGGAGATTTCATGCTATACCGTACAATGAGCGTCTCTGCATTTGCGGAGCGGCAGAGGTAGAGGACGTGGCTCACATCCTATTTGACTGTTGTTTGTATAAGAGGGTGAGAGACAGGTATCTTGGTCTATATACCAAACGAATGACCCATTGGGATCCCCATATTAAAATAACTTACCTTATGTCCGGCCAGAACTTGAAAAGAACATTCAACGTAGCACAGTATTTAAACAAAATGATCCAGTTAAGATCTGCATATGTGGGACTGATTGGGGTAGATTGTAAGGGCGACTCCGAAATATAATGTTACCATATTTTATCTATATCTTAAATTTGTATTTTATTACTATTTTAACTTAAATTGTATTTTAATTCCATTTTAAATTGTATTTTATCAAATTCCATTTTGGATTGTTTTTATCTAGTTTCGGTGACGGTTTGTTGCTGGAACTTTGTACTTCGATATGGCCCAAGGGCTAATCAATAAAGTTGTTGTTGTAATAAAAATACTTATCTTAAATCAGGATTCTGTCAACTAAACAATTGCTTGTCAATTGATAACATAGTTCATGTTGATAACATATTTTAAAATAGGAAAATCCATGTATTTTGCAAAAATATGGATATGAAAATATTTTAGAGACAAATCTATACTTACCAACACATTGGAATATGTAGTGCTCTTTATAAATGTTGCACCATTTATTTTAGGTACATATCTACTGATGGATATTTGACACTCTTCTGTCTATATGAACTCTGCAATGCAAATTTTGCATAGTTTATTGAGCTCCAAAAACAAAAATAATACAGAACAAATAATTTAAGAATTCAGTTTTTTGTATTCAGTTTTTTGGTTTTGTTTCCAGGGATTTTGCAATTTTTGTTGTTGTTACGTGTTGAGAAATAAATAAAACATTATAGTCAGCACTCATTTCAGAAAGTAATATAGCTAGTTAACCAGAGAAAAAGTTCTCAGCATGAAGTAACACATTGTTTTGACCACTACTAACATGGTGTTCCTCAAACGTGGCAATTGGAGTTGAGCTCCACATATCTTAAAGATGCCAAATTTGAGAAACATTGTACAGATAGTCCTCAACTTACAACAGTTCATTTAGTGATTGTTCAAAGTTACAATGGCACTGAAAAAAGTGACTTAAGACCATTTTTCACATTTACAACCATTGCAGTATCTCTATGGTCATGTGATCAAAATTCAAACACTTGACAACTGACTCACTTGGCAACCTTCTGACAAGCAAATCAATGGGGAAGCCAGAATCACTTAAGAACCGTGATTCTAATTTAACAACTGCAGTGATTCACTTAACAACTGAGGCAAGAAAGGTTGTACAATAGGGCAAAACTCACTTAACAACTGTTTCACTTAGCCATGGAAATTTTGGGCTCAATTGTAGTTGTAAGTTGAGGACTACCTGTAGTAGCATATAATTAACAAGCTTTTCTATGAGAGTTGGTATTGCAGGGTTTAATCTGATTGGCTCAGATAGCCTTCAGCAGCTGTCTGCCTAGCTAAAAAGTGGCTACTGTCAGAAATTTTAAATTGCATCATTTCTTTCTTCAGAAAAAAAGTCACTACTAACTGAATGACAATCATATCAGATTCCCTATCTTAGCATGTAAAAACTAAATGAAGACAGGGATATATTTTACTTTCTGACATCACCCCAGCCTTTAATTATTACATACTGTAGCATTAAAAAAAATTTCATAAAAAGCATTACAGTGGTACCTCAGTACTCCGTGTTAATTGGTTCCAGGAGGCACAATGAGTACCAAAAATGATGAGTACCAAACAAATTTTTCCCATAAGGAACAATGTAGTGAGTCACAAAGCAGCTGATTCCGACAGGTTCTAGCTTGTGCGTTGAGTACCCAACAAACGATAAGTAACAGGACAAAATGTTCATATCAAAATGCATTAAGTACCAAATTTGATGAGTTTCAAAGCAGTTAAGTACCAAGCTACCACTGCACCCAGATATTCAAAATATGCACACTGAACACAAAAAGTAGTTTTCCTGCTTTAAAATAGTCTGCACAAAGATTAATAGAGATTTAAGCTTTATTGTCTGTGTGCTGAAACAAGTAATCCAACAGCTGATAAGAAAATGTTTAGAAAATGAAACGTCATACAAAATGGATAATTATAAAACATATCAATATTCTCCAATCTCCATAGTCATATTCTCCATTCTAAATAAAACCATATTATTAAGAAACCATTTCTAAAAAATAAGGGTTAGAAGGCAACCCATGCTGGATTTATTTTTTGCCTTGCCTTAAACCAGCAGGCTTGGGGGGTTGGTGGTAATTCGCTCAAGAAAGAGAAAGTGCATTTTGTGTACGCTTATGCTTATAGAAACATGCTTATGAAATATATACTTATAACCTATATCAGACATGTCAAACACAAGGCCCGGGGGCCAGATCCGGCCCGCAAAGTGGTTTCATGTGGCCCGCGAAGCCATCCTGGAAACAGTGAAGGAACGGCTGCCAGCCACTGCCTTGGCCCAGAGACCCTCCTTCTGCCAGAGACCCTCAGATCTGTCCCACTCCTGCCCAGGCCCCCATAGGCACGCTTGATGTGAACGATGTAGAGCTGGCCACGCCCACCCAGTAGGCCATAAGCACTCTAGCCACACCCAGCCAATAGGCCACGCCTACCCAGGCCATACCCACCCGGCCCCCTGAGGGCAACCGCAATGCTGATGCGGCCCTCAATGAAATTGAGTTTGACACCCCTGAGCTATATGCTTATAAAATGGTCCAATCAATAAGAATAAAGCTGGAAGGGACCTTGGAGGTCTTCTAGTCCAACCCCTTGCTCAAGCAGGAGACTCTATACCATTTCAGACAAGTGACAAGTCTCTTTTTAAAAAACCTCCAATGATGAAGCACCCACAACTTCTAACAGCAAGCTATTCCACTGGTTAACACTCCTCACTGTTAAGAAGTTTCTCCTTAATTCCAGGTTGCTTCTCTCCTTGATTATGTTCCATCCATTGTTTCTTGTCTTGCCTTCTAGTGGTTTGGAAAATAAGTTGATCCCCTCCTCTTTGTGGCAGCCTCTCAAATACTGGAATATTGCTATCATGTCCCCCCTCGTCCTTCTTTTCTCTACACAAGGTAAACCCAAATCCCGCAACCGTTCTTCACGTTTCAGTCTCCAGGACTTTAATAATCTTAATTGCTCTTTTTCCAAAGTCTCAACATCTTTTTGTAATGTGACCAAAAGTAAATAAAATATTCCTTACTAAGTCTTTATAAAACAGTAATGATACTTCATGTGATTTTTATTCTGTGCCTCAATTTATACAACCAAGTATTGTATTAGCTTTTTGCCTGCTGCCACACACCGCTGGCTCATATTTAAGTGATCATCCACTAGGTCCCTCTCACAGTTACTGTGTCCTGGTTCCGATAGATGAAACCCATCAAAAGAACTTCGAGGCAAAATTCTTCCTTAAAGAACATTTATTTGGGAAACAAAGTATCGGCACTACATAGTTGAACCCAAAAACTAAATTCCCTTCCCCAGTTACAAAGTAACAAATCAAGATCACGTGAAGTATTAACACCACTTTACAATGCCTTCATAAAGCCACACTTGGAATACTGCATCCAGTTTTGGTCACCACGATGTAAAAAAGATGTTGAGACTCTGGAAAGAGTACAGATAAGAGCAACAAAGATGATTAGAGGTCTGGAGGCTAAAACATATAAGAAACGGCTGCTGGAATTGCGTATGTCTAGTTTAATCAAGAGAAGGACTAGGGGTGACATGATAGCAGTGTTCTAATATCTCAGGGGCTGCCCCAAAGAAGAGGGAGTCAAGCTATTCTCCAAAGCGCCCAAAGGCAGGACAAGAAGAACGGATGGAAACTAATCAAGGAGAGAAGCAACCTAGAACTAAGGAGAAACTTCCTGATAGTTAGAACAATTAATCAATGGAACAACCTGCCTCCAGAAGCTGTGAATGCTGCAACACTGGAAGTTTTTAAGAAGAGACTGGACAGCCATTTGTCTGAAATTGTATAGGGTTTCCTGCCTGAGCAGGGGGTTGGACTAGATGACCTCCAAGGTCCCTTCCAACTTTACTATTATGATTATGATTATGATTATGATAAAGTACAATTCCCACCTCCACTAAACTGTCATAAAGCACATTCCCCAATTAACTTAAAGTGTGGGCTTTCTCCTCAGCTCCTCACCCTGCCAAAACCTTATCAGCTTGTCCTTGGGTTCCCACAGCAACGTTATTATTATGGCTAGCTGAGCTTACATCCCAACCCCCAACCCCCGCTGCACCTGATTTCTAAAAACAAGAAAAAGCATGTTAAAGGAGAAGAGAAAATGGCTGCATTTTCATCAGTTGTCAGAGCAGCAACATCCAATGTTAGCAGCGTTGACATCCGGCCCTCCTTACAAAAAGGACAAATCCTGTAATTCAAACAAAATCATAGGTTAGGGGTTACCCCTTGGTTTGTTGGGGTGTTTTTCATAGAATTTACTAATGAGCCTGTCAGCTTTTACATCACTAGAATTTACCCATGTGGCTTTAGACAATGGATATCCTTTCCACTGCACTAAGTACTGTAACTTTCCCTTAAAAAGTCTTGAACAGGGGTAGGTAACCTCAGCTTTTTTATGACTCATGGACTTCAACTCCCAGAATTCATAAGTCAGCATAGCTGACTCAGATGTTAAGACTACCCCTGGTCTAGAATCAAAAATACACTTCACTTCATAATGAGTCTGTCCGGCTACCACAAGAGGCCCAGGTGCCTTCTTAGGGGGAGGTTATAAGGTGGAACCCCGAAAAGGTTTCAGTAGGCTACAATGGAACACACCCATCCCCCACCCTCCAGTATGTACTTCAGGGTGAAGTTAAATTGGTTAAAGTATTGCGCCCAACGTACTTGTTTCGGGGACAGCTTGTGGGGAGTTTTCAGTGCCTCTAGGTTTTTGTGATCAGTCCATATCTTGAAAGGCACCTTGTTCCCTTCTAGGTAGTGTTGCCAGTTTAATAGAGCCCAACAAATTGCGAAGGCTTCCTTCTTCCACACTGCACATCTTCTCTCACAATTGGTGAACTGTTTCGAGGTGTAAGCACAGGGCTGTAGGACTCTGTCATGGTTCTTTTGCAATAGTACAGCTTCGATGGCCACGTTGCTGGCATCGGCTTGAATCACATTGGCTTTAGGACTGGCTCGACCACAGATAGTCTTTTCAAATTCTCAAAAGCATTTTGACAATTCATAGTCCATATTAGTGGCTGGCCCGGTCACGGCTTTCCCCCCTCTTTGCCTGTTTTCAATAAGTCCGTGAGGGGTAAAGCAATTTCGGCAAAGAAGGGGATGAACTGTTGGTAAAAGTTGGTGTATCCCAGAAAGCTCTGAAGCTGTTTGCGAGTCTTTGGGGTTTGCCATTAGATTACAGCTTTCACTTTAGCAGGGTCTATTTCAATGCCCTCATTGGAAATTCTGGAGCCTAGGTAATCCAGTCGGGTCTGATGGAACTCACACTTTGACAGTTTAACATATAGTTTGGCATTTAACATTTTTTTAACACTTCTCGCACTAGTTTTATGTGGTCAGCCATATTTGTGCTGTATATCAGGATATCATCAAGATACACAAAAACTCCTTTGTACAAATGATCATGTAGTACCTGCATTAAGACAGCTGGAGCCCCCCTCTAGTCCGAAATGCATGACTTTCAACTGATAGCAACCCATGGGGCAGTTAAAAGTGGTTTTCCATTCATCTACTTCTCTTACCCGTACTCGGTAATATTCCTCTCTTAGATCCAATTTAGTGAAGATGCTCCCCTTTGCCAGGTGGGTTAGTAGGTCCTTCAGGAGGGGGAGGGGGTACTTGTTTTCTACACTCACAGCATTTAACCCTTTATAGTCTATGCACAGACAAATCAACCTGTCTTTTTTCTCTTTAAATAACACTGGGGCTCCCACCTGAGATTTGGCCACCTCAATAAAACCTCTTACTAGGTTCTTGTTCACAAACTGTTACAGTTCATCCATTTCGAGGGGGGTCATGGCATACATCCTCAGCCATGGGAGTTTAGCTCCTGATAACAGCTCAATGTTGCAATCATTGGACCGATGGGGAGGCAGAATGTCGCATTCTTTCTCATTAAACACCTCCGCTAGATCTCGGTATTCTCTGGGGATGAATGGCTCGCCTGGTTGAGACAGGGTAGTTATCTTTGCTAACTCAGTGGGTGGCCTGGACTCCCCAGTAATGTTGGCCAAATTATGGGGGGGCTTGGATCCTATAGGTAATCTCACAGTCCTCATTCCCTTTTCCCACCAAATAAACAGTTTCCATTTCTCCAACCAGGCTAGCCCTAGAACCACAGCCTCAGTCATCTTTGAAGCCACCATGAAGCGAATGAACTCCCAGTGTTCACCTATTTCTAAGCATATTGGCTCAGTCAATTGTGTGACTAAAGTTCCTCCCATTAAAGAGCCATTGGCTTGCTCAAATCTCACGGATTTAGAGAGCAACTTTGCTTGTATACACATTTTAAGGGCAAGTGGCAATCTAATAATGTACCGGGAGCACCCCGAATCCACTAGCACTTTCATATCTACTCGTGCACCAATCTTAGGGACTATGAGCTTGGCAGCGAGAGAAAAAGGTGGAACGGGTCGACTCACCATCAGATCGTTCTCCCATTCATTGTCACTGTCATAGGAAGCCAGAGCAGTGGCAGGTCCAGCTTGGGCCTCGGCGCTCTCCTGTGTGGGCGACATGACTTGGGCAGTGGGTTCTTCAGTTTGACCTCTCTTTCGCTGGCTGCTGGGCTGGTTTCTTTCTCACCGGTGGTCCCGATCTACTTTGCTGTTGGGGCTATGGGACTTGCTGACTCACCACCCGGTGTCCTTGCTGCCCACATCTGAAGCACTTGATCGGTGGACTGGCAGGTGACCTGGGGGTTTCTGTGGCCACAATGGCTGGGAGGGGGGGCGCCTGGTCTGGTCTGGTTTCTACCTGGCTTCCTGAGGTGGTGGCTTCTTATTACAGGCAAGCTCAATGTCTAACCTTACCACCACCTGATACCACTTCTGCAATAGGTTAGGGACAACTCAATAGACTCAAGCCTATGAAAGGTGATTATCTAGTCCTTCCTTGAAGTGATGAACTGGAGACTGCTCAGGCCACCTCTCTATTCAGCCAGCTACTTTGCAAAACTATCATACATATTCCAATGCAGTCCTGCCATCTTGTTTTATCTTATGAATTTGTTTCTCTGCTTTGGGGGCTATGGATGGGTCCTCGAACCTGGCTCTTAATCCAAGGAGGAAGAGGTGGAGGTTCCCCAGCTCAGGTGCTTGCTTGTTGTACAAATTGTTTAGCCACTCAGATGCTTCCCCTTCTAAATTGGCCGTGACCACATCGACCAAAGCAGCTGGATTTGGGTAGAAATTATCATTGCGATTCATGTGGGAGCGTACTTGATTGAGGAAGAAGATCAGCCTCTCTGGGTCACCATCAAAAGTTGCTCTAAGAGGTGGTGCCACTATGGGCTGCTGCCCCCCAACTCAGTGTGGCTGCATTCCCAATGGTTGCTGGCCTCCCAGCTGTGGTTGTTGCACCAATGGCCGCTGACCTCCCAATGGTGGCTGCAGCGTCCACTGTTGCTGCAGGTCCCCCAGCAGTTATATTTATATATTTTATATTTATTAAATTTTTATACCGCCCTTCTCCCGAAGGACTCAGGGCGGTGTACAGGGCAATAAATATCAAAATATACATACAAAAGTTAAAAAAAGATTAAATAATTATGCCCAATATAATACAATAATTAAAACAATGTTAAAACCAAATCCAAACCTCAAACCCATCAGACCAGGCCGGATTGTTCAAATAGATAGGTTTTTAAATCGCGCCGGAAGGAGCGAAGGTTGGGGGCCATCCGGAGCTCAACCGGCAAGCGGTTCCATAGGTCTGGCGCGCCCACAGAGAACGCCCTCCCGCTGGGGGCCACCAATTGACATTCTCTGATCGGAGGCACCCTGAGGAGGCCCACTCTGTGGGAGCACACTGGACAGAGGGAGGTTGACGCAGGTGCTGCCGTAGGTAATCTGGACCCAAGCCATGTAGGGCTTTATAGGTCATTACCAGCACCTTGAATCTCACCCGGAGGGCAGCTGGCAGCCAATGCAGCTCGCGGAGCAGAGGTGTAACATGGGAGTATCGGGAGACTCCCAACACTACTCGCGCGGCTGCATTCTGCACCAGCTGAAGCCTCCGAGTGGTCCTCAAGGGCAGCCCCATGTAGAGAGCGTTGCAGTAGTCCAAACGAGAGGTCACGAGTGCATGAGTGACTGTGCGCAAGGCATCCCGGTCTAGATAGGGCCGCAACTGGCACACCAGGCGAACCTGGGCAAAGGCCCCCCTAGTCACAGCTCCTATATGGTCTTCTAAGGAGAGCTGTGAATCTAGGAGGACCCCCAAGTTGCGAGCCCGATCTACAGGGGGTAATAACTCACCCCCCATAGTAAGAGATGGAATAATCTGCATTTCCCGAGATGCCGGCATGCACAGCCACTCAGTCTTGTCAGGGTTGAGCTGAAGCCTGTTCCTCCCCATCCAGACCCGGACCGCCTCCAGGCAATGGGACATCACGTCGAGGGCATCACTGGGGTGGTTTTGGGTTGAAATAAAAAGTTGTTGTACATTCACCCCCACTGCTGCTGCATTCCCAATGGCTGCTGATCTCCTGATGGCTGTGGCATCCCCAGTTGTTGCAGGCCCCCCAGCGGGCCTAGCGGCAGCTGCTGCAACATCCCCAGGTGCTGCCGGCCCCCCAGCGGTTGCTGCACATTCAGGGGCTGTTGCCAACTCCACTGCTGCTGCGCTCCCACCTGTTGCTGATCTCCTAGTGGTGGTGGCTGCTGCATCCCCAATTGCTGCAGGGGCCCCAACAGTTGTGATGTGCAGGGCTATGTGATCAATAGTCACAATGGTCAGGGCTTTCACGGTACCTGTGGTGATTGGGACTTCGGCTGCCCCTGATGGTGGCTCAGCTCTTGTGTTGTAAATGGCACTCTGGAGTTCTGGAGGAGTGACAATGTCACATAGCTCTGCGCATCACCGTTAGTGCCACCTAAGCCCAGGACCTACTCAGGAGGGGGACTCAGATGTGAGCATTCAACAAGGTATAATGCAACAGCTGTGTGATCTCTTGGCTGGGCAGCAACAGGTGGGAGCGCTGCAACTGTTGGAGCCCCTGCAGCAATTGGGGATGCTGCAGCCATCACCGCTGGGCAGTCAGCCCCTGAATGTGCAGCACCAGCTGGGGGGCCTGCAGCAGCTGGGGATGAATATGTAAAAAATTGCTTGTCTTTTGTTTGGTGGTGGTGATGATAGCAAAGTCATGGTAGGCATTTTCCAAATTTTTGACATGCCAAGCCCAAAAGGTTCACCACCACTGCCCTTAAATCAGGGAGAAGTGACTCTTAAAGAAGAGACTTATCTGGAGTCTGTTTATTAGGGCCCATATTAATTTGCTTTCCAGTAGCATATCATTTGGCCTTGGAGTACAAAATGAAGCAGGGCACAGGCTGATAGAATTTTGTCACGATGGTCATAGCAAACACTCTTTTCCAACAACCCAAGAGACGGCTCTACACATGGACATCACCAGACGGTCAACACAGAAATAAGATTGACTGTATGCTCTGCAGCCAAAGATGGAGAAGCTCTATACAGTCAGTAAAAACAAGACCAGGAGCTGACTATGGCTCAGACCAGGAGCTTCTCATTGCAAAGTTTAGGCTTAAACTGAAGAAAGTAGGAAAAAGCACTAGGCCACTCAGGTATGAATTAAATCATATCCCTGTTGAATATACAGTAGAGGTGACAAATAGATTTAAGGAATTAGATCTGATAGACAGAGTGCCTGAAGAACTATGGACAGAGGTTCGCAACATTGTACAACAGGTAGCAACCAAAACCATCCCAAAGAAAAAGAAATGCAAGAAAGCAAAATGGCTGTTGTGACTCAGGGCCAGCCTGTGGGCCCGACAGCCGGGTCCGATGTATCGGAGGACTCAGATGTGGGGGAGGAGGGAAACGAACCGGCTGATGATGATTTGGAGACTTTGCAGAGTCCTCAGCCGGGAACCTCTTCTCAGCTGTGTGAGCCCGAGAGTGCGGAGGATGATGACCCACAGCTGGCCCTGTTCAAGGACGCCCGACGCAGGAGGCAGACGAGCAGGGACAAACAAAGGAAGGCTATGGGACTCCTCGGGAGGAGGCACAGGGAGACCACGCCCTGAGCTCTCTATAAAAGAAGTGTTTGGGGAGGGGCTAGTTGCTGAAAGCAACTTTTTCGTTTGAGAAGTCAAGCTCTTGTATTTTTGTAACAGTGTAATTAAAACTTGGCAGAAGCCTTTTGATCTTGGACGCTTTCCAGACTCTTCCTTTGATTAGGGGTGCGAGAAGAGGGCTGGTTCAGAACAGTTTGCTTTCAGCCACCCACCCCTTAATACTACGATGGAGCAGCTTCTTGCCGAGAATGTCCAGCTCAACCAGCAACTCACCTTGCTGGCCACTCAGGTGGCACAACTGCAGGCTCAGGTACATGCTGCCCCCCCACCCAGGAGGAAATGTCAGATAGCTATGCCGGATAAATTCGCTGGTAATCCAGAACTGTTTCCTGCCTTCCTGGGACAATGCCAGCTTTATATCAGCGTGAGAGCAGCTGATTTCCCCACTGATCGAGATAAGGTGGGATTCGTGTTGAGCCTTCTGTCGGGAGATGCAGCTCGTTGGGGCACGCCTCTGTTGGCACAGCCTAGCCCTTTGTTGGATAACTTTGGGGGGTTTTGTGACCATATGCGCCTCATGTACGAGGACCCGATTAAGGCACAGACGGCCACCCGACGCCTGAAAGCTTTGAGGCAGGGTCAGCGCCCTCTACAGGCCTATATCAGCGATTTCCGGCTGCTTAGCCAGGATTCCGCCTGGAATGAGGCTGCGCTCGTGGATGCCTTTCAGGATGGCTTGTCAGAGGAGATGTTGGATGAGCTGGCCCGCGTGGACATTCCCTCAGACCTGAATGGGCTGATCCATCTTTGTCTGCGGATCGATGCCCGGCTGCAGCAGCGTAAGAGTCGCCGTGCCACCCCACAGACCCCTGCCGCCCCTGTTGTGCGTGAGCCCCCGGTCCAGAGGGAGGAGCCAATGGAGCTGGGTGCCGCCAGGTCCCGTCTATCGGTGACGGAAATGGACAGACGACGATCGGAGGGGTTGTGTTTTTACTGTGGGGACCCTGGACATTTGGCTGCTTCTTGCCCGAAGAAGCGTCAGCGGGCGTCAGTGACCAAGCCTGCCCCGAGAAAGTCCCCTGCTTTGTTATCGGGAAACGGCCCGAGCCCGATCTAGACGGTGTGAAAGATCGGGCGACCCACAACATCCACACCGAGCGACGCCGTTCCGACGGTGCCTGTGAACCTCCACGGCATTTGATTTTGGAGGCACGTCTGATCCTCCCTGGCAAGTCAGAGGGGATTCCAGTCCATGCCTTAATTGACTCTGGGGCTACCACTAACTTTATGGATTCGGCCTTTGTGGCCAAATGGGCTGTTCCCCAGTGTCCAGTGGATCCGCCCATGCTTGTGGAGACCATCGATGGTCGAGTGCTCCTGTCCGGGCCTATCACGGCCGCCACGCAACCCGTGTGTATGGCCATCAGTACCCATGTGGAGGCCATTCAGTTCTACGTCACTTCGGATCTGCACTTCCCCGTGGTCTTGGGACTGGCGTGGCTCCGGGCACATGATCCACAGATCTATTGGTCTCAGAACTTGGTCACCTTCCCAAGTTTGCAGTGCGTGGACCACACCCGCCATATCTGTGCCGGCCAGGTGGAGGGTTCCTCAGGGGTTTCCTTGCCTCCCGAACTGTCCGACTTTGCTGACGTGTTCAGCGAGTCAGAGGCGGACCAATTACCCCCGCACAGGCCCTACGACTGCTCCATTGACCTAGTCCCTGATGCGCCTCTCCCAGTGGGGCGTTTGTACTCCATGTCGGAGCCCGAGTTGGCTGCATTGCGGGACTTCCTGACGAAGAACTTGGCTCGTGGTTTCATCCGGCCCTCGTCCTCGCCAGTGTCTGCGCCCGTGCTCTTCGTCAAAAAGAAGTCGGGCGAGTTACGGCTTTGCTGTGACTACCGGAAACTCAACGCTATCACGGTGCGTAACCGCTACCCGCTGCCCCTCATCCCCGAGCTCTTGGACCGACTCCGGGAGGCTAAGATCTTCACGAAACTGGACCTGCGTGGAGCTTACAACCTCGTCAGGGTTCGGCCGGGTGATGAGTGGAAGACGGCGTTTGGTACTCGCTATGGACATTTCGAGTACACGGTGATGCCGTTTGGCCTGACCAACGCCCCCGCTGTGTTTCAGCATTTTATGAATGACGTCTTTCGGGATCTGTTGGACCAGTTTGTTGTGATTTACCTGGACGACATCCTGATTTACTCCCCGTCGCGTGAAGCGCATCATCAGCATCTCCGTCAGGTCCTGCAGCGCCTCCGGAATCATCGGCTGTTTGCCAAGTTGGAGAAGTGCCAGTTCTACCAGGTGACCATTGATTTCTTGGGTCACCGCATTTCTCCTGAGGGCATCGCCATGGAACCGAGTAAAGTTGAGTCGTTGCAGAGTTGGCAACCCCCGCGTCGCGTGAAGGATATTCAGCGACTTCTTGGATTTGCCAACTACTATCGGACATTCATCCCTGGCTTTGCTGCCTTGACAGCCCCCCTCACCCGGCTCCTGCAGAAGAAGACTCGGTTCCAGTGGAACGCCCCCGAACAACAGGCGTTCCAAGCTCTGAAGGACGCCTTCATGAAGGAGCCCATCTTGAAGCATCCTGACCCGCAACGGCCGTTTGTCGTGGAGGCGGACGCCTCCGACATTGCCATTGGGGCCGTGTTACTTCAGGCAGCGACGCCCAACGGTACCCTTTTCCCTTGCGCGTATCACTCACGGAAATTGAATCCCTCGGAGCGCAACTATACCATCTGGGAGAAGGAGCTGCTGGCCATCAAGGCGGCGTTCGAGGCTTGGAGGCATCATCTGGAGGGGGCGCGGCATCAAATCGAGGTCCGGACGGACCACAAGAATCTGGAAAGCCTGCAGACCGCTCGGAATTTGAACCAACGCCAGATCCGGTGGTCCCTCTTCTTTGCGAGGTTTGACTTCCGGGTGCGGTACATACCAAGTGGGCACAACCAGAGAGCGGATGCTCTGTCCAGGAAGCCCGAGTACACCCGAGTGGAAGACAAGCTTCCGCCCAGGACCGTGATCCCCGTCGAGTCTTTTGCTGCGGTGCGGGAGCCGGTGGATATACGGGCTCGGATCCGGGAGGCGCAGCAGCAGGAGGCGTGGGTGGCTCAGCGGAAGGAAGAGGTGGGGCCAGATTCGCCTTGGTCGGTCACGGATGGACTCCTGTATTATCGTGACCGGCTCTATGTTCCAGGAGGGCCACTCAGGGGACTCGTCCTCAGCCAATGTCATGATAACCCGGCTGCGGGGCATTTTGGCCTGTTCAAGACTCTGAACCTGGTCTCCCGTACATTCTGGTGGCCCCGAGTCCGACACGATGTCCAGTCTTATGTCACCTCCTGCGTCCCATGCAGGCAGGCCAAGTCAGCGACAGGGGCCCCGCCTGGTTTACTGCAGCCTTTGCCAACGCCCAAGAGACCCTGGGGGGCTGTGTCCATGGACTTTCTGACGGATCTACCCCCATCCTCCGGCTTCACGACAGTGTTTGTGGTGGTGGACATGTTGACCAAGATGGCGCACTTCATCCCCTGTCGCGGCTTACCGTCAGCTCGCGCCACTAGTCGCATGTTCATCCAACAGGTGTTCCGGCTGCACGGCCTTCCCGATAGAGTCGTCTCCGATAGGGGGGCCCAGTTTACAGCCCGCTTCTGGCAGGAGTTGATGCGGGCGTTGGACATTAAGGTTTGCCTCTCGTCCGCGCATCATCCTCAGACCGACGGGGGTACCGAGAAGGTCATCGGCATTTTGGAGCAGTATCTGCGCTGCTACGTTAACCTGCAGCAGGACAATTGGGTGGACTATTTGGCCATAGCCGAGTTTGCCTTTAACAACTCGCAGCACACCTCCACGCAGATGACACCGTTCTTGGCCAATGTGGGTTATCACCCTCGGTTTTTCCCCCTTTCTCCCGTGGACTCACCGGAGCCGGCAGCGAACGAATTCATGGCGGAGTTACAGGCGATCCATCGGTTGGTGCGACGGCAGCTGGAGAAGGCCAAGGCCGACTACAAGAGGTTCGCCGATCGGTCGAGAAGGGATACGCCTCCATTATCGGTGGGGGATCGGGTCTGGCTGTCCACCAGGAACCTACCATCCACTCGGCCGGCGAGGAAGCTGGACCACCGTTACCTTGGACCGTTCCCAGTCGAGGCCGTCATCAACCCGGTCGCCTATCGTTTAACTCTGCCACGTTCCCTGCGCGTGCACCCCGTCTTCCATCGGTCCTTGTTGGTCCCCGAACAACCGGCTTGTCCACTTCGCCAAGCGGAACCTCCCCCATCAGGACCTCGTGATGGCGACAGCACCCCCGAGTACGAGGTCGCCAGCATCAGGGATTCCCGCTGGCTGAAAGGTCGCTTCCAGTACCTGATCGAGTGGAAAGGGTACGGGCCGGAGGACTTCACATGGGAAGACGCGACCGCCGTTCATGCCCCTGCGTTGGTGACTGCTTTTCACGAACAGTTCCCATCCCGACCGCATCCGGATCGGCAGACCCGGGGGAAGGGCCCTGCGGTGCGGGATAGTGTTGTGACTCAGGGCCAGCCTGTGGGCCCGACAGCCGGGTCCGATGTATCGGAGGACTCAGATGTGGGGGAGGAGGGAAACGAACCGGCTGATGATGATTTGGAGACTTTGCAGAGTCCTCAGCCGGGAACCTCTTCTCAGCTGTGTGAGCCCGAGAGTGCGGAGGATGATGACCCACAGCTGGCCCTGTTCAAGGACGCCCGACGCAGGAGGCAGACGAGCAGGGACAAACAAAGGAAGGCTATGGGACTCCTCGGGAGGAGGCACAGGGAGACCACGCCCTGAGCTCTCTATAAAAGAAGTGTTTGGGGAGGGGCTAGTTGCTGAAAGCAACTTTTTCGTTTGAGAAGTCAAGCTCTTGTATTTTTGTAACAGTGTAATTAAAACTTGGCAGAAGCCTTTTGATCTTGGACGCTTTCCAGACTCTTCCTTTGATTAGGGGTGCGAGAAGAGGGCTGGTTCAGAACAATGGCTGTCTGAGGAAGCTTTGCAAATAGCTGAGGAAAGGAGGGAAGCGAAAGGCAAGGGAGAAAAAGAAAGATACGCCCAATTGAATGCAGAATTCCAGAGAATAGCTAGAAGAGATAAGAATGGCTTCTTAAATGAACAGTGCAAAGAAATAGAAGAAAACTGAATCATATCGGGAAACCAGGAGTTTCCAAGCCGCAAAGAAAAAGCCGGCCCGGCCGACATTTGACAGTTGACAGCTGTCAAATGGCCGCCCGAAGCAACGGCGCACGCGCACCAACCAGCCGGCCGCCATTCCCGTTGACAGCTGTCAAAAGGGCTGCCGGAGGCCAACGCGCACGCGCCGGATTTGACAGTTCCCGGAACTGTCAAATCCGCGGTCTTCAACCTAGTCCTCCGAACTGAGCTAAGCGCTCAGCTGGGAGGAATTCCCTGACAGCCGCCGAGCTGTCAGAGTACTGTTCGTTGATTGGCCGTCCTCCGAACGGCGGGGAAAATACTGCTACCTGATTGGTTGTTTGTTTTGACAGTTCCCTATAAAAGCCCGGATTGTTTTGACAATCAGCTGCCGGGAGCTGAACCGAATAAACCTTTCGAATCTTGCCTACGGTCTCGCGTCTGTCTTTCTAAAGACAATTCACCTGGTGACGAAGGTGGGATCCCGGTACTATAGAGCTGTTTACTGAGCCGAGTCACCCCGCAAAGGAGTTCCGATCCCTCCCGCTGACGAGTCACTGCTGAAGCCACTCGGAGGGCAAAGGAACCCTTTTTAGCAGCTTGAACAGTACTGTGGACCCAGACCATGGCAAATCTAGGTCACGTCAGAGAATTCGACGTCCGCCATCCTGAAGGATGGGAGTCGCACTGGGGACAAATTGAAGGCTACCTCGTTGTCAATAAGATAACAGAGGACCGCCACAAAGCTGCCGCCCTCCTCTGTCTCAGCGGGCCCGCTGTCTACGACATTGCCGTAGGGCTTTGTAGCCCTGACCCCATCGCGACCATCCCGTACGCCGTGCTGACCGACCGCCTCAGTAAACACTTCATGCCCCGTCGGTCCGAGCTATTCTGGCGCCTCCATTTCGCCCGCCGCCATCAGCAACCGGGCGAAACCACCACAGCCTTCATCGCGGCGGTACGTCACGCCGCCTGCAGGTGCCAATTCCCCGACCTGGAAGACCGTATCAGAGACCAGGTTATCGCCGGCCTCTCTAACGAGCGGCTCCAGCGGAAGCTGGTAGCCAGGCCCACGATGGACCTCGCTCAACTCACGTTAGAGATCATGGCCTACGAAGATAGCCACCGTGAGGTCTCTCCGGTGTACAGAGGCAGCCCAGCCGGTTCAGTCCACCACGCCAGGGAGCCGGACGACGAGCAACCAGAACCCTACGCCGGCGTCGACGACATCATGTCTCGTTTCAGCAAGATGAGCACCGACCACGGGAAGAACCGCAGGCCATCCAGACCAGCCGGTCCGGGCTCAAGGCCCACCGCCACAGGGCTGAAACCTAAGTGTGCCAGCTGCGGCGGGGCTCACGCCAGAGCCACATGCCGTTTCAGAAACGCCAAATGTCACGGATGCGGGAAGACCGGGCACATTCGCTCAGCATGCCGCAGTTCGAACCGGGAAACCCTCCACGAGCTTGAGGAAATTCCGGCAGGTAGGACCCAGGTCCCTTCCCCAGCCAAGGGAATTCCCCGGCCCTCAGTCTTGTCCATACAAGCCGAAACAAAAAGGTCGCCCATCCACCAGTTACAACCCAAAATTAAAATTTGGGTTAAAATCCAAGGGGTGCCCTGCGAAATGGAGGTCGACTCCGGCTCCTCAGTTTCAATAATGTCTTGGGACACCCTCAGAAAAATTGGGTTAAAAAATAGACGCCGTATTCCCCTGCAGCCCTCCAAAATACTCCTCGCAGATTTTCAGGGAGCTGCCATCGAATTAAAGGGACAGGCACAAATAAAAGTAGAATATAAAAAGTTCCTGGGACATTTAACGATTCAGATCACTGAGGCACCCAGGTCCACCCTCCTTGGGTTAGACTGGTTTGAGGCCCTGGGCATCCACCTAGAAGGCACCAACCGTATACAATCCCAAACATTAGAACAGGTTTGCCAGGCATTCGCAGACGTTTTCGACGGAACACTTGGCAAATACACAGGAACCCCTATAGACCTCAAATTAAAACCTGAGGTAGCCCCCATCCGCATCAAGGCAAGAAGGGTCCCCTTTGCATTGAAACAAAAAATCGAGGCAGAATTAGACCGTTTAATCAACCTTGGGGTCCTGGAACCAACAGACGGGGGAACCTGGGAAACACCCATAGTCACACCAGTCAAACCAAATGGTGACGTAAGACTATGCGCGGACTATAAGGCGACATTAAACCGCGTTTTAAATCCCCATGCATACCCCATGCCAGCTGTCAGGGACGTGCTGTCAGAAATTGGGTCCGGTTCAATATTCGCCAAACTCGATCTAGCGCATGCCTTCCTGCAACTACCTGTCACCCGAGAAACAGCCGAAGCACAAACCATTGTCACACACCGAGGCGCTTTCAGGGTGAACCGCCTCCAATTCGGCATCTCAGTGGCTCCTGGCATCTTCCAGGAAGTCATGGAGAAAACATTAAAAGGAATCCCAGGTGTATGCCCCTATTTCGATGACATACTCATCGCAGGGGAATCAGAAAACAATTTAGCAGACAGGCTACAAGAAGTATTATTAAGATTTAGAAAAGCGGGGCTGAAACTTAAACGGGAAAAATGTTCTATAGGCGTCCCATCTGCAGATTTCTTAGGCTACAAAATTGACTCGCAGGGAATTCACCCCACGAACTCAAAAGTCCTTGCTATCAAAGGTGCCCCTACCCCAAAGAATAAAACCGAGCTCCAAGCTTTCCTTGGACTTCTAAATTTTTACCATGCTTTCCTGCCAGGGAAAGCAACAGTTGCAGAACCCCTACACAGGCTGCTTGACAAAGGGGCACCCTGGCAATGGACAACAGCCCACGAAAACAGCTTTAGAACACTCAAAAAAATGCTTTCCAGCAACGCCACCATCTCCCACTACAAAGAAGACAAACCCCTCTGCCTAGCCTGCGACGCATCCCCATACGGGATCGGAGCAGTTTTGAGCCATTTAGACAGCAACGGCACCCAAGCCCCGGTGGCATATTATTCAAGAACACTTTCAAAAACCGAAAGAAATTATGCCCAGATTGATAAAGAAGCCCTGGCAATTGTTGCGGGAATAAAAAAATTTCACGATTACCTTTACGGCCGCCCCTTTGTGATTTACACAGATCACAAACCACTGCTAGGACTATTCACATGGGACCGTCAGACCCCCCAAATCTTATCTCCCAGGATGTTGCGCTGGACAACGTTCCTCACAGCATATTCCTACCAATTAATATACAAGCCTGGACACCAAATGTGTCACGCTGACGGCCTCAGCAGATTGCCCCTACCCCACACCGAACCAGACCCAGCCCCAGCAAGCAACATCTTAGCTATTCAAGAGCTACCAGAATGCCCACTGACAGCAAAAGACATTGCTGCCGCAACATCATCTGACAAAACACTCAGCAGGGTGTTAGCATGGGTGCACACAGGCTGGCAAACCTCTTGCCCAGGCACAGAGTTTCAGCCATATTTCTCCAGGCAAATTGAACTAACGTCACACTTAGGATGTTTACTCTGGGGATGCAGGGTAATCGTGCCTTCCGAAAACAGACAAAAAGTACTTGACACATTACATGAAGGCCACCCTGGCATCGTAAAAACAAAAGCACTGGCCCGCAGCTACGTCTGGTGGCCAGGGATAGACCAAGACATAGAAAAGTACATCGCTGGCTGCTACCTATGCCAAGAATCCCGCCCACTCCAGCCCAGAGCTCCAATTCATAAGTGGGAACTCACAAAAAACCCCTGGTCCCGAATCCACATTGATTATGCCGGGCCATTCCAGGGACAGGTCTTCCTCATAGTTGTGGATAGTTATTCCAAGTGGCTGGAGGTTCTCCCGGTTCACAGCACAACGTCTGCCGCAACCATTCAAGCCCTCAGGGGAATCTTCGCAACACACGGTCTCCCCGACGTTATTATTTCAGACAATGGCCCTCAATTTACTTCTCATGACTTTCAGATCTTCACGAGGAGAAATTGTATTAGGCATTCAACATCGGCTCCCTTCCACCCATCGTCCAACGGCCTTGCGGAGGTTATGGTGAGGACCACCAAAGACGCCCTCAAAAGAATCATCACAGGGAACTGGCACCGTCGTTTGTCTCAGTTTCTCTTAGCCCACCATTCCACGCCCTGCACATCCACCGGCAAGAGCCCAGCCGAACTACGATGGGGCCGCCGCCTGGTGACACGACTCGACAGACTCCACCCCGACAGACTGGCAGCCGAAATAACACCAAACACCCATCCAAAAACTTTCTCCAAAGGACAAAATGTTTGGTCCCGAGATTATGGGGGAAGGGATAAGTGGGCTCAGGGGGTTATCCTGGAACAAACAGGACCATTATCATACACAGTGGACACTGGGACTGGACTTATACAACGCAGACACTCGGATCAGCTCCGACCCAGGTCACTGCCCAACCCCCCTCTGCAACCAACTCCGGGCGAGTCTCCACCAGCTGTCACCCCCAGACCTGATGAATTCCTCCCCCAGGACCCACAACCACCTGCTGAGCCCCACCAAGAAACAACTCCTCCAGCCACGCAACCCGAAGGGAGCAACCCCTGTCCCCGACGATCCAGCCGAACCAAAAGGCCCCCCGCATACCTCGCGGACTTTGAATGGAAGGGAAACCCGCCATCTGTTAAAGAACCTGTTAACCATACTGTTTTGAAATGTTCAAATGTTGTTATGCATAACGTACCTGTTCAGGGGGGGGAAAGGGGGTGAATCATATCGGGAAACCAGGAGTTTCCAAGCCGCAAAGAAAAAGCCGGCCCGGCCGACATTTGACAGTTGACAGCTGTCAAATGGCCGCCCGAAGCAACGGCGCACGCGCACCAACCAGCCGGCCGCCATTCCCGTTGACAGCTGTCAAAAGGGCTGCCGGAGGCCAACGCGCACGCGCCGGATTTGACAGTTCCCGGAACTGTCAAATCCGCGGTCTTCAACCTAGTCCTCCGAACTGAGCTAAGCGCTCAGCTGGGAGGAATTCCCTGACAGCCGCCGAGCTGTCAGAGTACTGTTCGTTGATTGGCCGTCCTCCGAACGGCGGGGAAAATACTGCTACCTGATTGGTTGTTTGTTTTGACAGTTCCCTATAAAAGCCCGGATTGTTTTGACAGTCAGCTGCCGGGAGCTGAACCGAATAAACCTTTCGAATCTTGCCTACGGTCTCGCGTCTGTCTTTCTAAAGACAATTCAAAAACAATAGAATAGGGAGGACCAGAGATCTTTTCAAGAAAATTGGAGAGATGAAGGGAATGTTTCATGCAAAAATGGGCATGATAAAGGACCAAAATGGCAGGGACCTAACAGAGGCAGAAGAGATTAAGAAGAGGTGGCAAAATTACACAGAAGAACTATACAAGAATGAGCTTAATGTCCCTGATAATCACAGTGAGGTGGTCACTGACCTCGAGCCAGACATCCTAGAATGTGAAGTGAAATGGGCCTTAGGAAAGCTGAGCAACAACAAAGCTAGTGGAGGTGACTGTTGAGTATTCCAGCTGAGCTATTCAAAATCTTAAAAGACGATGCAGTAAAAGTGCTACACTCAATTTGCCAGCAAATTTGGAAAACTCAACAGTGGCCACAGGATTGGAAAAGATCAGTTTATATTCCAATTCCAAAGAAAGGCAGTGCCAAAGAATGTTCAAACTACCGCACCATTGCACTCATTTCTCATGCTAGTAAAGTTATGCTTAAAATCCTACAAGCTAGACTCCAGCAGTATGTGGACCGAGAACTACCAGAAGTACAGGCAGGATTTCGAAGAGGCAGAGGAACTAGAGATCAAATTGCCAACATATGTTGGATCATGGAGAAAGCTAGGGAGTTCCAGAAAAACATCTACTTCTGCTTCATTGACTATGCCAAAGCCTTTGATTGTGTAGATCATAACAAACTGTGGCAAGTCCTTAAAGAGATGGGAGTACCAGACCATCTTATTTGTCTCTTGAGAAACCTATATGTGGGCCAAGAAGCAACAGTGAGAACTGGACACAGAACCACTGATTGGTTCAAAATTGGGAAAGGAGTCTGGCAAGGCTGTATACTGTCGCCCTGCCTATTTAACTTATATGAAGAGCACATCATGAGAAAGGCAAGGTTAGAGGAATCAAAAGTTGGAATTAAGATTGCCAGAAGAAATATCAACAACCTAAGATATGCAGATGATACCACTCTAATGGCAGAAAGTGAAGAACTAAAGATCCTCTTGTTGCAGGTGAATAAGGAGAGTGCAAAACTTGGGTTGAAACTTAACATTAAGAAAACCAAGATCATGGCATCCGGCCCTCTCAATTCCTGGCAAATAGATGGGGAAGAAATGGAGGTAGTGACAGATTTTATTTTCCTGGGCTCCAAGATCACTGCAGATGGGGACTGTAGCCAAGAAATTAAAAGACGTTGCTCCTGGGGAGGAAAGCAATGGCAAATCTAGACAGCACACTAAAAAGCAGAGACATCACCCTGTCAACAAAAGTGCGTATAGTCAAGGCTATGGTCTTCCCAGTTGCAATGTATGGCAGTGAAAGCTGGACCATTAAAAAAGGCTGAGCGCCAAAGAATTGAGGCCTTTGAACTATGGTGCTGGAGAAGTCTCCTGCGAGTCCCTTGCACTGCAAGGCAATCAAACCGGTCAGTCCTAGAGGAGATCAACCCTGACTGCTCTTTAGAAGGCCAGATCCTGAAGCTAAAGCTCAAATACTTTGGCCACCTAATGAGAAGGAAGGACTCACTGAAGAAGAGCCTAATGCTGGGAAAGATTGAGGGCAATAGAAGAAGGGGACGACAAAGAATGAGGTGGCTGGATGGAGTCACTGAAGCAGTAGGCATGAGCTTAAATGGACTCCAGAAGATGGTAGAGGACAGGAAGGCCTGGTGGAATGTTGTCCATAGGGTCGCGATGAGTCGGACACAACTTCACAGCTAACAACAACAAAGCATATCATATTCATGTGATTATTCTGATGATTGTCATGCCAATTATTAGAAGTAGGAAGTATGGCTCCCCTCATTCTCCTGAACTTTTCAGCAGTTTTCTGTACCCTTGACAACAGCATAATTCTCATTTAACTAGCAGGGCTGGATTTTGAAGCTACGGCTTTGCTATGTGTTCTGGGATTGTATCTAAAAGGTGGTATTGTTTAATATCTAGATTAAATTGCAGAGTGACTATAGTTCTATCTGTGCCAGCATGGTTAAATTGTGCCAACAATCTAAGAACACGACACAGTACCATAATATTGTGCAGTTGTTTTAATTAGATTTTACAGTACATCAAGTGCAACTTCCAAGCACTTTTTAAGAGTAGTCCTATTTAGAATGCATTGCAACAATCAAGCTGGATGTCAGCAAGGGGTTACAGTAGAGCTGAATGGTTAAGGAAGTGACACAGCTGGTCATAATTGTAAAAAGACAGTTCTCATAGTAGCTGCCACTTGCAAATCAAAGTATAACTGAAGATCAAAAAGCTCTCCCAGACTGAAAAATTACTTTTTCAGGGAGAGCCAAACAGGCCGAACAGCCCTGGGTCCAGCCATGGATCTATTTGGAGATTGCTCCAAGTCCAGTTTCCTACTTATTTATAACATTTTCATCTTGTCTGGATGTTATTTCAGCATTTTCCTGTCATTCAGCCCATTATTAAATTAAATTGTGGTACCATGCTCAAACATTACAAGTGAGTATTGTAAAGAAAAAAATAAATGAGGGCATCTAACTAAGTGAATAAGCATTCCTCTCTATGTGCATTATTTTTATCCTGTATATAGTATACAAAACGTGGCTGAAATGTCACATGATTAAGGCAAAGTGGAAGTTGCTTGGACTATGGATCATACAGAAATTTCTTTCCCTGGTTCTTCAGAGAAGAGAACATACATTTGTCCCCATTTACAGCTCTCCCCAGGTAACATCATGGTAAGCTGTTCTGTTTAATTCCTTTCCTTCAATTGTTGGTACTCAGAATTACAGTATGATAAAATTTATTTAGAAAGGACTTGGGAATGATGCTTATCATTTACATTGTAATGCAGTAAATCTCACTGAATGTATTCACTTTTCTATAGATATAGCTAAATATGATTCACAGTTTAAACTGATGATTATCCAAACACCTCAAATTCAGTTTTGGACTGACTGCTGTTCATGGCTCCAAATTCAGACAGCGTAGTTCTCTTTTCTGCAGTCAGAAAACTCCCCGCTAGGCTGGCTTGCTTTCCCTCTGACTTTGTCATATATACTTAGCAATGCTGTTTGATGCTATTTCTTCATTGCATCACTTTGGAAGTCTGGTTGCTATGGCAACTGAGCACAGCCTTAATAATCTGTAGTCCCCCTTTTACATGTAGATCTTATTCTGGATACCTCCTATGTCCATTGTGATATTCATTTCATTAATTAGCATAAGAAATTTATTTTTAAAAACACAGATTTGGAGTGGCCATCTAATTCAGGAAAGTGTCTTGTAGTACTAGCTTAACATAAAAGGGCTCATAATTTGTTATAAATTAGAAATGAATGGAAACAGTTTAACACTGGTATAACCCTGGGTCCAGCCCTCCACAGTGCTCCCTCACTTAGGCACCTCTGCTTGGCTGGAACAGGTGATGGGGTGGCGCTCAGTCTCTGTCAGCAGGCAGGTCATGTGATAGGGTGAGATTCAGTTGCTCTTAGCAAGGAGTTCACGTGCAGGGAAAGTGTTCAGGTGGCTGGTCAGCTCTTCTTCTTCTTCTTCTTCTTCTTCTTCTTCTTCTTCTTCTTCTTCTTCTTCTCTCTATCTCTCTATCTCTCTCTCCCTCAGGCTTGCCCCACAGAAACCTCTCCTCTTCTATCTCCTTCTCGCCCTCAGGCTTGCCCCACAGAAGCCTCCCATATCCCATCCCCTTCTCTCCCTCAGGCTTACCCCACAGAAGCCTCCTCCCATATCCTATTCCCTTCTCTCCCTCAGGCTTGCCCCACAGATGCCTCTCATATCCTATTCCCTTCTCCCTCAGGCTTACCTCCTAAAAGCCTCTCCCATTCTCCCTTATTGTCTCCTCTCCTCAGCTTATCTTCCCCAACCTAGGCCTCAGCAGGCTCAACTCCTTCCTGCCCTCTCCTGACTCCTCCCCCGGGCATCTCCTCTCCCCAGGTATGTCTCTTCAACTCACCCTACTCCCGCTACATACTCTTCCTGCCCAAAATTCTTTGTCCCCCAAAGAGTGGAAAGTGCTCACCAAGAATCTGGGGTGTCAGGGGATGGGTCAAAATTTCGTCTAGCAGTGAGTACCACCTCTTCTGTGCTGTGGCCCAGAGTATCATATGTTAGTCTCCTATGGGGATATATTGCACATTTTGGTCTTTGTATCTTTGGTTCAGCTATAACAAATGAGTCATCCTCCCAAAACTTCTCACACCCAAAGGTCTCTGGGGCTCGATGCCCATTCTCTGGTTCTAGCTGTTGTGAGGCAAGTAGAAGGATTGATGAGACTTTCTCCACAGGCTCTAGGTACAAACTCAGGGGCATCTGGCCAGAGCTGCTTAGGCCCCATCTCAGTGCCTGATGTAGGGGGAGCTGTTGCAATGTTTTCCAATGACCACAAAGAGTTCATACAGCCCTCTTCCTCTTCACTGTCCTCCTCTTCTTCCACGGATTGAGCAGGTTGTGCTCAAGTCACTGGTCTCCTTGTTGAGTAGGGTTCAGTTGCTTTAAAACAACAATACAAAAGTTAAAAAAAATTAAATAAACAGCCCCAATAAATAAGTTAAACTAAACAATTAAAAATTAAAAATTTTTTTTAAAAAACCCTGTCGTCAGTCCAGGTCAGCCTGATGAAAAAGGAAAGTTTTAAGGCTGCGGCGAAAGGACCGGAGATCTGGGGCCATCCGGAGCTCAAGGGGGAGTTGGTTCCACAGGGCTGGCGCTCCCACAGAGAAGGCCCTCCCCCTGGGGGTCGCCAGCCAACATTGTCTAGCCGACGGCACCCTGAGGAGGCCCTCTCTGTGTGAGCGCACTGGGCGATGGGAAGTTGTTCCCGGCAGCAGACGGTCCTGCAAATATCCGGGCCTAGGCCATGTAGGGCTTTAAAGGTAAGTACCAGCACCTGTTGCTGCTGTTCCTTCTTCTTGCCACTGCGGAGGTCGCAGCTGTCCCTGTCGTCGTGCCTGAACCCGTTGTTTTGGGTCCATTGGCATTGTCATCGGGCTGCCTCCTCCCTCCTCTTCTAGACTTGTCATCTCTACCTCATTATGGCTTTTGCTGTCGCCGCCATTGATTATTCCATTATCATCATGATTGTGGCTTTGGGACCTGCCACTGGCTGACTGAACATTTCTGAACTTTTCAACTTTTCATCGATTCCATCTACTGGCACCCTCCATTGCCCAATGTTACCGTTACTGTCTCCCTTTATATGCCAGTGTATACCTTAGAAGAACTTTACTCGCTGCGAGATTCCCCCCTCTCGCAGGAGCATCCATCTGTTTTGCAGAAGCTCTTTCTTGATGATGGGTTGTAGGACCCTGAGAGATGGCATGCTGCAAAGAGGAGTTTGAGGGGATTTTTATTGAGATTTTTATTGACATTTTTAAATAAAATTTTAGGGGGATCTGGGAGGGGGGAGGCCCAAGGGAACCGGAATGAACCTGGGGGAGTTTGACCCGGACAGCAGTCCAGACCATCGGATGGTCACAGGGGGGGAGTAGGGATTTGGGGGTGGACTCAGCTCCGAGTGAGGAGGGTCTTCCTATTTTGATGGTGATTGGGAGGGGCAGAGAGTGTGGGAGCAGAGGGCTCTATCATAATCGGGGAACGGACCACCGCTGTCTTCAAGTAGTTGTCTGTTCCTGCCCTCATTGCTCTTCTCACTCCCCTGGGGGCATAGGATTGCAGGACCCTGGGCTTAGGCTGGTTTATTTCAACGCCAGGTCCGTGGTGAACAAGGCTCCCCTCATCTCATTGAGGAGAACATGGACCTGGCCTGCATCACGGAGACCTGGTTGGGCCAAGAGGGGGGTGTCCCCTTCTCAGAATTATGCCCACCAGGCTTCCAGGTGCTTCACCAGCCACAGGCCCAGGGCAGGGGCGGGGGGGGGAGTTATTATTAGGGAGAGTCTTTGTCCTGAGTGGCCACTATCCCTCAGATAGGCGGGTATGAGTCTCTCCTTTTGAAGTGGGGTCCTGGAGTTCAGTTGGGCCTATTGATTACGTACCTGTCTCCCAGCTGCGTGTCAGCGGCCCTGCCCAAACTTCTCGATGTCTTGTCCGGGTTGGCGATTGAGTTCCCCAGGCTCATACTTCTGGGGGACTTCAATCTGCCTTCCATGGGTGAGGCATCTGAGTTGGCTCGGGCTTCATGTCCTCCATGGACCTGACTCAAATAATTCAGGACCCAACTCATAATGGAGGGCACACACTCAACCTGGTTTTTATCTCTGGGCAGTGGATTAATGGTCTGGGTAGGGGAGATTTAACCATCCAACCCCTGTCATGGTCCGATCATTTCCTTCTCCAGCTAGACTTTCAGTATGCCATCCCCCGCCACTGGGAGGCGGAACCGACTAGGTGGTTCCACCCCAGGTGCTTGATGGACCCTGAGAGGTTCCAGACGGAGCTTGGGACATTTCCTGCTTCCCTTGCCCACGACTCTGCCGAGGCCCTAGTAGAAGCCTGGGAGAGGGCGGCTGCTGGGGCCTTGGATCGAGTTGTGCCTTTGCGGCCTCTGACCCAGCGCAGATCCCGGGTGGCCCCCTGGTTTACCGAGGAGCTCCGGGAGATGAAGCGCCGGAAAAGATGCCTAGAGAGCTGTTGGAGGTCCAGCAGATCTGAATCTGATCGAACACGGCTAAGAACTTGTCTTAAGTCTTACCTAGTGGCGATGGAAGCTGCAAAGCATGTTTAGTTTTCCGCTCTTTATCTTTATCCTCTTCTATCTTCTTCTCTCCCTCAGGCTTGCCTCATAGAAGCCTCTCATATCCTATTCCCTTCTCCCTCAGGCTTACCTCCTAAAAGCCTCTCCCATTCTCACCTATTGTCTCCTCTCTCAGGCTTATCTTCCCCAGTCTAGGCCCCAGCAGACTCAACTCCTTCCTGCCCTCTCCTGACTCCTCCCTCAGGCATCTTCCATACTATCTCTTCAGCTCACCCTACCCCCGCTACATATGGAATTGTATTGTATGATTGGATTTACACATATTACTTTAAATAATATTCCTGTCCGCTTCAGGAATCCAAGTTAAAACAGTCCTGGTAGATGGCTACATAGTCTATGCTTGAAAAATAGTCTATGATCCACAATGCATCATTCTTTCTGTGAGGATTTTTCACAGCATTCACAATGCATTTCATGCATTCAATTGAAATTTGCTGTCCTATAAGTTAGGTTCACGATTCCATAAAATGCACTCTTGAACGCAAGGGGAAAAATCTGGACTTATCATCCTTTCAGATATTTGAAACATACTATTATTATTTTATTTTCTAACTATCTGATCAGCCCTGCTGTTCTTCAATATATTCACAGTTTAAGAAAAATTGGTTTTTAAAATATGTTTCCCCAAAGTGAATGCTACACTCAATTCAAAATAAAGCATTATTTCCCATTCCTTAAAACAGTATTTTTTGTTGATGAAAGCTAGAACTGTTTTTTTTCATTTCTACTATTACATCACACTGCTGATTGATACTCTTTTTGTAATAAATTACTGTACCACTTTATCAAGCCAGGTGTTCCCTATCCTACACTTGTGCATTTGATTAACTTTTCTTAAATCTCTGTACATTTTACTGTTATTTTCAGCCCATATCATAATTCAGTGTTTATTTTGCATTTTATTTCTCTTTTAAGTATTAATTATTCCATCCAAATGTGTGGCATTTACATATTTGATTAGCATTCCCTCTTCGTCCAATTCATTATCTAAAGTGCTGAATAGTACAGGACCCAGAACTGAACCTTGTGGCACCCTACAAATAATTCAACCCAGTTTTGTAAAGTCGCGTGCTTCACATAGAGATGGACACAGAGCTGGGGTAAAGATGGGTTTATTCTGAACAGAACGAACTGGGGAAACAGGGAAGCCTGGCATCTATTTGTACCTGCCCAGGTGGATGGCATCCAATCAGTTCAAACCTGGGCTTCCTGCCAGTGCAGGTGACAATGGGTGTAGATCCTGGCTTCCCACCAGGCTGACCATGCCTGGGGCTGTCAACAGCTTAACTCATTAGGCTTATCCTGAGTGAGCAGTTATCGCCTGGAGCTGTCCAACCCCTCTGCTGATCTGCACCATCAGCCTCCTGCTGTGCTGTCCTTTGTGTATGCTGGGAGGCATACAGTGCAAGTTTTATGAGTACTACTACTGAGTATTAGTGCCAAATGTTTAACTATCCTGCTACCCCTTAACCAGCTTCCTTAAGTAGATGTGTTAAATGTTCTGTTGAAATCAAACTATATTATGTCTGCTAAAGAACTTACTACATTTTAAAATCAGATTAGTCTGGCAAGACATTTTGACAAATCTGTGATAATTACTGCATTGTAATTAAAATGCTTACAGTTCAATCTCTTTATGACCTGGTCTAGAACTCTTCCAGGGAGATGGGCGGTTAAGAAATATGAAATACAAATAAATTTTCCCAGCTTCAGTATTAGTCTACTTGTAATTTCCTGATTCTCTTTTTTCTTCTCCTGAAGATAAGGCAACATTTGCCTTATTCTCGTCTGGTACTTAATAGGTGTCTTGTATTTCTCAAAGGTAATTCATTTTTTTTCTTTGCTCTTCTATTTATTTTAACTCAGATGCTCTTGACAGTATCACCAAATTTATTCTCTTATTCTTTTGGATTTCTGAGCATTATGTGGATACTTCCCACATACTTCTTTTTTTCCTATGGCGTTTGTTAGCAAACTATGTAGTTCAAATGGCCCTCATTGTACCAATACCTTCTCTTCCTCCTATGATGTACAAGACTTCATTTTAGGTCCTTATTTTCTTTTTTTGCTCCAGTTCTTACAGGATTTTGTTTAAAACATTCCTAAACAATTTTTAACCAGTCTTTTTGAGGTGCAACCTGTTTTGTTCCTGTGACCTATTATCCAGATAACTCACAACATAGTCCCTAGAATGAAATCCCTGTCACTCAGCCCATTTGTGTAGCCAGTCAACCAGATAGAGTAGATTTAAGGGTCCGGCCGCCATACATATATCTCAGATCCTTGTAGGTGGAAATCACTAATTATCAAGCCCTTTTTCTTTCCTTGTAGGGTCCAGCTGCATGTCCTCTGCCATTCTAAAATCAGTTCGCCCATCTTTTGTTTCCAGTACCTTGCCTTCCTGGAAGGCACTGGGCTTGTTTCTATGAGGGCCAGAACATTGTTGTTGTGTTCCAGCATGTAGAATATTTTTCTATTTCTCTTGCTTCTGGAGGCTGTTTTTGTTCACCTTGTTAGCACCATTCTTCGACTATCTTTCTTAAGGAGACTAACTTCCTCTATTCTTCTCACTGTTGAATTAAACTGCTATCACCATCTTTTAGTCACTGGAAAAATATTCTAGTCTAAAATAGCAAATTCCCATTCTGCCTCTATTGTGTATGTTCTTGTTCCCTGCCAAGTGGTATTGTCTTGATCTTGCATGTGCAATGCAATGTTTTGTTTTGCTTTCTTACACTTTTCTATGTCACCAATCCCAAGCAGTGCAGTAGGAATGGGGATTGGTTGGCTGACAGATTCCACTCTTCATTTTTAGGCTGTTATTTGCACTCCTCCTCCTTTTCTCCATTCTATTACAACCTAAACTGAATTTTTTAAAAAAAATCCAAGTCACAAAAGGAACTGAATCACAAACAGCACTTTTAGAATTTCTCTCCCATTCTTTTCCTTTCTTCATACAACAAATGCTGGCTACTAGATTCCTCTGTGCTCTGTTAGAGAGGCAACGTGCAGGGGTGTTAAACTGCCGGCCCGCAGGCCGGATGCATCATAGCGAAACTGTGCCCACCCCATTGCCAGCAATGGCAAAAAAAGTCGTGATACGTTGTAACACGTCATGTGATGGTGCAAGTTTGACATGTTAGCCATGTCATGTTTTGCTATTTTAGCTATGTGTTAAACTAATAAGGAAGGGACACAGTGGCTCAGTGGGTTAGGACACTGAGCTTGTCGATCAGAAGATCGGCGGTTTGGCGGGCCGAATCCTGAGTGCCGCGTAGCAGAGTGAGTGACTGTTACTCATCCCAGCTTCTGCCAACCTAGCAGTTTGAAAGCATGTAAAAATGCAAGTAGAAAAACAGGGACCACTACGGTGGGAAGGTAACAGTGTTCCGTGCGCCTTTGGCGTCTAGTCATGCTGGCCACATGACCACGGAGACGTCCTTGGACAAGCACTGGCTCTTTGCCTTTGAAATGGAGATGAGCACCGGCCCCTAGAGTTGGAAATGACTAGCATGCATGTGCGGGGGAACCTTTACCTTTACCTTAAACTAGTAAGGACCAAAGCATTAAAGTATCTGCAGTACTGTCGGCAGACCAGTCTGTTATTATTGTGAATTTTTATTGTCCAAAGTCACAGGGCTGTTGTGTCTCATTTTCTAGGGAGAAAAAAACAGCATTTGGCAACCAAAAAGCGTGACCAGGGATCAGAAGAGGGGAAATGTGCCTCTAACAGTCTCTAACAGTTAGTAGGTACTGCTCTGATTCCACTGGCTGCCTAACCTTTCCTCTAATGTTATGGGCAGAGAAGTATAACTGACTTTACCAGCCAGTGGACAAAGGCAACTTAAGGGGGATACACATATTTTAACATTGATATATAATACCTAAGGACAATGTCTATGGAGATTCTCAGTCATCCAGGTCATATTTATCCCAAAGGTGCTTTTTCACAAGGTAACTGGAGGTTTCTTGGATGAAAAGCGAAATGTCTTCAAAGAAAAACAAGAAAGACCAGTTGCCTTGAGAAAAAGCACCTTTGGGATACCTAAGGACAACTTAAGGTTGACACAGTCATTGGCTGCTGGGGACAAAGATAAAGCCAATATCTTACAGAGCCATCAGAAAGAAAAACTTGCTAGATATGTTTATACTATGGTTAGATATGAGAGGAGCTCCTCTTGTAGTGCCTTGTTTAATCTGTTAAGCCTGTACCTTTTCTCATCAGTTGAAGCATGCCAGCATTCACTGTTCCAGTCCTTTAACTTTTTTGTTTAAGAACCACGTTGGCACTTCCTGCAAATATATCTGAGTTTGTTCTCATACAAAATACAAATCTGCATAAACATTGCAAGTCACAACTGCAGAGTCCATCACTTATGTTCAATGCCGCAGCAGTAAAATACTTGTACTGGTTATTCCAATCATCCCAGTTGTCTAAATTCATATAGTGCTGTAGCTGCATTTAAAGAACACATGCCTTTTCCCTCCAGCGTGCACTGCCTTTCCCTCGTAGAATTCAACTCTTAATCAGTGAAACAGGATCCCACCTTCGTCACCACTGTTAAATAGTGGGTGGTTTGGCGCAAGAATGAAGACGCGAAGCTGAGTACAAGGTAACTCATAGTTTATTTAATGCAGAAACTGTACTGGGGAAAAGGCTGCAACTAGCCGCAATATACAGGTGAAACTCAAAAAATTAGAATATCGTGCAAAAGTTCATTTATTTCAGTAATGCAACTTAAAAGGGGAAACTAATATATGAGATAGACTCATTACATGCAAAGCAAGATAGTTCAAGCCATGATTTGTTATAATTGTGATGATTATGGCGTACAGCTCATAAAAACCCCAAATCCACAATCTCAGAAAATTAGAATATTACATGCAATCAATAAAACAAGGTGTGTACATAGAACAATATCCTTCCTAACTGAGGTGGAACCGGAGGGAGAACTGGGGAGCCCTGGAGTGCAACATGGGTCCCCTGAAGGAGCAAGCTAACTGAACTTCAGCAACCGCTCTGCCTACTCTGCCGAACAGTCTGACTCTGGGGTGGGCCAACCTGGAGAGGCCAGCCAGAGTGCATCAAATCCCCTTGACTC